>NC_089874.1:25443500-25772750 GCF_040182565.1 Anser cygnoides | reverse complement strand
AGAATGATTTTACCAACTTCAGAGAACTGAAAGTACAACAAGGGACAGGGAGTCCTGTGGAGGCTAACCTCCAGAAGTCCTTCAAATACTCCTGTTAATGGAGGGCTAAAATATGTCCTGGGCTAAAATATGTCATGTTTTACACCTTCCCAGAGTACATTTGAAAGAAACGACAGAATCCAGTCTTTGTAAGTACTGCAAACCTTGTGTACCAAGAAATCCGCCAAAGTACTTTACTAGTCCCTTTGTGAAATTTTCATTCCTTCCACTTTCTTTTAAGCCTCATAAAAGCTCTTGACCAACAGCCAGGAGGGGGATGAGGGATAGCTTCCTAAGTACTAAAAAAGTAGTAGTTTTCTTGGCTACTATTATGTGATACAAATCCTGTCCCTTTGCATCAGCCATTAGAGGATACAAAAGCACAGTATTTAATTCTCATTCAAAGCACATTTCTTGTATTTTTTGTTCTTTCAAAATACAGTTGTCTGTCATCTAGTCTAATAAGAGCCATCTTCCTCATTTTCTGTAGTGTGTATGATCACCTTGACCACCCAGATATGTAGTGTGTGGGCTTTTCAAAACTTGTGATTACCCCAAAAGTAAGTACAGCCAAGTTTGCAGCTACTTTCTCTTTCTTCCTCTGTTTGTTCAATTTATTGTCAAGGATTGGTTAAAGAGAAGCCTAGGGTAAAACAGACCCTTCCTGTTCACTGTGTTTCAATAGGAAAATGAAGCCTCAAACATTGCACCTCCCATGTAATCCAAATGAATCGATGAAGTAGATTTATTTGGTCACTTGATCTGTGCAGCTCTGAAATTGCCTATTTACCATAGCTAATAGTTTCCACTTGTTAACATAGCACTTGTTAACATAACACATAACACCCACTCAGCTCTACACGTGAAATTCACCCTCCCCAACAGGCAAGATAATGGAAATTAATGGCCTGAGTAACAACTGGATAATCATCAAACCAATCATCATTTGGCTCCCTGATAATGAAATTATCTTCAAGACTACCAAAGGAATGGGATAAGATCTAGCAAGTGACCTAGATGTCTGCAGTTTTCATGTAGCAATACCTTTAGGTGCCCAACACCAAAAATCGAGAATATGGAACCTATATTTCTAAGGTTTTCATATGAAAACTTCAGGAGGATTAGACAAAAATACTGATCAAAGAGCTGTGTAAAGGTAGCCAATACACCTTCAGCCTTGCCTCAGCTTCATAGATGCTTGACTAAACATTGTAAGGCGCCTCATTTCTCCACCTGGGACAGATGGTCACCAGCTTTCTGGCATGTTAGGAAGAACTGAGAGAAGCTTACCATTTCCTTCAGAAATATGGCCTGTCAGAAGATCATGGTGGCAGTTAAACCACTGGTAGATCATTGCAGGCTAATGGTTAGAGAATGTGCTTGGAAAAATAGGAGGGATTTTCTCTCTTTCTCACAGCTGGGATCACACTCATGGTATTTACTCTGCCTGAAGGGCCTGTAACTACTGTGCTGCAGTACTGGTCTGCACAGGACCTGGGATTATAGAAGTGTGATTGCACGGCTGACTCGTGGCCCAAAGCAATAGCCTAAATTAGGAAACTGTTGGTAAAATATCCAGTTGGAAATAAGAGGAGAATTTTAATACTTTTTACCCTAGACTGTGTGTTTGGCAAAACAAAAGCAAACTGGAAACTATGGTAAGGCACAGGGAAAATAAGCACGTGATTGTTGACAGCCAACATGACTTCACTAAGGGCAAATCCTGCCTGACAAATTTGGTGACCTTCTACAACAGGGTTACAGCATTAGAGCATAAGGGAAGAGCAACTGACATCAGCTACCTGGACTTGTGCAAAGCATTTGACAGTCCCACGTCATGCTTGTCTCTAAATTGAAAAGACATAGATTTGATGGATGAACCACTTAGTGGCTGTATGGTTGCATTCAAAGAGTTGCAGCCAATGGATCAATGTCCAGACAGAGACTAGTGGATGAGTGGTGCCCCTCAGAAGTCAGTATTATTTGCCATCTTTATCGGTGACATGGACAGTGGGATCAAGTGCACCCTCAGCAAGTTTGCTGATGACACCAGGCTGCGTGGTGCAGTTGACATGCTGGAGGGAAGGGATGCCATCCAGAGGGAGCTGGGCAGGCTGAGAGGTGGGCCTGTGCAAACCTCATCAAGTTGAAGAAGACTAAATGCAAGGTCCTGCACCTGAATTGTGACGATCCCAAACATGAATACAGGCTGGGCAATGAGTGGATCCAGAGCAACCCTGTGGAGAAGGAGTTGGGGGTATTGGTGGACAAAAAAAAATGAATATGAGCTGGAAGTGTGCACTTGCAGCCCAGAAAGCAAACCGTATCCTGGGCTGCATCAAAAGAAGTGTGGCCAGCAGGTAAAGGGAGTTGATCCCCCCCTCTACTTCACTCTCACTAGAACCCACCTGGAGTGCTGCATCCAGCTCTGGGGCCCCCAGCACAGGAAATACATGGGCTTGTTGGAGTGAGTCCAGAGGAGGGCCACAAAACTGATGAGAGTGCTGGAGCACCTCTCCTGTGAAGACAGGCTGATATACCTGGGGTTGTTCATCCAGGAGAAGAGAAGGCTCTGGGGAGACTTACAGCAGCCTTCCAGTACATTAAAAGGGTCTACAGAAAAGCTGGGGAGGGACATTTTACAAAGGCATGTCGTGACAGGACAAAGAGTAATGGTTTTAAACTACAAAAGGGTAGATTTAGCTTAGGTATAGAGAAGAAATTCTTCACTCAGAGGGTGGTGAGGCACTGGCACAGGCTGCCCAGAGAAGCTGTGGATGCCCCATCCCTGGAAGTGTTCAAGGCCAGGCTGGATGGGGCTTTGGGCAACCTGGTCCAGCGGGAGGTGTCCCTGCCCATGAAACTAGAATTTGGAACTAGATGAATTTAACGATCCATTCCAAGCCAATTCTATAATTCTATGAAATGGACCTGCAACCTCCTCCTAGGATCCAAATTCCCTAAATGTTCATCAACAGGGGCTGCTATCTTGCCCGTGTCTTCTTGAGTAGCTTCTCCCTTTTTTTTCCTGCTCCAGCATTGATGCAGGCAGAGCAGGCTGATGTCCTCCTGCGCTGGGTGGCAAGATTCTCCCCAAGAGGATCTACAAGCCTCTGTGCTAGTTTTGAAATCCTGGAGACCTTGGGGTTAGAGGTGGCTACACAGCTATTCGCCTTGAGAAAACTTCTCAGCAATGGTACGGAAGCCATCAAAAAACATGCAGGCCAAGAAAGGAAGTAGAAAGTGAATTTTCAGAGTCTTGAGGGGTAAGACAATCACAGAAAAAGTAATATTTTCACGTCATTCTTCTGTACTTTGTCACAAATCCTCCAAGTCCTGTTTTGTGCTATTAAAATCTTTTCTTCTTCCAAAGGTATTGTGAAATATGGCTTTGCAGAATTATCAGAGCAGAATAATTAAATGAGTTTTTTCCAGTTCATCCTTCAAAAAGCCTTTCTTTCTAACTATTTCTTCAGACCTCAGCAAATAAGTGTTGATCTGCTGCCCTCTCTTGAATCTTTCCTCTTACACCACTTTCTGACTAAATTTGACCCTCCTTATTGGCCATCTCAGGCCACTTGTGCAAATGACTGAGGTGGTAGTGTTGTAACCCTTTTGGGTAAACAGATTATAATTGTAATTAAAGCCCTTTTCAGTTTAATATTACAACTGAGAAACCAGGACAAAGCCAAAAAAGGTGCCATTACCAAATGGGATATTGTGCTGGTCCTTAGATGAGCTTCAGGACTAATCCCAAGGTGTCCATGTCCACTATAATAGCTGAAGCAGGAGGAATATCTTAGCACATAATGAGCTATGCTACATTAACAAAGAAATAGAGAACAATATTCTAGTTTAAAAAATAGACTGGGATTTCATACATTATTATAAGCAACAAAGGATGAAGAATTAATATAATCATGGAAATGTACTGGGCTTTAACAGTGTCCCTATGATTAATCACTACATATGGATGTTCTGAACCTTAAATGTATGAAGCACATTATATTATCTTAACTTCAAGCAAGGATATTGCTTGACTTGAGGAAAAAAGATAAACTGTAGAGAAACATGAACTGAGACAGCACCTAAAACCTGCTTGAAAACTTCAGCAAATGAAACAAAATTTGGGGTATTTGATCCACATAATAACCATTCTCATGTTAGCTCCAGTGATCCCAATAGCTATCAGTATATTCTCTAAAAATCAAGATGTTTATTGCAATAAGCATCGTCTCAGGGAATCCTCAGGAATACCTTGAAACATCTGCAGTGAAGAATCATCTAAAATACCTATGCATAAAACAGCTTAAAATTTTAGAATTTGTTTTTCCTCCCTCTCTATTGGTAAATAACAAAGAAACAAGCAAACACATGTTCTCTTTAAAGTGTAGTTTAAAAATAATTTCCTGACCTACTTCATTGCATGGTCCTATCAAGTGGCTGTGGGGGTAGCACAAGTCAGGTGGCAATAAGCAGCCAGAAGACAAAGGAAAGACATACCAAAGCCAGAATGTGGTAGAGTCATGACATGAATATGTGCTAAGAACCAGGCTCGTTTCTGATTTCTCCCTCTGTGTTCATGGTAGCACAGTTCCAGTGCAGCTATGCCCTGCTTAAGGCTGCTCTGGGCTTCCCAGCCTCCTTCAGCTGCAAGGAGGCTGCCCATAGCAGCAACAGGAATAGATGTAAATGAGCCATACTTTTTGCACAAGAGTCTCAAACTCAAGGCACTTAAGTGTGCCGCTTTGCACACCCGAGTTTACCTGTCTTGTCACCCCTGAGCCTGGATCTCTGGCAATGGGGCAGAGCTGTGGTGAAGGTGGTCCACCCTTCTGTCCAGAGTCTGACAGGGTCCATCTCGTGGGGCTCCCCTTTCTGTGAATCTTTCTGCCTCCATGCTGTTTCTGCCCTGCCTATATATCACCACTTTTTCCCCGTACCTGCCTTTTCATTTCAATGTGCTCATTATCCTTCATCCAATATTGATGCTAACCCAAGCGTGTGTAGTGCTATGGCCCATTCGTATGGTTGAGTAGAGAAAAGCTACTTCTCAGTCAGGAGCTTTATACTATCATTGTTAAAATCTAGCCTGTTGAAATTGTTGTCACTGGAAAAGACTCCTATGAAAAAGGGAAAAAAAAGAGGTACTGGATTTTAAGTAGCATGTCAGCCATTCTTGTGGTTAGAGCTGGCTCGAAGAAGAAAGACTAGAAATACCAAGACTATATAAGATTTTGTGTGGGAAATAATTCTTACTCATTTACTTGCATGTAGTATCATGTGGCACAGTCATCACGGTTGACAAAGGGGAAAAATAATGTGTTAAATATTTTACAGATTTTTTTTTTTTATAATTAGGAGGTATGGGAGCAAGAAGTATTTTAAATAGCTTCTTCAGTACGTAGCTACAAATGTTCACAGAATCTCACTAGGCTAAAATTTACATGTAGCTACAGCTGTAATCCAACATAGTGCTGCAAGCACTTCCAGCATTAAGAGCAGGAAAAGTAGATGTATCACAGGTTAACTTCAATTGATATTGATTTGGCTTATGCTTTCTAGATCACAACATTGTGTTCATCTCTGTGCCATTTATAGCAAGTGGTGTATGTTTTAAAAATGTCAACTGGTTGTAGGGCAAAGTCCTCCCTTTACCTACTGTTTAGTACATCCCTGTAGGCGCAGCAGAAGTAACAAGGCTAGCAAGAAGAATAGAAGCACCTGCAAGACTGGCTTTACACCACATTACAGAATGCTTTATACTACAGTGCGTAATTGTATGGATACACATATTTATGCATATGTGTCTGCTCATTGGGCAGCTGACCAAGGCCCACTGTTTATACGCCCATGATTTTTTTTGGCAGTTTTTAACCAATATACACTGCAGGAAACAGTATACAGAAGATGGCGTTTTCCAGGCGTTTTCCTCAGATCTAGCTGTCCAATTTTTGCTTCAGTTGAGTTGTCTGTCATTGCAGCTCAAATACGAATATATGGCTGACAGCATAATTATGTATTATTTCTGTGTCATTTGCCTGTCCCATTACCTCTGGCACACCAGAATGTTTCTGGCAAGGCTCAGACAGTAACAAGACCACTTCTTATCAGAGGCAAATCCTCTGAACCCTCTTTTCCATCATTTTGTGTTCATGTAATCTCAGTGACACATGACTGCAACACTCCCATTTGTAGGAGATCACATCCAGATGTATTAGAATGTAGTGGAAGTGACACACCTTTATTACATTTTGAGATTGCGTATTTCTTCTTTAGATGAGGACAGTTGTCTCATATTTTAATTCCCTCTGGAAATGGGTGACATTCCAGACCATTTCAAGATGAAAAAAGCTGTTACAGTTCTGTGGCAGAAACAAATGTTATACAAGTGATTGTGTTGCTCACTACATGTAAAGTAGACTAAGCATCCAAGTTGGTTTGCCTTTTTCCCATTAAATTTCTAGGGTTTGGATATGTAGGGTACTCTCTACATTGTTTGCTCAGGTGGAAAACACCTCACTCTTAATTTTTGAGATGCTTCAAGAGTAAGGGTGTGGTAGACAGATCCCTTTCTTACTGTGACAGAAAGTGACCTAAAGACATGTTTCTCACCTGTGGTCCACACACTTCGAGCAGTCTTTACAACATTAATAGGCACAGTGTCTTCACAAAAGCCGTGTTTCTCATTCTAATGCAGAAGTTCTGTTTTTATAAAACTGCAAAAGATGTGTTAGTGCAAAGAGTTCCGCTCACTTTAACTCACACAACTGCCATGCGGTATGATGATGTAAGGTGACCCATGGATAGTTTTCCTAGAAAGGAGAGATGGGTGTTGTTATATTAAAGAAAAAGAATAACAGAAAGTTGCTGATCAAGTTCCCTCCAAGCCTGTGGAGTCTTGGCCATGCTCTATTTCTCCAGTACTTTTTGTGGCTGAAGCAGTCATTTTTGATGTTGGAGGGTTACTCTGCCATGTGTCTGCCCACAGTTCAGCTGAGCTAGCTGCACTGGGTAGCGTGAAAACCCACTATTTACCTATAGGAATTTATTATAACAAATAAAGTCTAATGCTGGTTTTGTTTTTGCTCTTTAATTCCCAGAAGGGTCAGCTACAACGTGTCTCTCCAGGAAGACTCCACAATGAAAAAAACAACCCACAGTTGCTTCTTACTGATTATCCTTCTTATTGTAAGTACGAGAAAAATGAACTGCTTATGACACCTGCCAAATTTAAACTTGTGGTGATGTTCAGAAAACTAAGGAGTACTGGATTATATTTGTTATAGAGTACAGAAGGAATGAGTTCCTTTGCTGATAAATTTTGAAGTAAGGTTTATAAAGTTTCTAAACAAGATACCTCATAAAAGCTTGAAATTGAATCTACTGTTCCTTGGTGAAACAGAACTGCAAGTCTGAGAAGGTAATGCATGTGATTTTTCATTTTCTTATTTGTAAGAACTGTAGTACAGACCACAGCATATCATTGACTTGGAAACATAAGTGTTTGAAAACTTCCTTAACATTGTTGTGTGAGACTTTTACTGACTTAAGTAATTGTGGATTTTCACTGTTTATGGTTACTCTGCAAAAAAAGCAATGAAAGCAATAGAAATGGCAAATTACAATGTAAAGTTTAGTTATTTGGTTCAAACACTACTTTCAACTGTTTAATCTCAATATTTCTGTTACTCCAATATCTGCCATGTGACCAGGTAATTATCATTCTAAATATGTAGCAAATTAATTTCTACTTGACTAAATACGTCTCGTGTAAGTTGAATGGTTTCTCTGACCTCTGCTTATGAAACCTCAAATGGTTCACAGTTATGATAAAATCAAAGACATTGCAGGTAGTCAGAAATGAGGACACTACTCAGATCCTCGGCTGCAGTGCAGTCAGTATATGTCTGAATGATGTTACTGGGAATAAGCATCTCTCTGCCTCAGTGTTGTCTGAGTCACTTGCATGCCTGATGCCACCTTTTTCCCCAGTTGTTTCTTTGTTCCTGAAGAAAGGTTCATGTCTTATTCTTCTTGATTGTGTTTTGTTGGCTAGCTCCTCATGCCCCTCTGCTTCTCATCTTCTCTTCCAGCAGCTGAATGTAGAAGTCTCCCCATCAGCTCACACCCTTTCTGGGTATAAATTGTAGAAATGGGGCTATAAGACAGAGTGGGGAACAGCAGACTGCTCTCCCTGATTTGTTTGTTGGATTGTGTCCCTCCTTCTCTTTCAGACTAGCACAACTTGCCCACAGTGCTGTTCACCACTTGCATTTATGTGAACAAAAAGTAGGTTAGGGAAACAGAGAACAGTAAGAGAACAATGGAATAAAACAGTGAAATGAGATCATGGAGAAAACAGAACAGCAAAGAACACCTCACGTTGGTAAAATACTGAATTCATAGTTCAGGATTAGGACCTTCAACCAAAGAAGAACTAGAGAGCAGGAGGAAGAACAGAGGAGAGTTAACATATTTCTGTTAACTTGGTCTCAAAAGTAACTAACACAGAATTAGTTAATGATCTGAAGAATCATCCTTGTGATTGGCAAAAATCTTCTCCCTTGATGCATATCAGAGTATTCTGGTTTTTGTGGCATTTTGTGGCTGTTACATATAGCCCTGCAAGGGACGCACGTAGCAATGCTCTGGCTGGGACATCATGCATGTTCGGAGATCTCTCTAAGCCAAAGAGCCCAACAGACATCAGCTTCCTTCTGTATTTGAATAATCCTGGCTGGTCTACATAGCATAAC
The DNA here is from genome assembly GCF_040182565.1 of Anser cygnoides. Classification (NCBI taxonomy): domain Eukaryota; kingdom Metazoa; phylum Chordata; class Aves; order Anseriformes; family Anatidae; genus Anser; species Anser cygnoides. Next base: position 25,763,952 of record NC_089874.1, on the reverse strand, counting down.
AGGAGCCTTGGCAAAGAACTGCAATTCTTCCCATAACAAAGTGAAGCCAACTGAAGGAACAATTCCAGGTTATTTTTCTTCCTCAGACAAATGACAGGACTGTAAATATCCTGATAACTAGAATTGTCAACAGATCTTATTGAGTGAGGTGTTCTGACCTACAGCACGGATTTATAGGTCAGCCCTGAAGGACTGGGCTGATCCTTCCCCTGTTATCTACAATTTTTTAAATCTCTTACCCATGGTATCATGCATGTAGTATTGGTTCTGTGCTCCTTAACGCAATGTTCCGGGGCTAGGACTTCTTTAAGAAACTCTGCGGTGAGATCTGCATCCCCTTCCTTTTAGACATCTTTGCACCAGAGGTCCTGTCTGGATAACTTAAGCACAAATTTCTTTACATTTTCACTGTTCCAATCTCAATATTCCATCCTTTTCCATTGCAGTGGCCATACTGTGATCTAGTTAAACACCTCTTAGATCAATTTATCTTCTGGTAAGGGATAAGCTACAGTCATAGAAGGAGACCATGAGCAAACTCTGTTTTCTTGATAGCACTTGCCAGAACACTGCTGTTAAATCAAATACGAAAAATATTTGGCAGCAGCCATCCTTCCAAAAAATTTCTTCACCTGTAGCTCGTAGAAGGCATTCATTTTTTACATTTTATTTGTGGCCTGTAATAAGAAAAAGGTGTCTCTTTTTCTCTTCCAAAAAGACCGCTCCTGCTCTTTTGGATCTTCTAATCACTTTTTGGTTCCCAGAGCCACAAGCCCATGGGAGTTCCATGTCAGCCACTGTCTGAGGTTGAGGAAGATGGAGTAATCAGAGTGATTTGTGATATGGGTTATTGCCTCTTCCTCTACCCACCCCACAAACCATTCTCCAGATTCTCTTTTTTGGTGGCACTGATAGTTTACTGTCGTCCTATTGTCTGTGTCCTGCACTCCCAGTGCACTGATGAATGCAAATTCTTCCAAAGCAACACAGCCTAATGTGGTCCTAGCTTTCCCTCAGGGCTGCAAGCCCTCTGATTATGCTGTTTGTAAGTGCCAGTCCTGTATCTCTTCTTGCATGTTTTGTCCTAGACCCTAGTTACAAGGTGTCCATAGGGTCCCTTCCCCACAGTCTCCAGCGTTTAGACCAGTCCTCAAGTGGTTTTGGTACCTTATGATAGAAACCATCTCTCTTACCTATGTAATTTTTACATAGAATGGATAGCATTTTATCCTTCTATGAAGAGGTCAATAATAATTGTCCTTTGCCAAACAAAAACTATTTAAAGCACTAGCTGCTCCAAAACTCACCTGTTAAAAATGAAGATTTTTTTAATTGTCTCTCTGACGGCTCCCCTTGCTTTTGGATGTACAGTGATGGCAATGCTTCCACCATCACCAGATATTGCTCTGTAATTCAAAGTGAATTCCACTAGAAATGTTAACTGTTCTTCTCAAGGAGTATTTCTTAGTTCACTTTATCCCTGGTAGTATTTTTTCAGTAATTATTGAGAGCCACAGAATGTGACTGAGATACGTTTCATTAAGCCCCTGGGTGCTGGAGGAATTAGTGCATCTCCTAGGTGCACATTTCTCTCCACAAGAAAGACAGAACATCAGCACGGTGTGTCCAGAGGCATCAAACTGCAGAGAATGAGAGGGACGAGGAAACAAGCCTGGGTCTTTTTCCTATGTGACTGATCTATTTTGCAGGACATTGGGAAAAGGGAATTGTATTTTCTACCTCATTTTGTCAAGTAAGAATTCTCATCTAGTGAGAATTCCATCTCTACAGATGGTAGTTTAGTCTTGCCCTGTAAATGAGGATGGATGCAGTAATTTTTCTCACATATTGCAATTTTGTTGTCCTGAGCCAACCACAAAGTGCTCAGTAAGGACAAAATGAATGCTGTAGCTTAAGACCACACCATTATTCAATTAGATCAATTTGACCAAGATTGTATTTTAAAATAAAATCATTTTGAGTAAAAAACAAATTGTACAGCTTCATTAAGTCCAAACCTGTCAAATTGCTACCAAGCCTCGGTCACTAAACTATACACGGTCTAGTGCATTGTGTCAGATCCTGAAAGGCTTGCAAATAATTTCAATTCATAAAACATGGAACATTAATTACATGAAAGCCTAAATGTAATTTTAGGTAACTGCAAAAACTGGCTTATTTTGGAGCACGGCTTTAGTAGGTTGGAGTCTCCAGAAGCCAATTAGTAAAACATTTGCCACCGTGATGAGGGCATAGCTCATGGCGCACGCGTCTGATCCCTCACAGCTACCAGTCAGATATATTCACCAGTGAGGTGGCGTGTCCATGTCCTTCCCTGAGCTCCTGCTGCTGTCCAGCTTTCACCAGAGGTCTCTAAAAGCCGTGTCTGTGCAGATAATGTACGGATAAGACTCCTCCTGCTTAAACACTCTTCCAGCATCTGGTCCAGAGCAGGTCCCACCCTTCAGAGGGCAGAAGAGGTGCTGAAGAAGTGCATATTTTCCTATGTAGCTATGGGTTGCTTCAAGCTGTAAGAAAGTGGACTTGCAAATTCCAGAGCTCTTCTCATGCAAGGAAGATTTGGGAAAGTACTTTGCTGATGATATAAAGTTGATGAGAATTATTTTGAGAATTTCAGACACAGGCTGCCCACAGTTTTCCAGGAGAGAGAGGAGTGCCCTGCTCTGTTCTGTTCACCTGAGGTTCTGGGGTGAGCAGGACCTTTTTGTCTCTCTCTTTGCTTTTTAATAAAATAAGAATGTAGCTGATTGCCCTAAAGAGGTCTCTTGAAAGAACACAATTAGAGTTGAAGACAAAATCTGTGAAGCATTCTGCAGCCTGCCTTTAAGCCCACAGTTTGCATCAGGCTTTCCTGAGAGTAAAGCTTCCTCGTGTGAGCAGTACTGACTGCTGCAATGGAAAAGAACTGTCAGAGAGTCGTGAGCTGCTTTTCATTAAAAGTGCCTTGTCCTCATCTACTGCAGATGATAATCTCTTGCTTTACACGGCTGCCAAAATCGGCAATATAAATTGTATGGGATCTAACTGTGAGATGTTTCCATCTTGCTTCAACAGCAACTGAGGAGGGAAAAAATGTAAAATTCAGAGGTTAAGCAAAACATGTCATGTTGAGGTACTTCCCCAAAGAAATTGTCTGCTGTTTCTAGGCACATTTATAATGAATAAGAAATCATTGCTATGTTTACTCAGTACCTTCTGCTAATGACCTTCCTAAGGCATCACAGTGGTTTTCTTCTCTGTCCTGACACTCGTAGCTGTGAATAGTGTTTCAAACACAATCGAGGTACAATGGGGGCTCTGCAACTAGGCTGAGTCATGCTGAGCACTCACTCAAAGATGTGATATATTGAAGGATAGGGGTTTAGTGACCCACAAAGTGGTGACTAAACATAGCAGTTTTAAGAGAAATGTGCCAAGTGTGTTTTTGAGCTATCAAAATCGATAACAAACAGTTGTAGCATCCAGAATCTGAAATATATTTTGACTGAGCTCAACAGTAAATGTTGCAAAATTGCTGCATTTAAAGGAAGGGGGGGGAGGAGTAAAAAGGAAGGAAAACTACAAATACCTTCTTTTCCATCGTGTCATGTACAGTCAACAGTTCAAGCTCCTTGATGGTGGAAGAAAAATATTTGTGGATCGTATCCAATATTGTATGGCAAAAAAGTTAATTTTATGCTTGCTTTATCTGGATTCTCTCTTGCAGAAATGGACACAGTCTTGCATATGTTAATAGCAGGTGTCTGTCTTACAGCAACCGGGGCACTATTTACTATTTTCTGCATAGTTTAATAATGAATCCAAATTGCTTTTTTTCTACCAATTCTACGTATAAAGTGACCTTCAGCATTGCTATCAGCCTGTTATTTCTCTTTGTCATGATAATTCACTTCCTTATAACAGTCATTTGTCAGGTGGTGGCTTGGTGGTCGTATGTATGACGTCATTTACTTGGACTTCTAGGAGTGACATCATATGTACGGCTGCTAAACTGCTGCATGGGACATCACTTAAACAGTTTTCATCTGAAGAAATCACACCAATCATTTTCAGGCTCTGAACACCACATCCTGATTATTAAGTTGTGAATTATTTATTTCTCTTTAATAAAGAATATTTGTAAATGAGTGAGGAATTCTTTTATTGTATCAACACCATTTACACTTCCATCTGAAGTAACCAGTGGATGGATGGGAAAGGTTTTTAACTTGCAGTAATGAATGCTGAGTATTCAAGATTTATCTATACTGTAAGTACTAAGCAGGTGGAAATGATTTAGTCTTGGATTTTAATGGCAAAAATACATATTTTAAAACTTAAGTCCCAATGTAAGTATATATAATCAAAAAAAAATGTAATATGAGGTGTGATATATACACCTAGTCTCATGGGACATTCCCAGTCTTTCCCATTAGCATACTGCACACGAAGTTTTCCCCATATGTAGCCATGCCCAGGCTTCTTCTACCTCCAATAAGAGAATATTGACCCAGATATTTCTTTCTGCCCCATTTGCCCTTTTCTCACCCCTAAGGTAAGGAGTGCCAGAATAATAAAACAAATCAGGACTGTACTAACATCTTTGTCTGACTGAGCCCCAAGAAGGAGTACCTGGCTGGATCATCACCCCACTGAGCTGAGTGGGAAGACTGCCCCTGGCTTCAGGGAGGTCAGGTGCTAGGCCCCAAGCACCGGAGTGGTGGTGGACACGCGATTCTCTTGCACATGGTAGAAAACACTAATATTGCAAACAGAGGTATGATTGCTCACCCTCCAGCAAGCCAGCAGAATTATTTTTTGTTAGTCAGCTGAAACGGTCATCTTGTTTTAAGGTAGAATTAAATACTGTTCAAACTTCCACAGCCAGCTTTTCAATTCCAGGCAAACAGAAATGAGTAATAACAATCAAAGAGTATATTTGGAGGGCATATCACAGATGAACAATACCAGTAACACATCTATGTATAACCCTGTAATTTGATTTCACCCACAAGCTATACAATTACATCAAAGTTGTCTGGAAATGTGTGTGCAACTAACTTTGAAAATCTGATTCTTTGTGTTTGATAATAAGTAAAAAATGAGATAATAGACAGCTGTAATCTAACAGTAATATTTCATTCTTTATCTAAGTTGCTTTAGATTTACTGTAGGCCATTAAGTGATTCCCCTTGATGAAGTAATTTCCATTGAAATTTAGTGGCATATTCTCATCTATCTTTTTAATCTGAGTGAATTCCTGGCCCAAATGTGAGCAATAGGAATTTTGCTGGCAATTTAATCTGGGCCATGATTGCTTTGCTCAGAGGTAGTAGGATGGTTACGTGGTTGAGCACTTCAGATAATTTTGGCACACTCCAAAAGGTTCATCCTATCCACCACCACAGGAACTCTCTGCCTCCAAATATTAAAGTATTCTCATTAATCTATACCCAGTAAGAGCCGATTTCTTCAGGAATTGAATTAGTCCCTCACATACAGCAAGTTATGAAACTGACTTTGAAGAGTAAGGTGTCTTCATTCTGTATTGTATCGCACCCTACAGAATTATCACCCCTCATTACAAACTGTGTCATCTTCACCAGTTAAAAGATACAAATAGAACATTCCTTTTCTGATGACATTTTACTTTTGATTTAAATTTATGTTTCTGTACTGTGCAATCTTCTGGGAAAAGTCTGTCCTTTTAAAAATGGTGGGTAAAAGATGATCCAAAACAAGTTAAAGGGAGGGAAAGATGTTCCAAAGCACTTTGAAAGTACTTGCAATTTCTATCTGTAGCTGAAGTTTGCCAATTATTTCATAGCTATGTTGTGCTTTATTCTGTACAGATAAAACAAGAGAAGCTGCAATGGTATTTATGACCAGCAACCCCAGTCTTTCTGGTCACTTAATCAGTGTGAATTGATCTCGTTTGGTCCAACAGATCTGAAGAACAGATCATCTCCTTCCTAGAAGGAAACAAAAATCAAATAAAAATAATGCTTCAGGGGAAAGAAAATTGGCAATGTTTTCCAAGCATAATCATATGGTTATGCTTTCAAAAAAGAGGTGCCTTCCCAGACTGGCCCCCAATAGCAGAGGAATCATCAAGAACAGAGACAGTGACATGAAAGTCCCCCTAGTTATCTTTGACTATAGCATTATTCCTTTCTTAAATACAAACTGTTTGTAACTAAGGTATTATTCAAAATAAGAATGAAAAAAAAAAATAAGCGTGGGCTATCTATGAATCACTTCAGGGAAGCACCGAAGCCTGTGGCTATACATGGACACAAAGGCAGACCCAAGGAAGAATGTCATTTTTTCTTTCCTGCACTACTTGCTGGATTTGGGACATTGCTTGGTTGTTTTTTAAACAATCCACATGGACACCTACTAACCCCTTTAATCTTCCCATAAATGAGGGATCCCAGATATGTTTGGCTTTGCTTCTGTGTTTTCTGTTCTGGCTTTCTAGATTCTTAATATTTTCACTTGTATGGCCAGATGAAATACTTCACTGTTTAAATTTATCTATACATGCACATATACACACACAAGTACACATTAAATTGTTATAAAATTGTCTCTACCAGGAAATACCTTCTTTCTTCCACCCCATCCCACCCACTCCTCCACTCCCCCACCCCCCCTTTTATTTCAAGCTCCTATTTAAGAACAATGAGATAAGCTACCATCAGTGTCTTCCAGCCTTCACATAGTAGCTGTATACAGGTCAAAATTAAAATAACATTATCAAAAGAGATTGGGTTAAATTATGAAAAAATAATTGGTGAGATAAAAGAGCATAAAACGATTAAACTGAGATGGTTTGGCACAGAAATACCTGTATAACATAATGACTTTTTTTTTTTCACCTAAGTCAAACATACTGTGTTTTGCTATGTATTTTACAGAGGTGTTTTAGCTGTGCTAATGGAAAAGAAATCAATGAAATCAATGTATTAATGAGATACAGTTGCTTTGGATGTGCAATAAAAGAAGGGAAGCAACAATTTAAAAAGTAGGGTGATATTTGAACTTTAAAAACCTGTCATGTCTTTTTGTTTGAACTGTAAATGCCTACTTAAAGATTTCTGTAACAGCATTTGGTGTTAATATGAATCTCACAGACTCAAATATATATAATCAGTATAATCTGAAGCATGCCCCTAAAAGACCTCAACACATCCGTTCATATGAAGAAAATATCATTAAAAATATTTAGTTACATTATTTACATGACTTGTCTAGGGAAATCCAGGCTTTAAATAAGAAAGATTCACATGAACTTCAAGCCTGTGTGCTTACAGGAGTCCTAAGCTTTGAGGCAGGCTGTAAATGACTCTGTATCTGTTTGCAATGGCTTAAGTATAGCTTTGCAGTAAAAAAGTAAAGGGTCATACAAGAAAAGTGCCACAGAAGCATTGATTTTGCTTGGGAAAGCAGAGGAACTAATCCTTTCCAATCACCTTCATGCAGAGAAGTGTCCTTATACAGGATTAAGGCAGAAGAGCATTAACTGGAGCTCCACGCTCTCATTTCCAGCCTGGCTCACAGACCTGGGCTGTGCAACAGAGGGACAGATAGAGAAAAGATAACTGACCTCTCTACCTGAGATCTTTGCCTTAGAGGTCCTTCTCTATGCCCTCCAGGCAGCTCAGAGTGGAAACACCCAGAAGAGGCCACTTGATCAAAGAGGACTGTCATTCAGGCTCTCAAATTTAGGAACACTTTGATTAGGTGCTTAATTAAGAACCGAGCTCAGGCTGTGAGGGTTAAACTCTGCTTTGACCTTAACAGCTGAAGGAGCTCAAAGCAAATGACAGAAAATATGGAAAAAAAAAAAAAAAAAAAAACAGCTAGTTTCTAGACTGTGGCACTGAGGTATTTTTGTCTGAGTAGTCTAGAGAGAAATCAGCACCATTGAGAGGAAATACATGGGTGTAACTTTGGGCAGATTCATACAAAGATTTTTTGCAGATCACTAAACTAAATGAAAAGATTTTAAAGACTTTATCAAGAATTTAGTGGTCCTCCCTTTTGCCAGGAAAAAGGGCTTGGTTAAAATCCTGAGTTTACAGTGAGGTGAACTTAGTAAAAATTCAACATTTACTTTGCAAGCACTAGAAGGTCTAACATAATACTAAACACATGTGTAAATAGGTCTTTGAAGAATGCATAATAGATATTTCTGATTTTTTTTTTTTTTGTATCCTACTGGTTTATTCACTGGTACTAACTGTTTTTCCTTTCTGTACAGAGAATGGTTCCAAGTCTTACTGCTACTGTAAATTATACTGATCCTACATTAGAGCCTGTAGTAACTGAAAATTCAGTCATACGACAGAAGATAATAGATTCACAGTTCAAATGCTATGAGAGGATGAACAGAGCACCTCCATATAGGAAAAAAGGTAAAAAAGATTTAAAATTTCTGTTTGTATATTGCCATGTTTGCTTTTATCAATATAAAGAAGCCTTTTGTTATGTATATTAACCCATAGTTTTCCTTGGGGTTCAGTTGCCATCCAGCACGCAGCAGTCAAGTCCACACTAACTTTCCATCCTCTTAGATGCTAAGAAAGAAGAAAGATTAGAATGACCCCAGGGAATGAACAGCTTTTCCTTCCTCCCATGCAGACGATACCTCCATCAACTAGGGGAAGTGCATTTCTGTCTTAGGGCTTTGCTGCTTGAATTTCTGTGTTCCTGCTCAGGGAGTACCACTCTCCAGAATGGTCTGTGTGGTACCTTCCAGCACACTTACGTGAAGACCTGGCTGTGAACTTCTATGTGTTTTTCTCTGGGGCAGAGTTGTCCCAGGAGGTCAGCAATAGCAGACCAGCACCTATCTGAGACAGCCCAGCAGCTCCTGCACTCCTTTGACTGGCAGCTGGATTTAAGTGATGCCACTGGGGACTGCTGTGATCATAGGAACATGCACTTAATTCATATATAACTCAGAGTGAAGACAATAGGTGAATAGGGAACGATGCCAACACTACTGAAGTTGTGCTTTCATTGTAGACTTGCCTCTGTGAGTCATGACTGAATTACAGGGCTCTCAGCAGTCCTCCAACATCTATATCTCATAAAGGGTTGGAGGTGAGTAAGGGTCTAAATCTCTTGGCTGTAAATTTGAAAGGGAGCACGCTATGAAATGGGTAATTCCCTTAATGCAAGGGGCAACTGTAGGGGTGTCTCCTGAGAAGAAAAGCCCAACATATGAGTTGAAAGCATACACTGGGTATGCATTTTCGTCACAAGCAGTTGTGGAGTCTCATACTGAGATGTCCAGGAAAGCCCAGGATCTGGCACAACTTTACAGAGCCAGCCCAGACATGGCTAACTTTTCTCTGTCACGTCTGCAGTCCCCGATGTAGCCAATCTGTAGACCTTCACAAATGTAGTTTAAATGCTTCATAATCCTGGGGCTCAAAGTTGATGGCAATGAACTGCCAGGAGCTGCATGGTATCCCATCCCCAGGAGCCCAGGAGATGGTGTAATACAGGTAAGCTGCAGCAGCATTGCTGTGGCCTTGTGTCAGCAGAGCCAACGTCACAGATTTTGTGCACACATTTATCTTGTCCATTTCAAGGTAGAATTGATTACCTTAAACAACAATGAAGTAATGAAATGTGCAGCTCAAGCACACAGAATTGCCTAACCATCCCTCTGGGACAGCACAACATTCCCACGCTCCCTGTCCATCCAAAAATGCAATAGTTTCAGCCAGTGATTCAACAACATGATGTTCAACTCTACCTTTTCTGGTTTATGACTTAGACCATTTAATTTTCTGCAGGAGTTCAAAAGCACATATACGTTATGTATTTTTAATCCATATATTTGTGTGTGCCTATTTATGGATGGATGGATGCATATATATATATATATATATTGTTTCTGACCTTGAAAGAGAGATTCCACACTGTATAGATCAATGTCAGTGATTTTTTGTCTTTATAAGGCAAGCCAAAGGATTGAAAATTAAAGCTTGAAATCCCTACCAACCCCCTCCTGCACTGTCTTTCAGAAACAAGCTCAAGTTGCAAACATTTTCTACTCTTCTTTTTCTTTGATGTTATGAGTCCTAAAAGTCTTTCAAGTTTATCTCAAAGACAGAGAAGAACATGGGAGTGCCTGAAAGATAACAAATTGTTGATACAACAGCTTATTAATGAGGTGAACAAGTAGTGTTTAGCACATCTAACTTGACAATGGCAAAATATCTGTGCATAAAATCTTAGCTAATGTAGAAGTTCTCATAAAAATATGCTTTTTGCCATGCATCTAATCTGGAAAGAATTAATTTGGAATGATTTATGTTTTCCATTTTTAATCCACAGCTATTTTGACTTAAAACAGTAGTTACCAGTGCAAATTTCAAAAATCCAGACATCTTTTTACAGCTTTGTAAATCTCCTGTGAATATTATGTTTTCTAAGAAAGTCTAAATAAGAAGGACTGTCTGAGGATAATTCCAAGTGCAGCTAGAATTCGTTGACCGTATTTTACTAAATGTAAATGGCTATTGGGTACCTTCCATATGGATGTTTCAAAAACAACCTACATGGTCATAGCAGCAATTCTGAAATTCCCTTGGGACCAGTGCAAAAAAAGGCAAGATGTGTCTTCTCACTGTATTTCCATACCTTTTCTGCAACACAAACTGATTTTAAATGGAAAATAACCAAGATTTTTTTTAACGCATTACTTGAATAAACCCACAACAAGTGAGGAAGTCATATTACTGCAAGCAGTCTCATAGTGCAATTTCTGTGGACCACGTAACATTTACATAATGGGAATCAAGAGTGAGTAGTATTCTGCCTCCCTAGTTTGGCAGGAAATACTTTTTTTTTCTCATCCACTTTGCCTTTTCTGGGTCAATCCTTGTAGGGGATACAGCCCCAACAACGCTACTTTTACAGAGGGGAATTTACAGGTACCTGTCTGTTGCAAATGTTGAGAATCGAGAACAGGAACGTGTAGGATCAGATCCTACACTCAAAGTTCAGTTCAAACAGCTTTAGCAAAAAACAAGTACACTTTAGCACCTGAATGCCATTCAAAGCATAGCAATAGCAAGGGTTTTTACTGCAAAAGCCCTTTATTGTCTCCAGATGGCAATATTCCTTGGGAGGCTAGAACAGAATGGGATAAGGAACAAATCCGTTGAATTGACTACTGAATTCCTTTAAATGTCCAGGTCTGTTCTGCAACCGAACCTGGGATGGCTGGCTGTGCTGGGACGACACACCTGCTGGCAGAGTCACTGCTCAGAACTGTCCAGATTACTTTCCAGACTTTGATCCAACTGGTACAGTATTTCTTTTTATCATCTTATCTTTCAGAGGAACATTCATGCCATTGAGTGGAAGCATGTTTCCATAGGCATTTTTGCATCATTGTGAAATTTCAGAGAGTTTGACTGAGATGAAAATACATTACTTCTTTGGATTGCCTAATTTATATAGTTTTATTTTACAATATTTTGTATGCACTTCTATGTACGTAATTTTGACTGCTGTACATATGGAACCCATTGTATTAAATATGGAAGTATTAACTATAGCCCTGTCCCCCAGGGCTCAGTACTGGGGCCAGTCCTCTTCAATATCTTTATCGATGATCTGGATGAGGGGATCGAGTGCACCCTCAGTAAGTTTGCAGACGACACCAAGTTAGGTGCGTGTGTCGATCTGCTCGAGGGCAGGAAGGCTCTGCAGGAGGATCTGGATAGGCTGGACCGATGGGCTGAGGTCAACTGTATGAAGTTCAACAAGGCCAAGTGCCAGGTCCTGCATCTGGGGCGTAACAACCCCAAGCAGTGCTACAGGCTGGGAGATGAGTGGTTGGAAAGCTGCCTGGCAGAGAAGGATCTGGGAGCATTGGTTGATAGTCGGCTGAATATGAGCCAGCATTGTGCTCAGGTGGCCAAGAAGGCCAACAGCACCCTGGCTTGTATAAAAAGCAGTGTGGCCAGCAGGTCTAGGGAAGTGATTGTCCCCCTGTACTTGGCCCTGGTGAGGCCGCACCTTGAGTACTGTGTTCAGTTTTGGGCCCCTCGCTACAGGAAGGACGTTGAGGTGCTCGAGAGAGTCCAGAGAAGGGCGACGAGGCTAGTGAGGGGTCTGGAGAACAAGTCTTACGAGGAACGGCTGAGGGAGCTGGGATTGTTCAGCCTGGAGAAGGGGAGGCTCAGGGGCTACCTTATCGCTCTGTACAGTTACCTTAAAGGAGGCTGTAGCGAGGTAGGGGTTGGTCTATTCTCCCACGTGCCTAGTGACAGGACAAGGGGGAATGGGCTAAAGTTGTGCCAGGGGAGGTTTAGGTTGGATATTAGGAAGAACTTCTTTACTGAAAGGGTTGTTAGGCATTGGAATAGGCTGCCCAGGGAAGTGGTTGAGTCACCATCCCTGGAGGTCTTTAAGAGACGTTTAGATGTTGAGCTTAGTGATATGGTTTAGTGGAGGACTTGTTAGTGTTAGGTAAGAGGTTGAACTGGGTGATCTTGGAGGTCTCTTCTGTGATTCTGTGATTCTGTGAACTACTTATTTATGATTTCAAAACATTTTTAACACCTCATTCTGACTTTTTCTAATGAAGAGAAAATGCTGAAAGAAAGTACTCATAGGCATGAAACATCTATCAGAATCTTCTGTTTTTATTGCAAAATATCATTTTATGGAAGAAGATAAGCAGAAGTGATGTTCTTTCAGTCTCAAAGTTTCAGTTGTTCATTGAATTCTTCATACAAATACTAGCAGCCGTGTAGACTACGAAAAGAAGTAAATTAAGAATCTTTAAAAAGAAAAATGAAAGGATAAAAGACAAATATTGCTGAACAGATATGAGGAAATATTAGACAGAAGTAAAACTCCAGGGAGGGTATTGCTTGAGGAAAAACACAGTTGTGTGTTCCATTCTCAGGATATATTGCTTATGGGCAGTGGTTGATGCCACGATGTCCTCAATCATCTGGAAACACAGCACACCAACTGCAGTTAAAAAATATGAAACTAAATATTTTGAACAAGGTTGAAACAAAATTTATGTGCTGAATTGGAAAGTAAAGAACATACTATTGCATAGCTGTAAGTTACCAAGTACCATTAGCTAAAACTATTTTTGTTGAGATTACCTATTTAGAAACAGAGGCGTTTCCAGGTAGGATCAGTATGTATCTCACTAAATCCTATTTGCAATAACAAACAGATTTATCGATATTCCTGTTTTTTTCTAAATCAAGCTATCCACAGTTAGAGAATTCACCCTGGAAGTGGGAAACTTCCAGTATCAGCCCCAGATTGAGAGGATTCAAACCTGCATCCTAACTTGGATGAAGGAACCTCCCCCTTTCCAGTGGACAACTGCTTCAACCATTAGGTTATTTGTACCAAAGATACCAGAAGAGCACTGTAAAAGAACTGACCAAACTTGGTTCAGTTCTCAAAAAGAAGTGCCTGCATTCAGAGAGTTCAAGGCTCTGGATCCTGAGGTTACACATGCTTTTTCCTATGTTCATGGCAGGGGTGCCTCTTGGATGGGGTCAGTACTTTCTGTTTCAGCCCCCATTTTGTTCATGATACCGTCCCCAGGTGGCTACTAGCTTTGATGAATAGAACAACTTACAAATTTTCTGCTTTCCCTGCTTCCATGTTTTTCTTAGGGAAAAAAAAAAAGGCAATACCAACAGCACTGGTTTATGTATACTCCATACATTCCTGCAAAAGCAGGTGGTGGACAGCTCTGTAATCACAGAAGTCTCCTCACCACTCCCAGGTCCTCATCCCACAATGAGAGGGGGTGATTATGGAGCCACTCTCCAGCTGGTGCCCAAGCCACTTATTCCCGGCTTTTCTGGTTGCCCACTTGTCTCCAGCGACTTGTTCCGAACTAATCACTCCATTCCAACAGCACTCTTCAAAGTAACACTTAAGCCATCCATGGAGAAGCACCTCTCTCGATCATTAATGCTTATTTATGTTGAAATCTGTGACTTGTTGGGCTGATTGAAAATGGCTCCTTAGTGTACAAATGTGTGCTGCAGTCTTGCCTGTGACAATAGGTACATACTGTGTTTTTTCCTTCCGCTGTGCTTTAAAGTTTGCAGATTTTTTTTATTTTTAAGTGTTCCTGTTATCTGTATGAAGCCACAGGGGATAGAAAGCCTTGTCCAGCAATTTCCTCCTGTTCTCACTGCTGTCCTGCGTAGGAGCAATACCTGTGGTCTCCCACGCTCAGCGTTTCCCCCACACACACTTTCCTCTGATCCTTTGTGGCACCTCTGTCTGTCTCTTGGCTGGTGTTTCTGTGTCTCAGACACAGCTCCTGGTTCAGCCAGAGCTGCTTTCCTGGAATATCTTTTCAGTACCCCAGGAAACAGCTGCAGCATAAAACCAGCACGGAGCCTGCCTTTGCCATACAGGTGGCTGATTGTCACACCAGGGCTTAATAATGCAAGAGGGAGACGAGAAACTGTAGGGGTGAGGAGAAATCTTTCAGCTGCTAATGGAAGTGGCTGCCACTTGGAAGTGGCCAAAAGTGCAGGTTCAACTGTCCTGAGAAAAGTCTACCAAGTTTGTGTCACAAGTCATTATTTCGTTCAGTAACCTCTGCATGTTAAACATAATGCAGCCAGATTTTCTGCTGAGAAGCAGAAAATTCATCCTAAGGAACAAAGATTTTACAAGTTGAAAACCTCAGTGCCTGTCAGGCTTCCTTCTCATTAAGGCCCTACAATGTCAAACCACCTCAGCATATATTTTAGGTGTGCAAGGAAACTCATGGACTTCTGAAACAAGTACTTTACACCATGCTGCTTTGGGCTGCACTGAGACCTGCAGAACTGCTGCCTATCAGCTCCCTGATGTCTACTTCTCTTTGTGTCCAGGTATAGCTTCAAGTCCTGGAACAAAATATCACTCAGCTTTCTTTTTGTGCTTTGAATCTTAAGCCATTCATACTGGAAAAGTCAAACCTTATCTGGCAACACAGGGTCACATCTTCCTCCCATCTGCACCTGTGGGTGCTGCATAACATCTCGCTGTATGCGAACCCTCAACATTCAGTATCCAAGCCAAGAGTGTGTGTTAAAGTCTGTTAGAAAATAAATCAGATGAAATCATTTTCTGGAGAAAATGACTCAGAAGCACAATGAAAGGTGGAAAGAAAGAACCAACATGCTCAGTGCTCAGTTAGTTTTCTCTGACTTCACAACTAATTCAACCAAATGTAACTCTACTTATTTCATTGAATTTAAATCCGTTCATACTAGGCAGAAATCGGTGTGTTGAGGTAAGAAAGACCACCATGGTAACCTAGTCTTCTCCATTAGCTGGGGCTTCCTACATTTCTTTTCCCACCCAAAGAAGCTCTATCTTGTTAAAGTGAGTACCTTAAAGCTAACAAACAAAAATCTCTCTCTACATGCTGTGACAACTGTGTCCTTTTCGATAAACAACTTGCCTCTTGCAGCAACCTCTTTCTTACAACGAGCATTGTGTGCAATGTGGAAATGCATAAAAACAAATCAATTTTTTGGGAAAGCATACTGAGATCTACTGGTTTAACTCCAGTGACAGCAGGAAATTCATTGTCTCATCCGCTCCTGACTGAGGCTCTGAGAAGGGCTGAGCTTTGTACTCCCATATTCAGGCAACGTGCACAGTTTCCTTTGAATGGTATTTATATTCATGTTTTATTCAAGTGAATCTCTTGTGTAATCCATTTGAAATGGTTCCAGGTCATGCTGAAATTGATAGGAATTGAATTTGATCGAAATATATAGTATGTAATTCATGCTGGTAATACTCTTGCTAATAAAATAGAAGGGAAATAAGTTGCGGATGTAAATGGCCTTCCATCATAGCAGGTGGACTGGGGCCACTGCGAGGGGCAGGCCATTGTGCCGAGTACAGCCTGTGGGGCTTGTGGCAGGGCACTGACATGTTGTCACCGTCCTGTATTTGGTCAGGATGAATTTGGCACAGCCACATACAGCAGTGCAGCTGAATGTACAAGTTGTGTTGTGACAGCCTTACCCTATGACCACAGGGGACTGGACTTATGGGCACAGGCACATCGTGCTCACAGCGGGCAAAATGCACAAAGCATTCGGCTGAGTAGGCCGCCACGCCGACGGAAGAAGTCATTGCAGATGAGAAACCATGGCCATAAACCACAAAGCAGAGAGAGACAGAGACCTTCTGGGTCTCAGCAGCTGCTGCAGCTCCAAGCAGGCAGGGAGGCCACTGCTACGGGCATCCCGTAATTCAAGCAGCTTCCCAACCCATCTCCCCTCCTTAGTGCCCAATCCATCATTTGCCCCTTACCACCCGGCAGCATGCCTCAGTGTTGCGATGTCCCTGTGAGCAAGGAGCAGCAGCAGGAGTCCCCAGGAGCTGCCTGAGCACCCTGAGAGGCATAGGGAGGGGATAGCCCTTCTCTTGCTGCCACTAAATCTCATTTTGTCGACTCCGCCTAAAAAGCCAGCTCTAGATTTCTGCTGGCTCTGCTTTTTTTGTCTTGAATTAATATAGACAAGGATAGATAAAACAAATCTGAATTTTATGGCTGCTTCTTTTGCTTCCTACCCGTCCATGTATTTCTGTCATGCTCCATAGAAATCTCAACAGCTACATTTTAAACATCATTTCTTATCCCCCCAGTGCACAACTTGACTTTATTCTACTGACTCTAATTCTGCAGAATAAGGCATTTTGATGATAGTAAGAATTCTTTACTTACTAGGATGCTGGAACTGAACTTTTTTAAGGTCTCTGTTGTATTATATCAGATGATGTTTTCATTTCTGAAAAAAAATCTTCTAAAATATTTCACTGAGGAAGTAAATCAGATGTGTTATAGAAGTATCAGCTATTCTCCCATCTGCAAAACTAAGTACTGTACAGGTCAATCGAAACAATGGCAAATAATCCAGTGTCTGGTATGTGCTGAGCATGCACTGCAACAGAGGAAAACTTCTTTTTACTTCCAGCGTATAACTCAGCAATAAAAAAAATGGTGTTCACTCTTTTAACATCTGCTAGCCATAGGCTTTGGCTAATTGTAAAAAAAAAACAGACAAACAAACAAGCAAAATGATTGTGAGTGCTCATGTTTGTTCCAAAGTTATTGGTTAAGATATTTGTTACATATAATTGACCTATTTGTTTTTATGAAAATAAGATTCATAAAAGCACCATTGGTAGCACAAGCAATGACATATACAAGACAATTACTAGGGGTTAATATTTTTAGACACCTCACTACTCCAATGAAACTTCTATTGTGGATAAGGTTTCTCTCATACAGTTTTCCCAGACAACTCCTGAAGCGTCTGTCTTTCTCAGCTAACTACAGCAAGCCTGTATAACTTTATAACTAAAGTTAGGTGAAATGAATCCAACACAATGCCACCATTCTTCCACTCTGAATAATGTGATACCCTGGTGGTATGCTATCCAGGCTGACAGGGTACAGACAGAGCCCAAAAAATTATTTAAAAAGTATTTCAATAATTTTAAAGCACATACTTCCATTTTGCCTTACTAGTATTATCTTACCCATCCTTACGCTCTTGGCTGTTTCTTCAGAGCTTTTTACAGATGGTTCTGGTCAGCATAAAAAACATGTGCCCAAGTTCCTAATCACAAACCTGCCACCACAGAAGAACTTGCAATAGAACAGTGGTTGAGTTACATACTCACTGCTTCATTTCTCTATACTATAAAACCATAGAAATGTTCTACCAGTGTGAGTCACTGGATTGGACAGTACAGAGGCTTACAGTGCACAAGGTCAAGCATCTATTTTATCATAAGAGAAACACATATGAAGCTTCTTCAAAAGCCAGTCTGTTGACAGCCCATCGCACTTCAGGGACACCACAGTTGATGGACACCCAGGTACCTAAATGGATCCCCTTTATTTGTGATCTACCAAGAAGAGAGAACAGTAAAATGAAAAATTGTCCCTTGTATCATAAACTTTAGCCCACACCATTTTTCCAATCTAACTAGCATCTCATAATTAAATATTTCAAAAAGACACGTACCATATTTAGTGGGTATGTCACAATTGCATATTCTGACAACAGGACCCCATGATCTAGGATTCTGATCCCCCAGACCCTTTTTCTGACATTACAGCAAGAAATCAGTGGGCCATAGCAACTTCCAGACTAAGATTAGTTGTGTTTGTCTGGCTTCAAGGAAAGGCATGAGGCAACAGATTTGCCTCTGGCTTACAAAGGTCACATTATACTTAGGCAGAGTGCCTACCTAGGCATTAAAGTACAGAGATGATAGATGGTATTACCATTATGATTTATAGCATATTAACAAAAGCCACGTACTCTGCACAGTGTATGGGATAGTAGGCATGATGTTTGTACACTGTGTTCCATGGTAGAGTAATGATTAATCTTTTATCTATGACTGAAAACTTTTTCCAGCTTTAGATAATATCTGGCAAAGAGCACAATGGGAACATTGCTGCACAGGCAGTCTGAGATTATCTCCAAGCTGCAGTGATGGAAGGCTGAGATAGCATGTACTGTTCCTCTTTGTATTGTTGATGCACATATTGATTTTCAGCAGTTCCCCCAAAACAATGATTTGAAACTCACAGTAATTTCAAAAGTATGCTGTGTTCTGGAGGATTGTCTTCTTTTTGCAACGGTACTATGCAAAGTGTATTTCTAGTCAGAGGAAGATAGCTTGTTCTGTACGATCCTTACCTTACCAATATGATCAAATGCTCTTCTTAGCGTGTAAAGAGGGAATATGAATCTTCCAAATTACTAGAACCATTATTATCAAAACTGATTAAGAAAAATAAATGCAGATGTTCAACACAAACAGTGAAAATGTGTAAGTTCAAATGGTAGTAGGCTCTTTAAAAGTAAATTGACTGGAAATGCTGATAACCTATATATAGGGCCAATATCTATAAAACTACGGTAGACAAAGGGTTGTCAAGAGAGAATTTTTAGAATGTCAAAAAGTCAGACTTGAAACACTGTCCTTTTCATAAATAAACAGTTGTGTCACTATCTACGAGAGCATCAAATAATTTATGATCTTATCCATTTCCCACTTTTGTTACTCAAACAAGTTTTCCACTGACTCCCCTGTGGCCAGCGGTTGAGGGAAGGCCA
The DNA here is from genome assembly GCF_040182565.1 of Anser cygnoides. NCBI lineage: Eukaryota > Metazoa > Chordata > Aves > Anseriformes > Anatidae > Anser > Anser cygnoides. The sequence continues at coordinate 25,744,777 of NC_089874.1, read as the reverse complement.
GAGGAATTAGTCCAAGACTTGACAGGTGATTAGAAGTGACTGTTTGTGGCTCCACGTCCAGGATTTCCCAGACAGAAATGCAAATGTGGACAGGAGGATGCCTGCACGGCATACATCTGTGGTTCCAGACATCCCTCCAAGCTATCCTGATGGTGCTGCGATCACAAAAAAAGGACGCGTGCAAAGAAGCATGAAGCTGTTGCACGTTGGCGAGGATGTCAGAGCCACCTGTGGTGCAGAGACACACGTAGAGGAGCTAAATGCACATCAGATTATTTAAACAGAGAGCCTGTTTCTCTCTCTGCAGCCTCAAAGGGAAATAAGCAGTGTTCCTGCTCACCATTGGCATGGAGCTTGGGCAGCACACTTCCACCAGTCTGTGCAAACGCACCGCTGGTGTCGGGGCTATCACCATCTCCAGCACCTGGGCTCCAGTTCATGCACTGCTTGCTACTCTTTTACTAGACATTGTCTTTAACTAGTTATTCAATTATTCCCCTTAATATGTGAAACACTGCTGCAGGACTCAGTCTGTTAGTGTCTGTGTAGGGATACCAGCATCTTGTTGAGAGTGTCAGGTTTGAGCAGCTTTCAATAGCCTCTTTAAATGAATTATTAACACAGAAATAATTGCATCTGAATGAAAGTTGGATATATATACTCTAGTGCATTCATTCAAGACAACAGGAGACAGATAAATGACAAATTTTGTGTCAGATAAATCTCTGAGAGACAAAAATGAAACAGAAAAATGTATATTAATTACACAACTTGAAAACCCTTTGGATTTCGTTACGCAGGCATTTTATTTCTAAACATTAATTCTTTTTAATGTTTTTTTTAAATGTGTAACATGCTAAAATAATTCTAATTGTGCTTTATTATCAGAAAGAGCTTCAAAATATTGTGATGAAACTGGAAACTGGTTCCGCCATCCTGAGAGCAACCGCACTTGGTCCAACTACACCCTGTGCAACTCTTTCACCTCTGAAAAACTGAAGGTATTCTACAGTTAAAAACACAGTGATTGTCTGGGAATGGCTTTAGGCTGGGCTAGCAGCAAGGCACATATGAATAGGTCAGGATTGTCTTAATCGTTTACCTTTATTTGTTGCCCAAGAATTGAATAGCAATGTCCTCCTGATTTTAACCTATTAAAATTATCTGATGAATTCTCAAGCCTAAATATAGGTTTGCTACAGGCTGGATAATTTAATAGCAATTCATGTGATCTGTTTTGCTGTATTTTTCAAATGCATTTTTTCATTCCTGTGATTTTTTCTCCTGATTGTCCAACAGCTGTAAAATGATCCTTTAAAATTTCAGTTTTACTTTCTGTAAAAAGTATCTTCCAAGCTGTAGATATCATCTCTGCAGGGCTGGAAATCCTAAGATATGTTAAGATTATTTTTCATAACAAAAGAACATTGCTCTATATTCACTCCCTTTGAAAAGAAATATTTATGACGGTACCATCATGCCAGAAAATCCTACAAGTCTGAATACATTTTACTTTAATAGTTTGATTGAAGTCAATGTGACTATTTACACTAATAAACTAAGCATTTGCATCAATATTTCCAAAATTGAGTTGCTAAGCTGAAAAAGGAGAACAAAGTCTAAAAGCACCAAAAGAAACAAGGAGAGAGAAATCTGAGAAAGCTTTAAAAAAAGAAGTTAGAGAAGCTCATGAAAATAAACATATTTCTCAAATGTGAGTGGAGCTCCAGGAAAATCTGATTACAGATTTGTGACAGAATAATTTGTGACTATTTGGAATTGTGGAAGGAAAAGAGTCAGAAAGTGATTTGATTTGGGGTTTGTCTTGGAGAATCTTTTTTTACGCAGCCAAAAATCAGTATGTGGTTATATTTAGTAATGATCCAGCATAAAGGGCCTTGGAAAAGTCTACTGGACTAGGCAGGAGGTGAATTCTAAAAGTTTTTACAGCATGAGGAATCATCTTGGTAAAATGGGGCTCACCTATGTGTCAGACAGAGTATTAGTAAAAATCTCAGCTCACAGAAGCATTAAATGGAAGCACCATAAAAATATAATTTTTCCAGATGTTGGCCCATGTAAGGAGGCAAAAAATGTAGTTCTGTTGCCTATTATCCATGCCTTCCAGAAGAAGAATTTTGAATACCATTCAAGCGAAATGCAGATAGAGCACAAAGGAAAATTATATGTACCTTGAGATTCTTCTGAAACAAAAAAAAATAATAATAATGGAAAATACAGAAAGAATCTATCTTTACGGAAATGCCAAGTTGGATTATGACCTTTAGTCCAAGTCTTCAAAAACCAGGAGTATGCTTCATTTCTAGAGTATTTTCATGCACTTATAGATAGTTTAATTAACTGAGTATGAGGTATCTCTATCAGAGATTCTCTTTCCTCAAGACAAGAATTCTAGAGAGACAGGGGGAATATCAATTACGTGTTTCAGTTTCAAGTATTCTAAGCCCAGGATGAAAAAAACATGTATAAACTAAAAATTTGGTGAATCAATATAAGTCCTATATATGAGAAAGAACATCAAAGGTTGCCATTTCAAGGAGTGTACAGGTTAATAAAATAGTCGCTTGTTTGAAATTAACTGAAAATACCAACATGCTATACTTCTGAGATGGATTACAGAGGCAGAAATAAAACAAAACATTTATGAACAGTTCTGTAAATTGAATTCAGGCTTTAAAATTATATCAATCTAATATCATATTTCAACCACTTAGTATGCAGTGGAAGAAATGTCACATGCACTCTCCCACTACTCTGTATTCAGAAATCTGTCTCATCTCAGCTCTCCGATCTGCCTTCTCTGGGGTTTTGTGGACACTAGCAATGTTGTGGTTAGTCATTGTGGAGGGAAAGTAGGAGACCTAGAGCTTTTTCAGTTAATGTGCATGGATACCCATAAATCTTGGTGAGTGATACTTTGTTGTAAATAAGAACTAGGCCACAATATCACTTAGGTTAATGAAAGCAGGAGCTGATTCCAAAGTTGGGCAATGACGGAAGAATAAGCTAGATAAGAAGATGTGCACTTGTGCTAAGTAGAATAGCTTTGTTTTCTGAATTTTATTCGTATCTGTTTTCAACTGCAACTTTAAGCTGCCTTGGAAATTAAAAAAAAAAAAAAAAGCCATCAGCAAAACTCAGGACTACAGAAATCAATTAGAAGCTTGCCAGATATTAACTGAGTATGCCTGAAATAAGAGTTGTATGAAACATTCCTTATCCCTTTGTTCTTCTCCCTTTGCCAAAAACACACAAAAGATGCAAAGAGGGAGTAATAAAGAAACAATGTGCAAAATGCTGCACTGGTAATTGCAAACTGTTCGTGGAGGAGGGTGATCTTAAAAAATTCATCTAATCGTTGAAAAAGGAAAATCACTCTTGCATAACAAAAGAAAAATGAATGAAATAGAAGATAAATCCAAGAGAGGAACCTTCTATCTGGTCTTTTTTTCAGGACAGGCTGATAGTATATTAGTGCTTTCAGAAAGAAAAGGGACTGGTGGATCTTGGCATGCCATTAGCCTCCTGCAGTATTCTGACAGCTGGATGATGCTTAAGAGCTTGGCTGAGACCAAAGTATGACATTTAAATACCACAGCATTCTGCAGCCAAGGCGATGTCCTGTGATTTTGCTTCACTGTTGGCATACAAAATATGCATAGGCCTATCTTAGATTTCAGTGATATTAGTCAAAGTGAAAGCCTGATTACCTGTTTTTGTTTGTTTGTTTGTTTTGTTTTGTGTGTTGTTTTTTTTCCAGCAATGCAAGACTATTGAGTTGCCCAATGGTGAGGTTCACATTAGTGTCAAAACCAGAATTGTCACTGGATGTCTTGTTCTAATGTGGTTGGAGCTGCTGAACTGTTTTCAGCTCATCTACTGCTTTCATGACTTCACAGACCTTAGTCATAAGCTCCAGGAGTCACTGGAATTGTACTCTCCAATAGGGAGAATCTGACATTTGCACCCATTTGTCATAACACAGCTACTCTACCTCCTCAGTTACTTTAGTTGAGTTTTTTGCATGTTTTCCAGCTGTGACGTGTCCTTCTTAAAGTGAGGAGGCCAGAATCACACGTTTGAGATGTGGGATATGTTTTAAGTAGAGACAAAATGACATTCTATCCTCAGTGCCTTTCCTGATCATAGCTGACATTTTGTTTACTCTTTGGCTGTCACTACAGATTGAGTCAATGATTCAGAGAACTGGCTGGATGACTTCAAGATCTTGTTCCTGACTTTGGTTGCCAGTTCTGAGTTTAGCATTGTTTAAGCAGGGTTTAGATTGCTTATCCCTACTTTTATCTATGTTGAAGTTCACATAGTATCTTCTTGTCCCCTTGCTTAGTTATCTGAGGCCCTTCTGGGATCCATTACTATTATCTAGAAGAGCTAAGTATCGTTTGGGAACTTAGAGATTTCTCTGCATCCTCTCATCCCCAGGTCATCAATGAATCCATTGAACAAAAAGCCAGCCCCGATATCAGTCCTGAGGTCACCTAACTGACTCATCTCCATCCGAAAGTGACCATTAAACTTTTACTCCCTGCTGTTTAAGCAGCTTTCAGATGATAAAACCTTTCTTCCAATCCTGTGGCAACCTGTATTTTCCTTAATATTTTTTGGTGTGGAAACTTGTCATGGGCGTTTGAAAACCCAAGTGTATTATGTCTGCTGTGCTCCCCTAGAGCTCAGGAAAGTTAGTGACGCATAACGTGAGCAAGGATCTTGCCAGTGACTTCAGTGCAGCAGAAACACATCAACTTATGTAAGAAACACTTATCTCGTCTTTAGACCTTGAGTCATACTATTTAATGTATTGCTGCTATTAAAAGAATATTGCAAAAGAACTTTTTAAAGAAAAGAAGTACAAAATAGGATGTTGATTCTGTAGTTTCCTCCTCAATGAGAAAAAAATGAGTGCCTGCAAGTTGCTCATGTTTTACTTTTCTTTTTTTAAATTGCAGATGGCGTTCATACTTTATTATATGGCGATCGTTGGCCATGCTTTGTCTATAACATCCCTGTTGATTTCCCTGGCAATTTTCTTCTATTTCAAGTAAGTGTTTCTTACAAACACTCTCTCTTCTTTTCTTGAGGGATCTCATGTGGTAACCAAAGAAAAGCTTGGAAGGGGACATGGCCAGCTCTTCTGAGTGCCTTTTTATATAATCCTGACTATAAATAAATAAATAATTAAATGAACTCAGCGCAGTATTCTCTCACCACTGTGACATCTCCCAGTGATATGTAGCCAAAATCGTGATGTTAGATTTATCAAGAATTGTGTAGAAGTGCAACCCATAGGGAAATGGCATAACTGTGGATGTGGTAAGGCCCTTCATTTACCATTTGCCTATTGTTCCTTGGAGGGCATGTCCAGCCCAGCCCCTGGAAGTTGCAGTGACTGCACAGAGCAGTAGCTTGAAGCCCCCAGCTCCCAAAGGACAGGAATACCCTCATCTGTTGCTGAAGGACTGATCTGCTGATTTGGGCAGGTGCTTACAAAGACTTATTACTATGGATGAATCTGGCACTAGTATGTAGCCTCTCATTGTCATTCAAAGGAAAGATAGTAATTTGCTAAATCAGAATTTTAAAGAAAACTAAAATGATATTTGCTGAAAGTATTGCAACTACTGTGTGGGAACTCAAGCATTTCAGTCTTGTCATTTAGTGAACCTGTCCGCACACTATTTATTATAGCAGTGAAGGAGTAGAGGGAGCTCAGATTTGCCCTCAGACATGTAGTCACAGCTTCAGTCACTATCATTTATGAGGGGCAATCTGTTTTCAGCTCAGGGAGATGGTAAGCACACTGGAAGACACCAAAGGCACCACATTTGTAGCAGATGAAGGTCTCCAATTGTTTCTTTATTTTCAAATCACGTGAAACGTTGAAGTATCTAGACATAGCTAAACCACACTCTAGCTAAAGAGGATTTCTCAATGCCAGTCACTGTAAACGTGTATGTTAGATGGCACTGGGAGACTACTGTGGGGAGAATACTGGAGAATAAACACTGGACATGGCCATGAACTACTGTGCATTCAGAGCTATGGTGACGTGCATAAGGTATATTCTTCCCTAGCTTTTAAGCAAACTTTTTAAGATATGTCATTACCTTACTGTAACGTTACTGTGAACTCCAGACTTCCAAAAAATGGGATTGTGATGTCCATTCACAAATACTTTGGTGCAATAGAATGACATATCCAATAAAATGGCCCAGGTGGGATTGTATTATCTTACTGATTTCAGCCACGGTGCATCTGTTATTTGCAGTAAGAGTGAGATCATTACTTCATGACCAGACATAGGGAAGCACCCACCAGGTGCAGAATATATCTGGCGATAACTACAATGTAGTCTAAAAGGCCAGGTAAAGTTTTCCAAGTTGATAGCATACTGCACATTGGGAAACAAGGCAAGAGTAATGTAAGAAACAAATACAACTGCTTCTGAATAAATAAACAGACTTGTAAACTGCTGGAATTTTATTGCCAAAAAGATCATATCATTCAAGAACATAGAAAAATCCCAAACTCTCTGAAGAATGCAGTATTCCTTGAGCAGTTAGGAATACAAGGTAAAAGGACCACTTTTTTTTTTTTTTTTTAAATCCACGATCTTCTTTATAGGGATTAAAGAAGAATAGTTGCACAATAATGGCAGCCTATGGTAATTAAAGTCCATCACTGTTGTCATTATAAGAGTGTATTGTTAAGAGATTGCAATTTAGGCTGCAAGAAATTATTTAAAGTTAAGCTTGTTGATTATGCTGGCCTGTGTGACAGTAGCATTAAGCTTTTTTTACACGAGTGTCAACAGAGTTGAGACCTTGATGAGCATTCAAAATACAGTTTTTATTTATTTGTCATCATTCTTATAGAAAGATAAATGATATTGATTTGTTACCCATCAATCTATTTCAAAAGCTCAGAGACATATTTGTGATTCAAAAGTGTAGAATACTTCTAAAGATACTTTATTATCTTCCCAGCAGACATATAAAGAGCATGAGTTTTGTATACAGGCCATAATTTATTATTTGTTTTTATTTGGTTGATGTTTCTAGAAAAAATAAAAAAAAAAAGTCTCAAATCTGTCAACTTGGAACTCAAATATAATAAATACACCAAATACATTTTTTTCAGATCTTAGTGATGAAAATAGTAACTGTGAATTATGAGCAGGTTCTAAATTAACACCTTCCCACTCATGCCAAATCATGAATCTGTATATGCCTCGTTTTCAAAAAGAGAATACATTCTCCATAGAATCTTTATTTTCCAAAGCAGTTTTTCACATACTGAAATTTCCAAGTCTGTAAAGGGAAGAATTGGCATTTTTTTTTCTATTCCTTTATCTTGTAGCCTTAACCCTTACAAAATGTATTTTGGTAATCATTCAACTTCCTAACACCAGTAAAGCCAAGTAATCATTATGAAGTACATGTAGTACATATTCTTTTATGACCGTTTAGTTAAAAACATTTCCTATCACTCTTGTAGTGCAGAGTTTTTATATGTCTAGATGTGCAGACTTTTTATATGTCTAGATCAACTGGCATATGTTAAATGTCTTGGAATTGGTAGATCTAATGTGTTGCTGCATAAGTGAAATACAACATGACAAACTTTACATGCTGGATTGTGAGATATCATCAATTTCATTAGCTGAACTTCTGAGATGTGCTTTTGGCCACAAATACATATATGAAGATTTGTAGAATCATTATCACAGACCAAACACAAAATTCCAGCTTACATGTGCATAGTAATAGCAGAAATTTGGGGATAAAAAGTCCCCTTGCAGAACCCCTATATCTAGAGCACAAGGGATGGTTGTCTGGCTTTAAAAATCTGCAATGAAAGGCGCTCCACAAGATACCTGTTACAGTGCTTAAATTGTAATTTAATTGTAATTGCTTTCAATTGTAGCAAGATAGTTCCTGTATTATTTAACCTAAATCTTACATGAGGGACCTTAGCCTATTTCTGGTCCCAACTTTGATCTATATTTACCATGGCTGTCTTTTGAAATCTTCATTGCATTTGTATTATGATAGATCCAGGTGCAAATCTGGGAAATGTATCTCTAAACAGGCCAATAGTTAAAGCTTAATGGTGCCAAATACATCTGGATCTTTTGCATCTTTTTGCAGAGGACTTATTTCCTCTTTGAGATAGTAAAGAAATGGTACATACACATGAAAACGCAAAGAGGGAATAAGTGAAACAGAAAACAATGGCTTGAGACAGAAGAGAAAAAAAATTAATGAGAGAGGGTACAAAACCAACTAATACTGAAGGAGGATATTTTCAGAAGAGAGGTTGAGATGCCCTATTATTCAGTGAAAAGCCACAAATCAGGGGTCAAGGGGACCTGGATATTCTGAACAAATTCAATCAAACTCCAGGTAATTTTACTGGCTGGGTCACTGCAGAAGTGTGGTAGGATTGTTTTTTTATATCTTGGTTGGAGTCATAGATACATGGGTATGTTCAGGTTATGTGCTTTCTAATAGTCGTTGTCTTAGTAGTGTAATGCAAAGCCTCTACCTGGTTACTTCATCTGCTGCTGGTCCCTGAAAAGGTACACCATAGACGAGGGTGTCCATACATGCTGGAAAAGGGTATGCTTAGTAAATTGAGAGGCCTGTTAAAAATAGGAAAAAGCAATGGCTTGACTCTGCATAGGCTATAAGAAGAGTCTGTAAGACTACAAGCTCAAAGAGGTGAATCAAAAATACAGGTTATGAATTCTGCTGATTTCCAGAGGAGTACTTTGATGAGTGTCTGTGATAATGTGTGTTAATGGGATATAGAGATAGCTAGACACTGCCTAATGAATGGATGTATTCCCTTCCCATCTAAGATACGGAGCACAAACCACAGCCACAGTAATGCTTTGAGAAAACTGGGGATATAAATAAATAAATAAATAATAAAATTTAATCTGATTGAAAATCTTCTACCCAGGTTCTAGAGTTGTTTGGGGTAGTAAGGACAGGATCTGGTTTAAACGGCTGCCCAAAATGGTCCAGAAAGGTGATTCCATTCTTCTGAGACCTTGCAGTGAGCAAAGCAAGGTGAGGCTGACTCACTCCGAGCTCTGAGTCATGGACTCAATCCTGACCATTCCCAAGCCATGCTCAAAGACTCATCTTGCAACAGCCTTCCTGACAGCAGCACACCTCCTCTCTTCTCCTCCTCCTCCTACTTATCCTTTGCTTTTAATGACTAATCCATGACACAAAGATTACAGGAAGAAGTAGAAAAGGGAATTAAAACAAAGCACTGCAAAATGGGAGGACAAAGAGGAAACCAAACTAAGATCATAAGAAAGTTAGAGTAAAGCTGCACAGGAGTAGGCTTCTTGTTACCTTCACCTATTTTCTCTCATCTGGATATGGCAGTGATAGATTATTTGACCTTCAGTAGAAGGCAAGCTGCCAATCAGATGGTTGATCGAATAGCAAGAGATGGTTTCAGAGCTTTACAGTAGCCTTTGACTGTAGAAGCAGCAATGAATAGCTTGCAGAGGTTGCTGTTTCAAAATGTGAGAGAAAATTCTTCCCACATAGAAGTCTTTCCTGGCAGAAATTTATTTTTGTTTCAGTTTGGGGTATCTAGAGTTTTAATGATCTGGCACCACAGATGTTGCAGTAATTTTGGAAGGGAATACTGAATCAGTAGTGATGAGCATTGCTAAGCAATACTCAGTTATAACAGGGGACAGAGTATTCATGAAGTGGATTGCCTAACAGTCACATGCACCATAACAGTGTTGCAATATTTTTATAGTTGCAGACTGACACCCCATTATCTTATAAGATAAAATGCAAAAGCAAAAAGGGACTCTTGCTCCAAATAACTTCCAATTGAATTATTAAAACAAATGCATTTTTGTAAAGATAGTTTGGGAGTACAGTAAGTTTAGATTTGCCAGAACAATAGATGATGTGTTGTAAATGTACTTGCAGTTTTAATTGTTGGTGTGGCTTTTAAAGGAAGTTGAAGAAAAATAATGTATGGAAGAATAATTTGTAGTAGTTTGCTGGGAGTCTTCCCCAGGGAGAACATAGTAGAAAGCATGAAAATAATTGTTTGAAAACTAAACGTGTCTAGGAGATGGAAAATAACTGGCTGGGGGTGAAAATCAGTGTTCTCAATATTCATGAATGAGAACTGATGACAGATTCAAAGAGCAGATCTGTAAAGAAAATAATGTCAAAAGCCCTTGGTGGTTGATATCATAAATGCAATAGAGAAGTGGAGACAGGAACTCAAAATAAGAGTGTCTGTGTGTAGGTAGGAAAAATTGGACAAAAGTGAAACACAGGAGGAACATGAAAAACTGAAGGAGACACCAAAAATCTGAGCTAAGAGAGATCAGAGAAGTAGAACATTACAGATGATTGTCAAAACCAGCAGCGAGGATGAGCTTGGTTTTACTAGGAAGGTAGTATTACAAATATTACAAACTTAGCTGAGAATAGTTTCATGGGCAAGGCAAGATGGGTAAATGGGAAAGACTGGAACTGAAAAAGATGATTTACAGACAGGAATTGCTGTTTTTTGTTTGTTTGTTTGTTTGTTTTCAATGAGATAAGAGATGAATAGGAGAAAGGAGTTGGAATTATAGAGGGTAGTTACCCTCTACAACTGGTAAGACAAATTGGACCACAGGTGCAGCTGAAAATTAGAAAAGGCAAGCTTTCCTTTGTAAGGGGAGAAGCTGAGAAAGAGATGTTAAAGAGAAGATTGATGTTTTGAAGGGCACTGGATGAGATGGGCTTACAGAAGTATGGGAAGTATAGAAAATGAGAGTGGATGTAGGGTATTCCATATTTGCAACTGATTTCCAGTTTCCAGGGGGAGGGGGAAGTGCAGTCCTGTGCAGAGATAGAAAGGTAAAGGAAAAAGAGGGACTGAGAAGTAAAACTAAGTGAACAGATCATTTGGGCAGAAGATAAGAGATTAAAGAAGAATTTACCTGGGGGATGGCGAAGATGAGGGAAAAGAGAACGGTTTTGTAGGCAGAATTCAGGCTCACTGCAGACATTCCATGAGAAAATTGCATAAGCAGAGCAGAGGCAGAAGTATTGGGGCATGGTGGCATTGGGAGTTGGCAGGATGGACTTTGAAGGGAGGAAAAAGACAAGATCAAAATAAAGCAGGGAGAAAATCAGCAACCAAATATCTCAGGAAGATGAGACTGAGAGCAGCCGATGGACCGGGAAGGGCAAATGTGTGACAAGCATGATTCAGGAGGCAACGAGCCAGCTGGAGAGGGAAAACCCTGCAGCAGGCAGGACAGAGCAAAGGGAGTTCTCTTCTCAGTGCAGACCAAGTCAGGAGGGTTCTGTTGCCATTTCGATGGAGAACATTAAGAGTCAAATAAAAAAGTGAGGTTAGGGAAATATAAGCTTAATGACCCAGATGGATCATTAACATGAAAGCTGGAATCAAGGAAGAAAAGTGGGGGAGACTGTGAGGAAAGGATGAGGACAACTCAGGAGTAAAACTAGGAGAGGAAAGCAGGCAGGGAAAGGAGCTTGGACAACCGACGAAGACAACGTGCATGGAAGGACAGTCCAATTTCATAGAAGAGTAAGACTGGGAAAAGCCGAAAGAAGTAGTGAGGAATGACAAGAATGGGAGTGAAAGCCCATGTACATGGCAGAAATTACCACAAAAGACTGTCCCTCCACACCAGTGGCCACATAGAGAGGCATCTGGACAGACAAGGGCTGTCTTTGTGGCTAGGAGCTGAAGCTGCTCTAAATGATAGGGAAATATTATTTTACTGGGGACTGGTTGGGGGTTACCAGGAGTGCGAGAGAAAGAGAGAGGGTAAAGCGTACAAGGTAGTGTCTCAAGACAAGTGGCACCAGTAGTTTCAATAAAGGTGATGGAGAATGGGAAGAAAGGAAGAACCAGGACTAGACAAATACTACCAGAGCCAAGGAGCCGAAAAAGAATATTAGGCTAGATTTGTGGTAGGGACGAATACATGTGGAACAAGCACAATAACACACCGTAGGAAAGGTCAGTCCAAAGAACAGTGTTTTGCCCAACATCCTGTCCTACAGTTGGTCAAACTAAAGGAGCGCCTAGCCCCATATCTTGTGTGCAACAGTTCACAGTAGATGATGCTGAAAGAATACAAAATCAGGGCAAATGTAAAGAGATACTCTTCCTCTTAGTCCCAGGAGCCTCCATCTCCTGGACATTCTGAACCAAAGAGGTTCTTGGTGAATAAGGAAAATGACAACACTGATGAGCATTGCAGGATGATGATGACCATAACCAGGAAGAGAATCTCAGGCTAAAGGAAGAATTCCATCCCGTGACTCAGAAAAAAAGTGCAAAGAGAAGTAAGGATAAATGGCAGGTGACTGAGGAGGAGAAAAATAAAATAAAATAAAATAAAATAAAATAAAATAAAATAAAATAAAATTAAATTAAATTAAATTAAATTAAATTAAATTAAATTAAATTAAAAGAAAGAAAGAAAGAAAGAAAGAAACAGGCAAATAAGCAGAAAAAAAAGTTCAGTTGGTTAGATTAGCTCTCTGATTTTAGAAAAAGTGCATTCTGCATTAGCCTCCACAAACAGAGCAGCTGAAAGTCACAGCCAGCGTACAGCTCCAGACCGTAAAAGACTGACTTCTAGCGCCGAGGGTGAGGCTTGCCTCACTAAGAAGCGATATTTGCTCTTCTTAGCTGTTCTTTTACCTACAGGTTTTGCCTGCTTAGTCTCAGCGATCACTGAAGGCAGACATCACAGCATTATCTAACAACTCCACAGTTGCCTTTCTGCAATCACCTCCTGCCAGACCTGGGCTGAGCTCCCGGGTGTGGAGTGCTGCAGAGGCGTTGTTCTCTACTCAGGGGTAGCCAAGGAGCTGGCGTGAGGATTTGGGTAGGAATTAGAAAGGCAAGAGGGTTCAAATCTGAAAGTGCAGTCACGATTTGGTTGCACAAGAATTCTGTGAACTTGTGAAATTCTGCTACCCGCAATAGCAGGGATCCCTCCACCCCCGATTGCTGCTCCCTCTGAGCTGGAAAACAACCTCTTCTGGCTTTGGATCTCAGCTGCCATCGGAAACATGCAGGATACTATCCCAAATCCCCCTGAAATTTAAGGGGATTCAAGCACAATGTTCCCATCCTGCCTCGCCACTAATTCCTAAAGTAGCAAATAATTTTCATCTGAATATTTGGGAAATCAAGTCTCCAGGGAACAGTTACTTATCGAGCAGTATTCCTGATGTTCACTGCTTGCATCACGTGCATCTAATAATTCTCAGGGTTCTGCTTCAGCACTTAATATCTTGATTACCATGAAATAAAGAAAGTCATCAGGGGCTGAGAAAGTAGCTGGATGACTCTTTACACCATGGTCTAAAAAGCATGTGGTACTAAACAGGTGTAAAAACAAAAACAAAAGAAATTTGTCAGAGGTTATGGCTGCAATGCAAGGCATGTATTTTCCAATTACGACTTGCCAAAAGGCATTCCTGAGAAACTGTTGCCAGAAAGAGCTTGTTAAAGTGACTTCAGAGGAAAAATACTAATTTACATTGTGTGCTACATATTTTTCAGGAGCCTCAGCTGTCAAAGGATAACGCTGCATAAGAATTTGTTTTTTTCTTACGTGCTGAACTCCGTGTTTACAATTGCCCACCTCATCGCTGTTGTGCCTAACCCAGGCCTTGTAAAGAGGGATCCAGTAAGTACTGCATGACTCCTTCTTTTCCTCTTAACCCCCAAATAAAATTGCTATGGCCACAAAACCAAGCATACCCATTCACCAGTTAATGATAGCCATCTGGTGAAACAGGCACAGAGGGCACAGATTCTGAGAATCTCACTCGACCTTTCTCAGATCTTTCACCCAGCAATAAAAATCTTTAAATTTGGTACAAGAGGAAAAAGCCTCAGACTTGCTCCAGCCTGCCTGTTCATGCAATTTTGTGTCAGATCCCCACTGCTCTCATCAGCAGCTACCTGACATTTCCCAGCAAAGCCCCCCCAAGGATAGATGCTTGGGCTGGCCAACTGGCCTTTCTCACAGGCACACATGGCAGGGTTGGAGAGGGATATGGCTTTCTTCAACCCCCCCTCAAAATCTGTTCACGACATTTTTTCTTAAATCAGAGCGGTAGCTCGGTTCCTTCCTCTTAGGTAGCAGTACGAACAGAGCCAACCCTCAGCTGATAAATATTCATGGCAGATCTCAGTCACCCAGCTCTGATCTTGCTCTCTAACAGAGCCACTGCTTTGTGCTCACAGCCCTGGCTGATGAGAAATTAATGCGAGCCTGGGAATCTCTCAAGTTATGTCACAACACTGATCAGCTCGTCTTCTAATAAGATCGTTCAATTATGGCTCAACCATTTATCTGCTTCTAATTTTGTGAAAGCAATTAAAGATTGGCACCTGATATTATCTGATCGCGTGCGTGTCTCAGACGTGTGCTACCAGTTAAGTAAGCTAATTAAAGCAGGAAATATATAGACTAAAGAAAAGATCACCAGTTCCAGGGACCATATGGAGATTAAAAAAATAGAACAGCAAAAGAATAATTAAAATATCACACATTTTGTTTCCCCTTACTGCATAGCATCATCTGTGCATGTCCTCTGCAAGAGATGAAGTGAAAATACAGTTGATATTTGAAGATACAATGCTGGCACATAGTATCGGGCACCTAAATTGAAGATCTTTACCTCAGGGTTAAGAATGATACTTTCTGACAGCAGAAGTAAATAATCTGAAGTGGTTTCAATTAAAAGCTGAGGTCACAGCAAGGACTCCTGTCCTCTAAGATTTCATTAAAAATCTGTATCCAGTGCCTTGGGGCTAGATCCTTCTTTGGAGTGAATGCTGGTCCCCAGTTAAGTCAATGACAGAAAGCTCTCAGAGGCTTTGTTAAAGCCACGTAGGCACAGGACAGATGATGGGGCGCTGAGCGTCACCCGATGAAAACCCCCACCTCCATTGCTATGGCAGTGGGCACTATAGGATTACAGAAGTGATTACATTCGGAGCCAGAGCTGCCCCAGAGCAGTGCAGAGGTTGATGCGTGCAGTCACCTTTCAGGTCACGGGCCAGACTACAGAGAGGGCCCAGGCTGCTCAATGCACTCCAGATCCCAAAGAAATCAACAGATGGAAATCAGTCAAGTGAGTGCCTTTCACTGATGTTGGGTTAGCAAGCCTGGCCTTGGCTGTTCAGCTAGGCACATACTTAATTGCTTTGATGAACAAAGGCTTTATTTTGCACTTTCTTCTTCCAAACACAATTTGTATGTGTTTGGCTCAGCAGAGAATTGCTGTCTAGAGGTGAGATACAAAACTGGGGGAAAGAGGACCTGGAGTCTACTCTTTTCATTCTGATACGGGATGAGAGTACACTCACTGCTTGGTCTTACCTCGCTTGCTAATGTGTTCAAACCAACGTGCTCAAACTAGACCAATGTGTCTACCAGCATGACTAGAAAGTGTATTCTGTTATTTTAGTGGACTTGTAAACACATGGTTGGGAAAAGAAAATGAACTGCCATGGTGAAAACACATCTAGTCTCAATATGAGTATTTGAAGACTTAAATTTATGTTGAAAAAAAAAAAAAAAAGATTCCACCAGATAGATTCCCATAGCATTTTTATTTTAAAGCTGATTAACAGAGCAAATGAAGGCTTTATAGTTTGTATTTTTCCATGCCTGCTACATCCTCTGCTTTATTAAGTCCATTTTAAGACAATTACTTGTGACTTTCTGGAGTTTGCTGCATTTATCCACTTTCCTCCTGTGTGTCTTCTGAGCTTGACAGGCCTGTGTGTGTGTGGCTCCTACTTCAAATATACACAGAAATACTGAAGTCTGTAGAAGGAATTTCGAAGAGTCACAGATACCATTTATTTATGGCCATATACAAAGATGAAGTTGATAGTACTTACTCAGCAAAATAATAAATGTGATTCCACCCCAGTATCTCCTGCTTCTTTTTCCTGCCTAAAGTTTCACAATGGATTTTAAATATGCAATGTCATGGGAAAAAATTTACAATGAATACATACTTACAAGGATATCAACAAATCCATACCCTTTGCAAAGAAGAAAGAAGGTTCTGTTAAATAACCAAGAGAAAAGACAGGAAAAGAGGAAATTCATCTGCAACACCATTGTCCCTGGATCTAGATACAAAAGACATGACACAATCCAAAGAATCATTTACATGAGGAGAGCTCATATTGCATCCTTACATACTTTTTGCTGCAAAGATTGTTATGATTGTTCTACTCATGTAAAATGGTAAGTCAAACCACTTTCTCAATACATCTTAATTTTATTTTTTTCCTCATTTTTCCTGCTTTCTGGTTATGTAATTCTCTCTCTCTCAGATTTTTCTGGATCTGAAATTATGGAAGAGAATGAAGATGTGAGCCCAGATGGCTGTACAAGAAGCAAAGAAAAAGGTTCAGGGGCACTTGAACAAAAAGAAACAGGAACACGTACATGAACACTTGTATAAATATATTGAAAAGCATTGTGTGAGCTAATTTTTTGCATCTTGTATCTGAAGTAGCAACTGCATTAATTATAATGTTACTGGAACAGATTTTATAGGAAGGTGTATCTTCTTTTTTGGGAATGACATACTGAAGAAGGGTGATCTGTGAACAACACATTATGTTCTCTATTAAAAAGTCTGGAAATATAAATAAAAATCTTGCTGCCTAATCTTTTAATTTCAGCCTTGTATATCAGATCTGTACTTGTCATTTTTCTTATTCCACAGACTGGTAATTTTAATACTGAATACTGATGGAGATAAAGGAAGATACAGCTAAAGACTGGAGGGATAGCTCTGCTAATGAGAAACTGAATGATTGATCAGCTCCATGGGCACCAATATGTTTGTAGATGGGACTATGACCACAAGTCAGTATTTAGAAATGCTTAAGGAAGAGCTCTAAGAGATCTTATTGCATTTTTATCCCTCTGTTGTTCTAATGGAAAGAATACCCGTTCTTTCTCGAGGCAGTTCTGTAGCTGCTTCATCTTTTGTGTAGGAGTTTCCCCCTTGCTTCTGGAATTGTGAGGCGTGAAAGTTTCAAATTCAATTGGTTTTACAGAGTCAATATCAAGGAGCAGTGCTCCCCTGGGAGCTCCTGGGAGCCCTGTGTGGGATCAGTTCTTGCGGAGATGGAAAATGCCCCGGACATGGAGTATGAAACACTGATGCCTGTTCTTGCCTCCTTGTATACTGTAAAGATCCTGAGCTGGTTTACCACTCTACCTGATGAAGCAGTGTGTTCTTCCTCCCTCTAACAGGACCAGCAGCATGCAGTCCCTTCCCTTTCCCAAGCATTTCCCATTAGCATTTCTGTCTATAAAGCAAGGCCACGGTAGTAATAATTTTTAAAGAATTAGTATTCCCATGGACACTAAAGCACTGTCAATAATCTCACCAGTGACTAATTAAACTGAAAATTATGACTGCCCAATCATATTAGGCTTTCCTTCCTATCAGGGTAAAACGGTGGAAATAAAAAGCTGAGTTGTGTGGAAAGATGGAGTGTACAAAATGTAGTTACTGTGATTTGTGGGGTTTCAACACTGTTGACTTTCCCTATTCTCAAAGGAATAAGCAGGGAATGAGAGCCAAGAAGACAAAGGAGATTCACAGCATTTCAGGAACAGTGTTAATTTTAGGTCTTTGTACCACATAAGTGTTATCTTCCTCAGTATTACTGACACATTTTGTATCTTGTTTTCAATTCTTTCTGATGTAGACTGGCAGAGCCTTGGGGCTTTTAAAATGTGTGTTTCTTAAATGGGAAGTCCATGGCTGATACCAAGGAAGATAAACGGAAAAATGCTGGTCTGTGTGACTTGTGTTTGCCTCAGTAGTCCCAGCAGTGCCCAAGGGAGACATCAGGGTAGAGCTCCACAAAGGAGAAGGGCACTTTGATCCTCTGAGTTATTTCACGTGCTGTGCTTGGGGTAAAGCTTCAGGAGGCTCCATTCTTGTTAAATTAAATTGATTCTTCATTGCAGTAACTCTTTCCAGAGCTTTCCTGTCACTCTCAAAGCATCTCCAGAGGATTTCATCTTAGTACATCTTTTTCTTCATCCTATTGGTAGGTAGATTGCTTACAGGGACCTCTGCAGCCAGCGTAGCCCCAAAGAGGTTACTGAAAGCTCTTCTAGAGTATTGTATACATGCAAAAGGGAACAAAGACCAAACTGGTAGCAGGGAATTAATGACCAGCACCTAGCGGTCACGTCTCCTGAGTCTTCCAGTGTATCTTCTACAAAGGGTCAATGTTCTTGTGAAAACTGTGGTTGTCTTCCCTAGGAGCCTTTCATGAAGGCTATATGTGAAGATATATGTGAATTTGTACAAATTAGTACAGATTTTGTGCATTTGCAAATTATATTTGTGTATTAACTTCACTAGTACAAACTGGCTCAGCAAGGTTGGCCTGGGGAGAATAAAATGTATTACTTGCTTTTGTGTAAGTCAAAGAGGGGCACAGTTGGTCTCCAGTTATGCCAGTTGCAAGCTCTGTTGAACTCGAAGGGTTTCCACCAATTGTGTGTCTCACCAACCTGTATTCAGTGATGAAATTCTGGTACCTTTTGTTCTGCTCCCAAGTGAGCACAAGTGCCTATGTGGGCAAGTGAGCCAAATGCTTTAATCCATCGATTACAAGCAAAGGACTAAGGCTGTGCTTAGGACTCTACAGGTGCCCCAAAATAATAATTTTTGACATTTCAAATAAATAACCAAATCCTATCCCTTTTCCTTTCCCTGGGCTGGTACGTGAACACCAGCATTCAAGCTGAGACTGGTGCATTCAGAATTCAGGTATCCCACCCCTCCCAATTTCCCCAGTGACAGCTGCCTGTCTCGTAATTAGCATTTGCCAGGAAAGTAGAGAAAAGCAGGTATTTGACTGGCACAAGGTCTTTCCTGACACAGTAAATGCTATACCGTAGATAAGAGAGTCACAAACTGTCTTTTGAAACAGGAACCAGTGTAGTCCCTAACATCTTTATATATATATATACGCATATATATATATATACACACACACATTTATTTATTTATTTATTTATTTATTTATTTATTTAAGAAA
The DNA here is from genome assembly GCF_040182565.1 of Anser cygnoides. Taxonomy (NCBI): domain Eukaryota; kingdom Metazoa; phylum Chordata; class Aves; order Anseriformes; family Anatidae; genus Anser; species Anser cygnoides. The sequence goes on along the minus strand of NC_089874.1, from coordinate 25,725,592 downwards.
AAAAAAGGATGTCACAGGTAATGACATGGGAAATCAGTAGAAAGAGAGGGAGATCAGGAGCTAAGAACCATTTCCAAATTGTAGCACAAAGCACTATGTCACATTTCTGAGGTTCATCAGTGCAGTGGCTGAGCCCGTGAGAGGTGCAGACAGGCACAGTCCCTGATGTGCATGTGTCTAGATAAGAGGGGCATCATTCACTATCACTGTCCCTCAGGAGGCAACCATCCTGCTACCGTTGCATTTCTCTAGCATCATCAGAATTGCATTTCTCAGGGTATAATTCACTTCTTTTCTCAGAATTGCATTTCTCAGGGTATAATTCACAGCATTCACTGTCTCTCCCTCACCAATCCTGCCCAGCCCTGCTAAGACACAGAGGTGAGGAAAATGGAGCAGTACTGTGCAGGATGTGCAGGGACAGGATCTCCTGCTCTCCAGCTCCTGCTGGAGATCTGCTGCTGCTCTCCTGTGCCTGTGAACAAAGGCAGGTTTCCTCCAGGGGAGAGTGACCCTCCTCAGAGGCAGAGAATGGTTGTGGCTTTGGTTCGGGAATGTATATTCACCTTCAAGAGGATGAGTATTAATGGCATAACACTGCGGTAATTCAAATGTAAATCCGAATTTCTTCTTCCATCCTCAGAAAGATCAAGTCTTCTCCCTTCCATGAAGTTCAATTAGATTAATGCAGAATAAGGAGCGTTGTGAATTCAGAAGCAGCCAATATTCAAAGAACTCCGACAAATTTTCAGGCTGGAATAATATCTGCATTCATTTTAAGACAGAGCTGTCAGGGTCTAAATGGCATGAAACAGAGCAGTAATTCCCATCATTTTTTCCCAAGGTCTTTATATTCTTGTTTATATGCTCAAAACTCCCAGAGTAATGGAGGAAACAAAGTACCGTGTAATCCTGGTGGTGTCAGATTCACTGATGGGATGTGCCATGCCATGCCCAGAATATGAAGTACGGATGATTAAAGGACATTCACAGCATTCAGAAATGACACTTCTGTGAAGAACACTTGTGGTTTGTATGGAACAACTATATCTGGACTGAAAAGAAGTCAGCCAGCCACCATCTCTGAGAAGGATCTGAGCTTTCTCAACAAAGTTATCATGATTGCTTTCTCAATGGGAAAGCACCATCAAATTAACAGCTGGCATCAGGAAGGGAAAAAAAAGAAAAGGTTTAAGAGATTAGGAATAAGTATTTATTTTGGGACAGATTTCCTCATCTTGCTTTCCTCAATAATTATTCTGTCTACACTGCAGTTGCTTTCCCTTCTTTTAAAGCAGTATCTTTTAGTAGGCTCAGGTATAAAAACTGTTACAGCATCATGAAGGAAGGGATGATAACTTTCATGTAGCCCAGCCCCAAGTTGTTTCTTGTCAAAATAACCCAGACTCCATCAGGCCCATTGGGTGGTATTTCTGCAGTGTTTTCCTTATATATGACCACTCATTTAGAAGGCTGAGTGATATTTCCTCAAGAAATGTGATTCCGGAAGGCCTCTTGTACTGCAAAATCCATCACAGTCCTGAAGCTGAAGGTATCAGATGCTGGGGCTTGTTCCCAGGTCTTTGGGCTGCATCTTTTCTGCTTAGGTAAGGAAGACCCACACACTCAGCATGGATCAAGACCAAACTGCAGATTTAAATGTCCCCGTGAAAAGTCTGATTTAACCTGTCGGTCTGCCAAGTCTTTACACATCTGCACTGTCTGTGGACCCTGGAGGTGCTTCCACTGTGGCAGTGAGAAGTGAGCACACCCAGAAAAACCATTGCCAATATCAGAAAAGTCTCTGCATCCCCAGTCTTGCTGTGTCACACCTTTTGTTAAATTTCCTGCTGTTGTTTCCCAGGAAATCCTTCCTAACGTGCTGCATGTTTAGCAGCTCCATTAAGCTCACAAGGCTAGTCTAGTATGCAGAAGAGGAAGCTACCTCTCCAGTTTGCTGTCCTCAGCTGACCCAGCAGTTCTCCTGTCTGGCCACAGTGGCCATGAGCAGCCACCAAGGTTTTCACATGAGCTTGTCATAGCAAAGCACTTTCTGGCTGTATGTGCAGGATGAGTGGATCTTCTATAGATTTGTGCTCAAATTCATGACGTTCACTCAGAACAGCTGTGCAAGAAAGGTGTGCGTATTTTACCCTGCGAAGTGAACAGCAGTAGTCTCTGGAAGGCTGTTGGTACTTTATGGTGTGGAGTTGTGCTTGACTGATTTCCAACACCAACCCCTGGCAGCAGGTCACCCCAGAAAATACACTGGAGCAGAGTCTGAATGTATCCAGAGAGTTAAACATCCATAAGTGTTTAAGCTCAGGTGTGGCTTACTTACACTCGGACACCTATAGTGAAGACGTGTACAGCTGAGCTACTCACCCCATGCTCCTTTTAGCCAAACGTAGACATAAGCACACTCAAGGCACAATCTATCTCGCTTATTTTGGATATCTCATTTAGGATGAGCTAATTTTTGCTTTAATCTCCATCAGCCGTACTGAGTCAGTATCTTTTGACTACAGGAGAGACCACCTAGGTATCTGTACTTCATCTCACAGATCCTAGTTGTAGCATTAGAAAATCCCTGGAGCATTTAATGGGATCATGGAGTGGTTATAGCCATGTCATCAAGCTTATATATGCATCTAGTCCCCAGGAAATGCAGGCCTACATCTTACACCTCAAACCTAAGCATAAGTATAATTATATAGGTTGCTAGAGGTACTCCATGCGACATTAAACTGGACTGGCTCAGGGCATGACAACAGCATGTCCAGAGCAGACAGAGCTTGGGTACGGCTGTAAAACTAGCTCAAGGCACTGCATGAGCATTTTTGGGTAGTAGCTTCTTCCATGTCCCAGCCCCCTTTGTCCAGTGACTTGTGCTCAGGGGTGACAGTGGAGGAGAGGTGCCTGAAATAATGCAAGCTCTTACCCCTTTCATTGAGGATGACCTCCCATCGCTGTGAGAAGATGGCAGTGGATCTTGTGAGTGCTTTGACTCCTTTCCAGTCCAAATGAACAGTAGGTCAAGTGTTTACTATTTTTTAGGTTACCCTGACTGCCTCTGTCAGTCCAGTTTCTTTTTGAGATTCCTTCCTGAAAAGCTGCCTGCCTCTGACAACCCCCGTGCCCGCTCAGAGACCAAGCTAATAAAACCAGCTGAGCACGAGGAGGCTGCCCTTTGCTCCACCTCGCACCCTGCTTGCTGCGGTACCAGTGTCCCTCGCACACCAGCAGTACTGGGTGCACCACATGGACCCCACGGGAGCTCAGCCCTGTCCTGAAGGATTCAAAGCTACAGCCCCAGGAGAGTAATCGCTATGGCAGGGTGCATGGATGAGGCTGGATTAATCACTGTCCAAGATGCCTAATTCTGGGCTGGCTGCTTCTCTGGAGTGTAGGCATGACAGGGATGCTGTTAAAAATACCTCTCATTGCTTAATTCCATATTTTGTTTTCTTGTAACACAAAACCTAGGATCCCTCTGAGCAATTGTGTACATTTTGTTCTGTAAATGGTTTAAAAGTATATTAAAACATTAATCTTAGCCTGAGCCCCTGTGTGCCAGGTTTCTGACTGGAACACAATTTAACAGATGACTCATAGTAGATAAATTGTATAATGGTATGACGTTCTGATAGTCGGTGATTTACAGCTACAATACTTAGCACTGTCTTGCTTTGGAAAGTCCTTTTATTGCTTATTTGTGTAACATATGGATACTGGGAATTAAAGAACATTTTCATAGAATAGTGTTCTAATAACCACAAAAATAATATGTAAGGCAGGTCAATAACCAAACTTCACATTACTCCTTCAACATGCTAAGTTAAGAATGTCTGAGAATGCATTTTATTGCCTTCAGACTGAATTGGAATAAATCATGTCTGGCCTCTGTGGCAAGCAGCATGAACTCTCCTTGAGAAGAGCTGCTGTGCACTGGGGTGTTTTGCAGAAGTGAAGAGGAACCTCACTAACTGATTTTCAGAGAGGGTGAATATGCTTATTTCCCTTTAAACAAAGAAATGCACGACTTTAGTGATGGCCCATGTAGCTGGCTTGGTTGAAAATTAATAACCTTATTTGGCCTATTCTTACCAATTTATTTCTTTCAAATGTCAGCCTGCGGCATTTCAATAGATGGAGAACAACTGAGAAGAGAGGCTTCATTATGCACACTATCAGGCTATCTTGCCCTTATTTTTCATAGGCCAGGCTCTGCAGAGCTGGCAAGGACTGGTGTGAAACACAGACCTCCCAACATGCCAGCCTCGGTCCCCTCACCCATTGCAGAAACATGGACATACAGGAATCTGTATGAGTTTCCTTTCTTATGCTAAATCTTAGCGGTTTTATTCTAACTGAATTACTAGGAAGACCTGCTCAAAACCAATTAGCAGTTAATTTTATGTTACATTTTGTTATTATTGTTGAAAGCAGTATTCTGTCCTTTATGTGGTCTGAGTGTTTTGGTTTGATTTGCCCTAATGGGTAGCGATGGTGATTAATGCTGATGCTTTCTGTCCATAAACCGTCAACCAATAACAAGGGAGAGTCCTAACATAGAAATGACATTTACCTGCATGTGTGTTGTGGTGAGGGGCTGTTAACTTAGCCAAGGAGAGTGTCATGCCAATTACACTGCAGTGCCATTGCAGGGTCCTGCACAGGCAGATGGAACTTTGGGATTCCCCTGACAGGTCTGCAATATTAACAGAATTTATAATACACTAATAAAACCTGAAAAACATCACAGGCATCAGTTCTATCTCCTTCTTGTAAAAGGAGAATGTTTTGGTTTTGGTTTTGGTTTTGGTTTTGGTTTTGGTTTTGGTTTTGGTTTTCATAGAATCATAGAATATCCTGAGTTGGAAGAGACCCTTAAGGATCATCAAGTCCAACTCTTGATACCGCACAGGTCTACCCAAAAGTTCAGACCATGTGACTAAGTGCACAGTCCAATCTCTTCTTAAATTCAGACAGGCTCGGTGCAGTGACTACTTCCCTGGGGAGCCTGTTCCAGTGTGCAACCACCCTCTCTGTGAAGAACCCCCTCCTGATGTCGAGCCTAAATTTCCCCTGCCTCAGCTTAACCCCGTTCCCGCGGGTCCTGTCACTGGTGTTAATAACTGGTGTTTTGGTTTCTTTCTTCCCCATGAAATTGTTCCAGCATCTTTTTGAAGCTCTTTCATTAGCTCATTCTGCAGCTGAGGTGTTCATAAGAGGTACAGAAATCTTAGCAATATTTGCAAGACAGGAAAATATGCCTGACCATATTCTTATTGGCCCCCTTTCCCACTGAGCAGTTAGCCAGAATTTATCATAGAACCACAGAATCACAGAATAGTTTGGGTTGGAAGGGACCTTAAAGAACACCCAGTTCCACCCCCCTGCCATGGGCAGGAACACCTCCCACCAGACCATGTTGCCCAAAGCCCCATCCAGCCTGGTCTTGAGCACTGCCAGGGATGGGGCATCCACTCTGGGCAACCTGTGCCAGTGCCTCACCACGCTCTGAGTCAAGAATTTCTTCCTATTACCTAATCTAAAACCTACCCTCTTTTAGTTTAAAGCTGTTATTCCTTGTCCTATCACCACACTCCCTGACAAAGTCCCTCCCCAGCTTTCCTGTAGGGGCCCTTTAGCTACTGGCAGGCCGCTGTAAGGTCTACTTGGAGCCTTCTCTTCTCCAGGCCGAACAACCCCCCCCTAAGCCAGTCTTCACAGGAGAGGTGCTCCAGCCCTCTTATCAGTTTTATGGCCCTCCTCTTGACTAATAACTTCCATGTTAACTTCTAAGACTTCCATGCCCTTCTCGTGCTAGGGGCTCCAGAGATGAACGCAGTGCTCCAGGTGGGGTCTCATGAGAGTAGAGGGGGAGAATCCCCTCCCTTGCCCTGCTGGCCACGCTGCTTTTGATGCAGCCCATGATATGGTTGGCTTTCAGGGCTGCAAGAGCACGTTGCCGGCTCAAGTCAAGCTTCTCATCAACCAACACCCCCAGCCTCTATTTGTGCTTGGGACTGCCAGCCCAGATGGCCAATTCAGACCTATTTAGGGCCACTGTAGGTTGTTTTCGTGAGGACAGAAAATAAATACTAAAGGAGATCTTGGGTGCTGTCCTGCAGATCTGTGAAGAACTTTCTTGAACATTTGTGTTCATCAGTGCCATGAGAACAAACAGCAGTAGGCCACTTCCCTGCTCATAGAGCCTGTCTCTTGCCAGGCAGCATTCTGCCAAAAATAATATCTCATTCTTGCCTGTCCTCTCAGAAACACAAAGGAGCTGCTTTCTGAGCCAGTTACCTGGTTTGGGGGATTTCCTGATAACTGTATCCCACTTTCCTTTGCTGCACAGCCACCATCTTGTGCAGCATAACTGACCACCACCTTGTGCAGCATAATGCTGTCTGTCTCCACTCTCTTTACAGGAGGAGCATTTATCTGTTCCTTTGCTGAGGGTGCAGGCACACCAGCCAAAGCAACAAATTTACAGAGCTGCAGGAGAAAGGACCAGCTATTTCCTTTCAGCCTGCCCTGCTCGTGAATTAAACACCAGTAGCTTAAGTCATTTGCACACCCACACACCAAGAGATGATGACATCTTACTCTCCATCATGAGTGCTAGTAGTAGCAGTAGTAGTAGAAGTAGTAGTATTGGTGTTGTGATAATTCTTTGAGTCCTGGATCTGACTGCTGCACATTGTATGAGACATAAGTGCAGAGCCTCTGCCTCAAAGAACTTACCAACAAAACATGTTTGATTTCAACAGAAGACAAAACACCTAGACCTTTTTTTATTAAAAAAAAAAAAAAAAAAAGTTATTGAGCATGGAGGTGATGGAAGATTTGCTCCTGTATCATCTTGCAGTTTCATTTTACTCGTTTCTGTAAGAATAAACAATTCATAAAACCTACTAGTTCTGCAATTTTCCTGGCTAAGGCTAATGTATGCTGAGATGTGCAATTACATTTGTCATGTTTTGTTCACACCATGTATGAATCCAGTTCTCATCAGTAACAGGTTCTTTTCATCTACATGCTCTGATCTAAGAATAACACTCTCTTTTCATTGTAGGAAAATATTTCTACTGCTGAACTTAGCCACAGCTGAGGCCTGCTGTGTTTCTTAGCTCATCCAAAGTGAAGATTAATTTTCACTGTAGTTTGATTAATAGAAATTTAACATAATTCATCTCAGTGCATTGCTGTGCTTAAACTATTTGTGTTAACTTTTTCAGATTCATTCTAAAATTAATGTGATGTGGATCCAAGTACTAATCATGCACATCCTTCATGTCTTGCCAACGGTAGTCTCTAACTTACTGCATAGCAAGTGATTACATTACTAAAAGAGTCATGAGCTGTCTGCATAGCCATTACTCTAAAAAATAGATACTTCATTTTATTTTTAAAGCCACAAGTGATAGTTCATGTGGAGGGCACAGGAAAGAAAGAAGTGCTCAGAGCAGCTCCTCCAAGGAGAAGCCCACAGGGGACCACGGGACCAGCCCTGGACGAACCTGAGACACGGCCGATCTTACCGGACCTGTCTGGGGAACAGCTGTCATTGCTCAGAAAGTTCACTAATTTTTTGCAGACTGATAGAGCTGGCTTATGTCAGGGAGAGGGCCACCTGAGCATGGCCAGGCTTTGGGAAGCTCCTGCCAGGCGGGGCAGTCCTTGCAAGGATTGGTGATCAATGTGGGAAATGGAGGGAGGCCAGAGGCCAGCTGAGGGGCTGCATCATGCCCGTGCAAGGGAGCCAGGCAAGAAACATTGACCCAGACGTGAAAAACAGTCCAAGCATGATTAAAGAACCGTAATGGACACATTTGCCATCAGAAAAGAGCAAATCCTTCTTCATCCTTTTTTTTTTAATTTTATTTTAACCTTCTTAGACCACTGTACAACCTTTTTTTCAGCATACTCTGTAGGAACTGTTCTGACACAGTGTGGGGAAAAAAAAAAAAAAAAACACAACTGCTTTGCCCTGTGTGATGAGCAGAAAAAAAATGAAATGGCAAAAACAAAACAAAACAAAACAAAAACAGTCCTTCAAGTTACTCCTGTCTGAGTCCTTTAACCTATCCTATCAATATTTCTGTATTTTCACGAGCACCAAACTGAACTGTAAAATTGAAACAGAACTACAGAACTAAAGGCCTATGTTCTGGCAATTGGTTCGGGAATGTTTTTCAGCAATAGAAGATGGTGCATCGTATGGCTCTCAAACACACTTCTCTGGTCCAGAGGGGCACCCTGAGTCCCTCAGACAAATACAGAGTGTACAGTCCTCTCCTTGCTGAATGGACGAAATGTCACTTCAGAGAGACAAGTCAGTCCTAAAAACTTTGCTTCCAGTCCAGGTAATTAGCTTGGGAAAATCTGCAGAAGTGAAGGGGAAGGAATATTTTCCTGTGGCCACAGATGACAACTGGCACTTTGCCATCACTGCAGTGACCTCAGATTTCTGCGTAGCTGCTGCTGGTCCCTGAGGAGCTCTCTGCAGGCACAGCATCACCCTCCTGCTCCTCCTGGGCTGCCTGGTTTCTGGGGACATGGTGGAAGTGGATGGACATCAGATCCTTTCGGAAGAGGAATGGTGTTGTCCCACACCAGCTGGCGAATGGACACGGCATGTTTCTCTCCACCAGCAACTCAAAGCCACAATCTCTCACTGTATGTCTGCAAGCTTATCTGAACCAAAAGTGGGAACCACTTGCCAGCTTCACCAACTCCATTTACCTCCATGTATATTTTCATGATGTGGACAAAATAAAGCTATATTATCACAAAGAGGCCAGGCCAGTATCCTGTGTACCCTACCAAAAATACCTCTGCTGCTCGCGGCACTTATCCTTCCCAAACGAGTGAGTTCAGAGCTGGGTGTCACTTAAAGAGTGAGCGATTGGGAGAGCTGAACAAGCCTTAGAAAAGTTTGATTAAAAGCAAAAGAAGTAATACAAACTGGAGCTCCAAGTTACTGTTTTTTCTTGTCCTTCTAGATCAAGTTGCCTGTTTCACTTCTTGAAATCATCAGACAGCTTTTGAAAGTTTTGTTGTTTTTTTTTTTTTGCATAGTAGTTTTTGGAGTGCTGTTACATTTTTTACAATTCTGTGAAGGTTGTTTGTTCCATTCATCTCATTTACAAAAGTTTAAAATCCCTGTCACTGAGATGTTGAACAAACCCAACAAGAGCTGGGCATTTTTGTTTCCCTTTGTTTTCTTATGTTAGCAATCTTAATTTTCAAATGTTAGCATTAACATTTATTGTTGCCTGCTTAGATGCAAAATGCTGGTCAAGTGTGTCACATTTTCTCATTCGTCTCACAGGTAAGCTGCAAAGTGCTGCAATTCTTTCACCAGTACATGCTGGGCTGCAACTACTTCTGGATGCTCTGCGAAGGGATTTACCTTCACACGTTAATTGTGGTGGCAGTGTTTGCTGAGGAGCAGCGTTTGCACTGGTATTACCTCTTGGGCTGGGGTATGTATGGCGTGATTTATAGCAAGCTAGTGAATTCTTTCAGATGTTTGAATTCTTCTAGCACTTACACACCTGAATTGTTCTATTTACACTAGTAGATCATAGCCTAGGGTTGAGTTCTTGGGTCCTAAATTTGAGTGCATTTATTTGGATCAGCCTAGAGACTCATGAAAATCAGCAGGAGTCTTTATCCATTATTTGCTGCATCTTGGGATTTTCTGAAAGAAATGCTGAAGTTTTGTTAAGCAAAGCTTTGGGAGAGAAATAGATTTTTATCGAAGCACATCTTTTGTCTGAACAAAACTTGTCTAGTTTTGTCACTTTACATGCAAAAATATTAAACTGCAACATTACCTATAAAAGTATTCTGGAAAAAGAGGAAAATCAATATCTGCGTCTCCCAAAGTGAAAAACAACAAGGTACATACAAAGAGGAACCAGAGCTTCTCTGGAACTGAATCCAATATTGGATATGCTTTGACAGATGATATTTTACCCACACAGGAGTAGATAATGTCTCTACTTTTATTTTGTCTTACAGCAGTGATCTCTAAAGCATTTCAGAGAACCGTACAGTCATCATTGAAGCAAATCTCAGTGATATTCTATGAGAGAGGTTACAAACCCACGCACTATGCAAACTATATGTAGTCGTGTGCATTCCACTCAAGAAACCATGACTAAGTCTGGTTCAACATCTCCAAGTATGCAGATCTCTTCTCCTTTCACTGAGGGAGTCCTTGCCTTTCAATTAGTAGCAACAACAGGTATCTACCCTTTGGACTGCCTGGCCCAGTAAAAAGCCATGTAAATACAACCAGTATATTAGAGTGGAGTGCAATCTCTTTTACAGTTAAGTCACTATTGTAAATCCAGTCCACACCAGTGCTGACAGAAAATCATTACTAATAGGTTTTTCCCAGTTTGGGAATTGTGAATTTCTGGCCTCATTCCGATTTCTGGTTAGCCAGGCCTCAGATCTCAAACCCCACTGGTGTGGCCAAGCAGCAGTGATGGATCTTTTTTCATTGTCCCACAGCACTTAGGGATGGTCACTGGCACTTATCTCTTGCAATTCCAGACTGAAGCATGTAGAACTTACTCTGTATTTTCCATCCTCTTTGCAAATGTTTTGCCTGTTCAACATTATTTCATTTCCAGCAAGAAAATAAAAAACAGCCCTTCTGCTTAGACAGAGGAAAATTAGGAATTAATTAGATGGGAGAAAAATGACCTGGTTCTGAATGTTCTGAAGAACTTTAAAACCCTGACATCAGCTGCTAGTTGGGCATCCAATACCAGGTCTTATATAGATGGTAACAGCAAAATAGAAAGTTGTTCCCCCTTTATTTGGATTTTTCATTTAAAAGACTGGTAACGTATTTTCCTCTTATAGCACAAGACAGTACTCCCTGGATACCTGCATTAAATACCTAGAAAATTAAGCACAATTTTCTAGTTTATGTGGAGTATAGTGCCAGAGAACAGTATCCAAGCATGTAAGAATTTATTTTATTTTTTTTTTTGAGAATGGCATCTTTTCTGAGAAGAGAGGGAGCTGTCATGGTCTTGGAATGAAAATTCTATGGAACATCACCAGCTGTTAAAAACCTTCCTGAAGAACCATAAATTGAGTTAAGGTTTCTGGACTTTTTCTGTCAATCCAAATAACTGAGCCCTTGTGGAGCAAGCAACTGTGCTATCGGAAAGTTTTCACAGTTCAGAATATTTGAATATACAAAGTCTGGTAGTGCTCTAGTTTTGAAATGGAAGCCCTACCTGAAGAGTAATTTCAAACACTTCCTTCCAGATAAAACTTTTGCTGTTTTCATGTCTTGTAGCATAAGCCTTCTGGAAGTACTGTCGTTCTGTATTGAATTATGCAGGAGAAAAATGGGCATTAACATATTTTTTTTAAAGTAACATTCACTTTAGGCAGTGCAATTTAATGCAACTGGGACAGATGGCCTGCCGTTAAAGTTTATGAGCTAGCGGAAATATTGTTGAGAGCATCATGGTGGGTAACTCAGTGAAGATAACTGGTAAGATGCTTATCACTATCTGCAGCACTGCCCTAAAAGTAAATAGGGTGGTCGCTGTGGGAATAGCATGATGATATCTTGAGAGAGAAAAGGTTAATAGAAAAGGACACAACTCTGTCTATGAAGTCTGCAGCCTTATTAATGAAACTAAATTGATACTGCCACACAAAAGTAATCATTAGCACCTTGTTTCTAAAGTAGAAGTCATTATTAGCAATATGATCTAATTAGGGCTATCTGGCCACCCCTTAAATTTGCATAAATCAGTGTAATTCCACTGTTTCCAGAAGCAGTGCTCACATTAGGTCTAACTTTAAGCATCTAGCTATGTTAATCAATGGATAGAGATACATTTCTCCAAAGGGCAATGCAGAGCAAACAGAGCAGGTTGTGCTCTGAATTATAATTCAAAAGATCAAGGTAAATGTACAACATGAGATGAATATACTCATTATTCATTGTTATAACTAATCCCTATGCGAGAAGATCTGTATTATTTTATTTGGAAAAATCACTAATGACATTTGTAAAATGGCTTTATAAAAAAAAAAAATCTGAGCAAATATAAAACACTTCCACAAAAGGTTGCAGATGATTGAATGGAATCTGACATGGACAGATGTATTTCAAGAATTATGCCTTCAGGTGACATCCTCTCTGGCAACTGCTGCTGCTGGGAATGTCCTTTTCATTTGTTATTGTTTCAGCAGGTCAGGAAATCACCCTTATGCAGTGCAAGAAAACAGCATCAGATGGGTGCATCCAGCTACAGTGTACTCTGGGTGCTTCAGGCAGCTTCATCCACATAAAAGTGAAGAGGGAATCATGTATTTGGACAGAGCTGAAGCAGATTGTCAGTTCAACTGGAAATACAATTAAGCATAATTGCCAGATTTTATTTATTTATTTATTCTATATAGAGGACTTGGCATGACCTCAAGGGACATGTCATAACTTTTCTTGTGGTGGCTGGGGTGGAACCTTTTCTACATTGCTCACTGTTCATGATATAGGTGGGACCCCTGGAGAGATACGGTACATGTTGGGCCACCAAGGCCCAACAGGCCTTCTTGGCGCTCCCCTTCTTACTGCTCATTGCTTTCTGACCCTTGAAAAGGGAAAAATGACATCTAGCTGTATGAGCTAGCCTGCAGCTGGAAATTTGAGCCATAGATGGTCAAGAGATTCTTACCCTGCAACTGATTAATGAAAACTTTCCGTCGCGTTCCTCAGATTTGCATGTGAATTTGTTGAGCCAAATATTCAGGGCTAATGCGTTTAACAGAAGAAGGAGGTCCCATGGCATCATGTCGTGCACTCTACTTACAATACTCCAGGCCAGAGCTTTCAGATGAAGGCTATTTGCTATTACAGATTGGTCCCTTAAAAATGCATTTCAGTCTATGTTGTCCATCAACAAAACTGGCTCAGACTTGATTCATTTCCAAAGCAAAAGGATTTTCTTAAACTGTCAATCCCATAAGGTCACCCTGAGTTTGGAAAATCCTTTCTTTTTGTTCTGAGCTTTTTGTTTTTCTACCATGCATCATCACTCTAAAAATTCATTCTGCAGCCAGCAGCCCAGTAATCATTTTCTAACAATATATAAAAGAGAAGGCAATCCGCTTTGTTCTCCCACAGCTGCATTGTCCTCTCAAGTACAACTGCAGTAAGAACTTATTTTGGAAGTAGAGCAACAAGTTGTTGCTTAGAGATACCTGGATACCACAGAGTGTCCTATTTATATACTTTTTTGACCTCAGTCTCTTTCCAGCATTGTCTGGCCTGTGCTCTGCAGTAAGAATACTCGAGAATTTGGCTAAGGATTCTCTGCCTCATCTAAAAGTGTTTATGAAATCACTAACACCTGAAGAAACAAGGAGCCATGTTCCTCCGTCTGTGACTAATCACTGTATCAGCAGGACATTTTCACATGTTTTTCTTATAACTACAGAATATCCACTGGTCGGAACAAACATGCATGGTTTATAGGGAGCAGGCAGCAGTAACACCAAAGGTGTCCACAAAGCCCTCTGCAAAGGACAGACAAGGCAGTAGGTGACTCCAGCTGTCTGCATATGTAGGATTATACAAGGTGGGGTCAGTATTTTAGCATGGGTTCCCCTATTACAGATTTCTAGCCTATTGGAGAGGGAGACTGCATACAAGCAAGCTGAAGGAAGATCGACAGGAGTGGACCACATTGCCACTCTTAAAATGTCGGGGTGGAAACAAGCATTTTACGGCATGAAGCTGTGACAGGGGAGGGTCAGGCTGGGTGTTAGGAAAAGGTTCTTCACTGAGAGGGTGGTCGGGCACTGGGACAGGCTGCCCAGGGCAGTGGTCACAGCACCAAGCCTGCCACAGTTCAAGAAGCATTAGGACAATGCTCTCAGATGTATGGTTTGTTTTTTTAGGTGGTCCTGTGTGGAGCCAGGAGTTGGACTTTATTACCCTTGTGGGTCCCTTCTAACTCAGGATGTTGTGATTCTACGGTTCTATGATTCCGTGATTCTATGATTTGAGGTGTCCAGTATAGCACGGCGTGTTCCCAAGCCTTTGGCCTCGTGCAAATTTGCCCTCCTCAGCTCCCTGTCAACACAGTGACTTCCCCTGAGGCATCAGCTGGGCTTCACAGATAAAGCGGGAGATGTGGAGTTACAGTATCCCCAGCTCCCCTCCTCGCCGATATAAACCTGCATGGGATGTGCTTGATGGCACAGGGGATGGGAATCTGCAGAAGCTATCCCAAATCCCCACTGCTGTGAATGTCCTGGCTCCACACATTTTCTCTTGCTGTGGGCCTCCAAAAAGCAGCCCCTCTCTCTGTTGTTTACTGCTCCATAATCTGGCATGCAAGTTAATGTGCCTCTGTCTTTCTCAATCCCGATTTACATGGTTATAACAAGTATCCCTGGTTTCCTGAGGGAATGCCGTACTGAGAACCAAATGATCTCTGCCTCCATCTCACACTGCTTGCTCACACTCCCTCCTGCACAAGCCACAGTAGCACAGGGGAGCCTGGCAGGAGCTTTGTGGAGCCCCAGGAGAGCCTATGGCCCATGGACTTGGTTTCTTCTGTTGGCCTGCCTGGAGCATCACACCATGCTAGAGTTCTGAGTGTAATAGGATTACGGTTCTTTGTGAAAGCTGGGATTTCACATATATGTGTTTTATGGACAAGAGATGTTGGTAGTGTGAGTGACACCTGAAATTCAAATCAAAAACACCAAGTCTGACCTATACCTTTAATCATTTCAGGGTTCCCTTTAGTGCCAGCATCTATTCATGCAGTTGCAAGAGCCAAATACTTCAATGACAAGTGAGTAGCATGTCTGATTTTGAAGGAATTTACCATTATTTTATTGTGTAACACATTTTATTTGAGTAAATAATAAACTCTAATGGTGTATTTCCCTTCCAGCTGCTGGATGAGTGTTGACACTTACTTGCTTTATATTGTTCATGGACCTGTAATGGCAGCTTTATTGGTAAGAATATTATTTGAAATCGACAGTTTAGTAATTATTTTAGAAATGCTGCTAATGTGTAGAGAATATAAATTTCTGAACTTTAAGTATTTTGGTCAAAATGTCAAAGTAGTTAGTGATTTCCTCTATTCAGGACAGGTTCTTAATACTTTTCATAAATGGGACCTGTAAAAAGACCTCCCAGAAAATAATCAGATTTTAAAGCAAACTGAACCATTAATTGCTTTTGAAAATCCGCGTGGTCACTCGACTCCATTGTAACATTTTTGTGACAAATGTACTGCATTTAAGTGACATCAGTGAAACATCAATGCCTTTGCTGGGCTGAGTGGAGTGCAAGCTGGTTATTCAGTGCTAGTTTTACTGGTTTCTGCACAGGTATGGTCCAGTGGTAGGGCCAGGAAAGGGACTGGAGTGGGCTGTCAGGAGCAACACAGGATGAGATTCAAGATGCAGCTCAGCAACGTGTACACATATAGCATGTTCTGTGCCAGTGGTGATGGTTGGCATTGTAACACTGACCTTTCTGAAAGGTTTTATTCAACCCAAGTCCCAAACTCATCTCAGTGTGTCACCCAGGTTGTTGGACCAGGTGATCTTGGAGGTCTTTTCCAACCTTAATGATTCTGTGATTCTGTGGTCACCAAGCTACAAGTATGCATCTTAGCTACAAAGAAGAGAGGAGAGGCTGCTTTTATGGAAGAAGAACAATCTTTAACTGCTTTAAAAATAAGTCATTATAATTTCTGGCTTGTTCTTATGCCATTTCCAGTTTTATTTTTCTTGTAAATATGTCAGTGTTCACAGAATGTCCTGCTTGATTGGGCACAAGAATCTCATAGTGACAGCCTGACTCAGAAGAGCTGAGGAATTTCACCTTTGCAGAGTCTTCTTTCCACCTTTCGCAGTTACTTCAAGAAATTCTAAAACTGAAGGTTAAGCAGAGTGAGTGAAGTCAGAGGAAGATGGAGAATAAGGTTTAGATTTAATGCTGAATGGGACCTCAGAAGTCATTCATTATTCCCTTTTTCCAGTAGAGTACAAATGTAAAATAGTTGAAAGGTCTCTCAGTAGCTAAGAAGTTATGAAATGCTTTACTGAAACTTACTGATTCATGGTTTATTGTTCTGAAAGATCCAAGTGAGATTTCTCATTTATTTATGGATTTGGGGCTATTAAAATATCTATGTTAGTTATGCAATAAGAGGATACTTATTTAAAAAATAATAATTTGGAGAAAACTCTCTTAATGTTCAGAAGGACAGGTGCCTGATAACATTGTAACAGATCGGGAAAAAGTGAACTGGTTACACTGGAGCAAAAGCCTGTGATACCTGTGGTATTTACTGGGCTCATGACTGGCCCGTGTCTGCCACCTCTCTTCCATCACAAGCTCTCAGCACATCCCACAAGGAGCTGTGAAGCCAGGGCCAAGAGCAGATGCACATGTGCTAAGCACCCACAGCTGGAATAACTCAGGAAATCAAATATTGAGCTACTCAGAATAGATGACCAAAATGGTCACAGGCAAAACTTTCTCAGTTATTTGGCATTTTTTCTGTGATCCAGCTCATTTTAAGTTTTACCTGTGGGCCTTGTACTGTGGGAACCCTACAGTCCCATGGAGGCAAGGATAAACCTAGATTTTTCTCAAGAACCAACTTGCCTGAAGTAGTGGCCCACGTAAGCCAGACCATGTTCCTCAGAGAGTGTGCATGACCCTGCAGGCTCCGTATGTCCAGGGATGCCCTGGGGATTTTGTCTCTCCTGGCTGTAGACATCTTCAGTGCAGACCAAAGCAAGATACCTTGGGGACCTCCCCAGTAAGAGAGAAGTGGTTACTCTGGGAACAATTCATCCACCCTACTGAACCTTGTGACATAGATATGAGGTGTTTTTTTTCTTAGAAATCCTGAATTTTACCACATCAACATTAAAACACCCTGCCTGTCCTAAACATCCATTCAGGCAGGTCTCCAGTAAAGCTTGTAGAGCAGCTTAACATCTGTTTTCTGAAGATATTCAGGTACTTTCCAAGGCCTGACTTCCAAGAGGTTGCCCATTATGAGCAATGATGAAGCTAGAAAGTTGCATTTTAAAGTCATTTATTTGTCCTGCATTTTCAGTTTGAATGCCTGTTTAATTGAATGCTTTCACCTATAACGGTTTTGCTTTACAGGTCAATTTTTTCTTTTTGCTTAACATTGTCCGAGTTTTGGTGACAAAGCTAAGAGACACCCACCGTGCTGAGTCCAACATGTATATGAAAGCTGTCAGAGCCACATTAATCCTGGTGCCCTTACTAGGAATTCAATTCGTTATTATTCCCTGGAGACCAGAAAACCGCCTTGCTGGAGAAATATATGACTACATCATGCATATATTAATGCATTACCAGGTATGTTATATAATAGCAACTTCAGCTGTGGTGAGGTGCTTGCTGTTAAGCTAATTTAGCCAAAGCTGCTGATGCCAGTTGTTTTGCACTGAAACTGAGAGTGACTGTGGTTTTGCATTTCTTTTCTAACCACTTTCACATTGCTGGATTATCTGCCTCAACACAAGTAGCATCACTGTATAAAGAAGAACCAGGAGATAGAGGAAACAATGAACAATGAAACAAAAATGATCAAATGGCACTATTTCTGAACAAAGTAGGGAGAACTGAGATCACAGAGGGCTTTTATGTTCAAAGCACTGTTTCTGCTGAAGTGTTGAAATTGACTGAAACTGGTGTTGTGAGATTAATATTAAAATTAGCTGTGTATGCAAACCATTGTACAGAGAGAATGCCAATACACAGAAGAAAAGATGGAGACAATGAAGCTTCATTCAGGAGTTAAAATTACATTATTAAATAGTTTAAATTAAAATGCAACACTGACTTTTTGAATTCATAAATGCTTTGAAAATATATCATCATTCAATAGGGCTGGCTTGTTTTTGTTTTTATTAAAAAAAAAAAACTACAACAACAAAACAAAAAAAAAACTAAATTACTTCAAATGCTTGGTTATCTGGTTACTCTCTGTAACATCCAGTCCTATATTGACCAGGAAAGACAGATTTGTAATACATTTGTGAGTAGTGGACAACATGGGTGATCACACTTACCCACTTCGTTTCCTTTCATGCACAAGCTAAATGCAGAAGTTATTTTACAGTTGTAGTAAGTAAACAACTCTAAAAATTCAGTGGTGTTTTTTCCTTAAAAGAGGTGATAAAAGATGCTACCAAAATCTATGCATCCTGTCATCTGAGACTATTTTCTGCATATCACCTGTATCCCTTCAAAATTGTGAGTGTGCATGATGCTGCATGTATAGAATAGTTGAAGCGATAGGTCTGTCTGTTTTTGCAGCATATGCCATCTTATTTTACAGTTCTGATTAACAGCAATAAGAAAATCTCTTTCTTGTTTTGTTACCTGTACTTTGCATTGTCACTTCAAGGACCTCAACAGCTACAACAGAATACCTCCAAAAAAGTTTTCTGGTGACAAGTTGCTAATACTTTTAGTACATTAAGATAAGACAGAGTGCAACAATAATTTCACTCTTAAAATATCTTCCAACTCCTGCAAGATTGCCAGAGAACTACAAAATAAATGTTAATTAATGATCCTAATGATGATCATTTTGCAATACAAAGTCACCAAACTTGGGTTAAAAGGCAACCAGCAACAAAAGCAAAATATCATGAAAAGCCAGGGCAACGATGCAGAGCCTTGGCTGGGGCATGCTGGTGCAGACGTAGTGCCTGACCCTGCAGAAGAGCTCTTGAAGCTCTATAGGATAATATCAGTGTGCATCCAGAAGCAGGTAAAATTTGGCATTTCAGGAGACTTATGAAGTTGGGCTGCCAACTGCAGCTAATGGTGGTGCTCCCTTCTCTACCTAGAGTGGATTTTTAATTGTATTCTGAAATAAACCTCCTTAATCCTTTCCCAGGCATTTCTTGCATGCATATTTAGGATAGCCACCTATATAATCTCTCCTCCGGTGCTCATTTTCTTCTAGGACTGATTATGTAATTAGCAGGCGTTGTATTAGCTTGTGTAATGGTTATATTTCCCTGCTAGCTATTGCACTCTCATAAACTACTGCCTGTCTCTCCATAAACTAGCAGCAGCCATTATTGTCTGCATCCAGTGGTATGTCAGTCATACACAAGCGGGCATCATGTCTGCATTTTTATTTTATTTTATTTTATGGAAAATATAATACATTCTCCATCTTTGCACTGGCTAAAGGATGATATTTTATGCTTTTTCTAGAACAGAGAGACAGATTTTCAACAGTGCATCACTGCCTTAAGTGACCACAATAGATTGGCATATAAGCTACATCTTCATGCACATAGAAATGGTGCAAGCTAGCACTGCAGTCTGTTTTACAATTCAGATAATTGAAGATGATGAATGAGTGAGAATTTACTCACATGAGAAACTATGTAATAGTATTTCTTTCAGCAAACATGTTTCCTAGGTGAAAAACAATACATTGAGGTGTTACATGCTAGGTTTCCTCTGCTAAAGTCGTTTTTGAATAACAGGAGCCTGTCTGGTTTTGAATTGTCCTGCCATTTTTGCAGGATTATCATTAATGCCATTTTCAGCCAAAGTGTTTTTTTTTCAAATAAGGCTATATGAGCAATTCACAGATGCTATATATCTAACCTACCTTGCTCAGTGTGTATTTTTCACTACACAGACCAGAATCCTCTTAGTAGATCTGTAGAGTAGATGCATAACAAGTGATAAAAATCAAAACCTGGCTGTTGTGCTGCAAATATAAATGTGTGTACTTTTACAGCACATCCAGCCAGCCCCTCATGGATGCTGTAAAAGTAACAATTATTAACTCCCCTCACCATCACCGATACTGGCTCTTTGGCCTCCAGGCTGTGCTGAAATGAAGATCACACCAGACAAAAGAAAGATATTTCAGCCATTAAGTGGAATAAATTATGCACAGAGAGGCAAGCTGTAGGTGCACACAGCAGCTAATTAAACACGGCTCCTAACGTAGGCACCACAAAGCAAACATTTGCACTCCAGAACAGCAAGTTGCAGACTTTCCCTAGAGGACCTGATTTTCAAAAGCCTGTTAGATGATGCAGAAAGCATATGAAAGATGCAATCTTCCTTGGGGTATAAAACCCCAAGGTTTTTTATGGTATGGGATGCGCTGGCTTCTTGCACACCTCTGATGTGAGAACACATTCATTGCTCAAAAGCCAGAAAAGTCCCATCATGCTGCCCAGCAAAGATGAAATGGTGCACCTGGGCAAGCAGGTGCCTCTTGTGAAGGGATGAAGCAGCAGCCCTGTTCCCTGTGTGTAACTGCTCACAGGTGTCTCCCCCAGCCTCAGGAACCACCGAGCAGGCCCACCAGGTTTGAGAGGCCCAGGTACAAAGAGATGGAGTGCTCAGCTTCTGCAAGTAGGCCTGCTACCATAACAGAGGCCTCACAAGAAAGAAGGAGCAGTGGGAAGATGATATATCAGTTAGTCCCATGTATGGCCCCCTCAGCCAAATGCTCTCAAACGAGGCCAGTATTTGACACATTCATGCCTATGGGCTCATTCCACCAACCATCCCCTCTTACTGAAGCCTCTCTCCAGCATCTTTTAGTTGGGTTTGTAGAGACTAACATGGCACTGTCGCTAGGCCACAGAAGACCTAGACATGGAGGTCTGCTTGATGTGATACTGAAACAGCCCACAAATCTACAGTGCTTAATCATAGAATCACGGAACTGCTCGGGTTGGGAGGGACCTTAAAGACCACCCAGTTCCAACCCCCCTGCCATGGGCAGGGACACCTCCCACCAGACCAGGTGGCTCAAAGCCCCATCCAGCCTGGCCTTGAACACGTCTAGGGATGAGATAAGGTTACTTATGTTCTCCATACCTTGCTGACTATGGCCATAAACATGCAATTCTGTCTCTAATGAGAAATGACAATGCTATTCGGTATAATGGCCTTGTTATTGGCAAACAAAAGATTTTTTTCTATTACACAGAGCATAATCAAAGTTTTCTTTCTCCTCAGGTGTTGCTCAGCAGCTTCCAAGCAGCACCCTCAGGACAGCACCTCCTGTCCTGCTAGGCCAGGAGGTCCAGTTCATGAGGGCCTCCTTTGTATCACAGTTATTTTGCATTTTTCAGGCATGGGTTTGAGACACATCTATACCCAAGTTGTAAATTTAATTCCAGCTGATAATCTTGATAACACCTTTATGAAGGACAAAAGTAACCCATTTAAAAGTAACCTCTAAAAAATACTAAGATATTTCAATCCATTTGAGAAGGAATTCATTTCATCTGTTTCTCCATATAAGGGGAAATAAATATCCTCTATAGTGCCAAACCAGACAGAAACATTCTCTCCTGTGCAAAGTTAAGGTAATAGGACTGCTTTTGAGAACATAAGTGTTTCTTTTATTTGTCTTTCTTCTTCTCTTTTTTTTTTCCTTTGTATTATTAGTAATTTCAAAATTTTCTAAAATTTTGAGCCAATAAAACTTTGGGACTTTTTTTTTTTTTGAAAGCTGAATGCTATTTTTTGTTGTTGTTGTTGTTAACCTAACATAAATGAACAATTCCTAAGGTAATCATTTACCTCAGAGGTGCTGTATGGATGTACTATGAATGAAAATGATGAAGAACACAGCATTGTTTTTCTCAAAGCTCTTTTCCGAAATGGGAGAGAGAGAGAATGGGAAACACTTCACTGAAGCACCTTGGCCATGTTTTGTTTTGTTGACTGTTGTTTTTTTTTATTTTTATTTTTACTTTTATTTTCTGTCCATTCAGATCCAGAAGTGGATGGACATGGACCAAAGCCCACAAAGAGAAACAGAAACTGATTTTTTATACAATAGCTATCTGTACCTTTACCTCTACCCTTATCTTCTACTATTGATAATAAATATATTATCTCACAAAAGCCTATAGGGTGTGTAATTAGAGCAGAGATTAAAGTCATGGAAACTCAGGAAAAACAAAAGTAAGCATACTTATATATGCTTTATTTTTTTTTTGGAGACATAAGCTAGAAGAAACACAAATGAGGTATCAGTAACCCACAGAAATTTGCAGTATCCACATAATGATTTTTTGTTTGTTTTTAACCTCAGCAAATGTAGGACAGTGAAATACAAGTCAAATACCTGTCAAGCAGAGAATGTCCTTGGACCAATACTGGGACTTAAACACGGGGAAAAACTCACTGAAAAACTCACATGAAGATCTGAGAGCTGCTGATTCTGAGCAGTCCCTTGGGTATGACTCGCTAGAAAGACATGTTCATTTGATCTTCACATGGTTCCAGAAATAAAATAGTTTCAGAAACAGTCTTTAAAGGCCTCAATCTCAAAATAAATGTAGTCCTTATCCCTGCTTTCAGTCCTACAACCATTGGTACCCTCCTGTCAGCGGGCAGTATGTCACAGGTCAGTTTATCAACCCCACACAGTGTCAGAGAGATGTAATTGACCTAGAGATCTTGTTCTTAGAAAGGATTGCACCCTGAGCAAAAAACAGCAGTGGATAGAGAGAATACAGAAGACATATGTCAAAGAAATAGAAGAATTAACCTGTGGGCCCTGCATGGCATGATCAACCTTCATCCAGTCTCTTACAGATTATAATATATCCCCTGTAAAATTATCAGCATCCCAAGCCTTCCTAGCTCTGAAGAGACAAAGCTGATATCTGCTACTGATGTCTCTGTAGCTTTGCAAGTGAAGATATACATAGTACTCTGAACTATGAGAAAAATATATGTAGAAATCAGAAGAAATAGAAATAGAAATAGAAATAGAAATAGAAATAGAAATAGAAATAGAAATAGAAATAGAAATAGAAATAGAAATAGAAATAGAAATAGAAATAGAAATAGAAATAGAAATAGAAATAGAAATAGAAATAGAAATAGAAATAGAAATAGAAATAGAAATAGAAATAGAAATAGAAATAGAAATAGAAATAAATAGAAATAGAAATAGATAGATAGAAATAATTGTTCATGTAACAGCATTTTTGGACTCTAGTGGAAAGCATGTTGGATGTTAGAATAAAGGCACGATAGAAATGAGTGGGCTTGAAGAATCTTAGTGCCAGAGCTTCATGTTGTAGCTGTGATATATGTATTTCATAAAACACAGTGAGGTGGCAACTCTTAGTGAGGCTAAGCATCCTACTGTCTTGAGATATTGCTTAAAATTCTGGAAAGGCACAGGACCATTTTAGTATTTACTCTAATTAAAAGCAACAAGCAGTTTACTTGCACTTTTAATCTTCCAGATCTTTGCTGCATGTTTTCTTTCGTTCTCATGTTAATAATTTTCACCAGTTGTGTGAACATCGCTTCTGTGTTTGCACAGAAGGCTGACTGATCCCATAGTTTGCTATCTGTAAATGGGCAGATGCCATATAGGTTATCCATTATTCTCCTTCAGAATCATTAGACTCCCATCTGCCATGAAACCTCATCCAACTTCAAGAAAGGTTATCTTACCAGCCCTGCATAGTGATCAGTCCATTTCTGTTCCTCACAATATTTATTTGGGTTTGGGGTTTTGATGGAGAATTCTTTGAATAAAGGGGCAACAATTTTGTTGAAGAACAGAAGTAGAAAATTTACTTCGCTTCTTTCTCTCATTCTGATGCCTTTCATATCTGCTGTGTGGATATGGGATATCCATCAAGCTTCTCTAATCCTAGAGGACATCAAAATCCATCTCATTCCCCATTGTGGCTGGTTGCTGTTCATATAGACACATTCTAGCAGAATGGTGGAACCCCTGATGTGACCATATAGCATGTAGTTGAACAGCAGATGTTTTGCAAGACAGTGCAAATTAATGTAGCACACACAGTGCAGGAGCATAATCACTACAGGAAAGTGCAAGGTTTGCTCCCCTTGCATAAATTTTGGATGTCGGCATCTGTGGTCTGCCAAAATTCTGCTTTAGAGGCATAAGGTTTGGCTGACTTTGTGGTGTTTCTCAAACCAGAGGTTAGGGAAAAACTATTAGGCTTTACACACTGTGTTCTGGTATTTGAGTTTTCTGAATATACCATTTTTCCAAAACATGAAGAGACTCTCTCTTTTTATCACTCCAACTATCCTTCCTCCTTCTCTGTCTTTACAGCCATTTGAAGTCATGCCAAATTACATGTTACGTACTAAAGAAAATTTATTAGAGTAAAATAATTGCAGAAATTCAGGTGATCAGCACCTCTTTGAACCAGCCTCTGTGTGTTCCTGATATATAAGCATTTTGTTACAACATTTATTTTACCCTAAGTTTGCGGTCCATAATATTCACTTGAGAGTCCAAGACATTTTACAAAGTGTTAGCTACAATTTAACTGATAATCAGTTAAATGAGGATTTATAAAAAAGGTCCAGCTGTAAAGCTCTTAAAAGCAGCCCCTGGGAAAACAAGCTATTGTACTGGATAGTTTTTTCCCTCAATTTCATGAACTGCTGTAAGTTTAGTTTATAATAACTGCTTTAAATAATCTAATATGAAAGCATTTGGCTCCCAGTTTTGCTATGTATTGCTATTTTAATAACAGCTAGTGCTGCTTAGAAAACTAAGTGTAATTGCGTGACTTTGAATGGCAGGCCCTATGCACAATAATTTTCTCTCTTACCTATTTTATACTTCTTCACCTCATGTTCTTGGCTTAGCCTTGTTTAATCTTATAGAGGTAATGAAATACCTGAATGACCGTGGCAATAATTAAATTAATTTAAAGCAGTTTAGGTCCAAGCTAGGATCTGCAACCTCTCTTTTGCTTTTTTTTTCCCCTCCCCCTTACTTTCTAATTCACCCAGTTTTGTGTTGTTTGTTTTATTGCTACTATTTTTTCCCCTTTTTTCTGACCACTAATACCTCTTTTCACATCCTCTCCATCCATACCGATGCTGCAAATATAAAAGTCCACTTATCCTAACATACACTTCAATTTAAAGCCTTCCTGGCACAGCTGGGTTTCCCTTGTCTTTTAACTGGGTAACTGCACTCTCACAAACAAGTGTCAGCATGTAGGAGAACTCCTCTGCCTTCTCTTCAGCAAAGCCAGTATCAGGGGATTACTCCATTGTAAGCAAGACGTCTATCTTACATATTACTTAGTTTTCCTTCTGCAGACCTCTCGTACAAAAATAACTTTATAGCTGGAATAGATCATCTAGCAATGTCAGTAATATGGAAGAAAATGGTAAAATGTGTTGATAAGAAAAGACAAAAATCAATGTAATAACATAACTAAGAGCTAGGAGCAGGTTAGGCGAAATGTCCACAATGCAGAAGAAGTAGACTAAAGATTTTTTCTTTCATCCCTCAAGTCCAAACTTCCAAACAAAGCAGAAGCATATATATGTAAGTTCTGATCTCTAAATTTTTTTCTTTTAGGGCTTACTTGTGGCGACTATATTCTGCTTCTTCAATGGTGAGGTAAGTAAAGTATGGAGAGTGTATTTCCCACAGAAATTTCACACATATTTCACACAGATATATGTGAAATTGAACAAAACTTGAAAAATAGTCACTTTGATGTTTATTGGTACCAAAATGAAGCATGTAGAGGTACAAATTTTGAAAGCATAGAAAGTCATTTTTCAGTCTGTATATACACGCAGCACTGCATTTTTCAAAGCTCTGTGTGGAGTGTGACCTGAATGTCTCTGAGTCAGGAGAGTTACCATTACAAACCCAATGGCACCAAATGCAGCACAGATAAGGAACTCTTCCCCTACCATCTGCAATATCACACAAGGTAGAGGTCAATGTGAAGGATTAAAACACTGCACTTCCCCTCCTATTCTATATTTAATGTTACAAAGGTACTGTCTCCGGTAGCACTGCAGAGCAGAGGAGCCTGCAGGGCTGCCAACTCCCTTTCCTCCTCTGAGGATTAGCACTGACCTTTTTAAGGTCAATGTTTCTCAAGTTGTGATTAAGAAATAAAAAGGCATAAGTCAAAGCTGTCTCCCCTTCTCCTCCAGCTGAATCAATGTTTTATATACTTACAAGTGGTTTTAGGTCCACTTCACTATGTTGTGTTTTTTGTTGTTGTTGTCATCATTTTTGTTGTTTTGTGTAAAAATAGTTGTTTAAAACATGTCAATAGCCATTTACCCACTGTAGGAGAAGATCAGATTCGAGACCAGCTAAGAAACATGAAGGTGCACAAGTCCAAGGGACATGATGAGATATATCCACAGGTACTGAGAGAAGTGGCAAATGTAGTTGCTAAGCCACCGTCCATCATAGCTGAGAAGTCGTAGCAGTCTGTTGAAGTTCCCACTGACTGGAAGAGGAGAAATATAATCCCCATTTTTGTAAAGAGAAAGAGGAAGACCCTGGCCAGTCAGGCCAGTCAGTCTCACCTCTGTGCCCAGCAAGACTGTGGAGCAGATCCTCCTGGAAACTATGCTAAGGCACATGGAAGATAAGGAGGTGATTGGTGACAGCCAACATGGCTTCACTCAGGGCAGATCGTGCCTGACAAATCTGGTGGCCTTCTACGATGGGCTTACAGCACTGGTGGGTAGGGGAAGAGCAATTGACGTCATATGCCCGGGCTTGTGCATTTGACACTGTTCCATGTGACATCCTTGTCTCTATAGTGGAGAGATGTGAATTTGATGGATGAACCACTCGGTGAGTAAGGAATTGGCTGGATGGTCGCACTCAAAGTGTTGTGGTCAATGGCTCGATGTCCAGGTGGAGATCAATGATGAGTGGTGTTCCTCAGGGGTCAGTATTGGTACCAGCACTGTTTAACATCTTTGTTGGTGACATGGACAGTGGGATCGAGTGCACCCTCAGCAAGTTTGCTGACTGACACCAAGCTGTGTGGTGCAGTCAGCATGCTGGAGGGAAGGGATGCCATCCAGAGGGACCTGGACAGGCCTGAGAGGTGGGCCTGTGAGAACCTCATGAAGTTGAAGAAGACCAAGTGCAAGGTCCTGCACCTGTGCTGGGACAATCCCAAGCACAAATACAGGCTGGGTGGAGAATGGATTGAGAGCAGCCCTGAGGAGAAGGACCTGGGGGTCTTGGTTGTTGAGAAGCTCAACATGAGCCAGCAATACGCGCTTGCAGCCCAGAAAGCCAACTGTATCCTGGGCTGCATTAAAAGAAATGTGGCCAGCAGGACAAAGGAGGTGATTCTCCCCCTCTGCTCTTGTGAGACCCCACCTGGAGCACTCTGGGGCCCCCAGCACAAAAAGACATGGAAGTATCAGAACAAGTCCAGAGGAGGGCCACAAAGCTGATCAGAGGGCTGAAGCACCTCTCCTGTGAAGACAGGGTGAGGGAGCTGGGGTTGTTCAGCCTGGAGAAGAGAAGGCTCCAGGGAGACTTTACAGCGGCCTTCCAGTACCTATAAGGGGGCCTACAGGAAAGCTGGGGAGGGACTCTGTGTCAGGGAGTGTAGGGATACCCTTTTTGAACTAAAAGAGGGTAGATCTAGATTAGATATAGGGAAGAAATTCTTCACTCTGCATGTGGTGAGGCAGTGGCACAGGTTGCCCAGAGAAGCTGTGGATGCTCCATCCCTGGAGGTGTTCAAGGCCAGGTCAGATGAGACTTTGAGCAACCTGATGTAGTGGGATGTGTACCTGTCCGTGACAATTAGATGGCCTTTAAAGTCCTTTCCAGTCAAAAGCACTCTATGATTCTATGGTTTAAATTCCTACAGTAAGCCATTTCCAAAACATATTGAACAGAAAAATGCTCTTTCACTACACCAGGAGCATTTAGCTATAGTGAAATAAGCTCCGACATTAGCTTAGAAAAGCTTTAAAGTCCTTTGAAAAGTAAATTTTGAATCCAAAGCAGATGAATTAGACACAGAGCAAGATCTGTGATGCTAACACTCAGTATGTTACCCTAAAGAGATACTTATGCTTCTGTTTATCCCTGTATGTTATTAGCAAGTAGCAAATTTCCAGCAATGATGTGACCGTGGTGATGTTTTGATAGTGACTTGAAGCAAGTTATCTTATTGATAAGGTGCTACCAGCTGGTTTGCTAACTTTTGGGATGGCAGTGAGTATTAAATTCTGCCATCTCTTGTTGACATCACTGCACATTGCTTCTGGCTGGCTTGCTGCATAAATATACAGAGAAATGAAACAGTAGAAACGATGAGCAGCGTCCTGCTGAAATTCTGTAGCATGGCTTCTCAGGCGACATGAAAAAGTATTAACAAAACATGAGTAGTTAAAGACATCAAAACGTAAAATGAATTGGTAGCTTTAAAGATCGTGTTACAAAAAGTTGCACTTTCATTTCAGAGATGGGTCCAATTAAGCAGAGTTGGAGATGTGCAACTCTTTTTCCATACCAAATATCTGTCCCCAGAATCTGCAGGCTGCCACCACCTTTCTCCTCCTTCCTCACTGTCATCACTTTCTGTCAAAGTCCAGTCTCTGTGCCCTGAAAATACAGAACGACTTTTGGTTCCCTCTGGTAGGGAGGAACTGGCATGAAGAAGCAAGGGAACAGCCAGGCAATTTTTGAAACATCGTCTCCCTGTAGGAATAGCTGCAGAGCTATGTACAGGCGGTGTTCCAGTATGTCCTCACTTGCCTCCAAACAATGTGTTACCCCCCCATCCTGGTCTTCGGCATTACTTTCTTTCTCCTTCATTCCCCCCAGGGTCACCTGCAACTTTTTCAGATCAGATTTTGCAAAACATACTTGCTTTATATTTTATAGCTTTAGGGTAAAAGGTCAATTACTCTGTAATTCTCCAACTCTAATGAAAACATATGCATTTGTGCCTAGATTAAAGGCTGTAGCAGTGCTAAAATGAAGAAAAGCAACAAGAAAAATGAACAGAAAACATAACATATCTTAAAGACTGTTTGTTTCTTAGATATTTTTAATCACATATCTAATTACAAAGTACTGTTGGCAAAGCCACAATGATAGAAAAACATATCCACCTTTACAACTTCAGTAATACAATCTTCAAGTTACCCAATAATTAACATAACTGGAGCATCTGCTTGCCAACATCATGGTAGACATGCATGTCAATTAATTCAAAATATGATTTCAGGGTACAAAGGAGTTTACCTGTCATATGAACTAACCTATAGAACATTAGGCAGAAAACTAAATGCTACATTCCAGGAATGAAGCAGTGTAAAATAAATGCATGGGTCTCCCCATTTATTAAGTAGTGGATTACATTTAATTTAGAATTCATAATATATTTATTTGGATTAAGTAAATACACCGTATTCATACATGATATTCAGTTATCCAACCTCAGAGACACTCTGCACTCTATGGACTTCTGCTTTGATTGAGCTGTTGTTAGGAAGCTGCAATAACAGCCAGTGGTCCTTACACAGACTGATGATGCACAGTCTGAATACAAATCCCAAATAACAGCAATAGGCACCAAACCCCTAGTCACCTCCAAAAGCCGTTTTTGACACATATGGTGGTCCATACACTCACACACATACACACACAGACAACAAAACTCTTCCTTGTGAAAGGCTGGACATCCACTTTTGATTGTCAGTGAGGCATCACTGAGGGGACACATCTGGAAAGGACAGAGCCCAAAATGAGAAGAAAAAAGAAATATCTGCAGACTGCATGGAGGATTAATGACTCCTCGATGGAGTGGCTGATCAGAAACGTTCATCAGGGTCAGGCAGTAAGAATGAACAGCCCTGGGGGTTCAGGTTTCCCAGACATACTGAGTGTGTTTTTTGTTGGTGCCTGAGTTCTTTTCACCGCTACTCCAATTTTCAAAGTTGTTGTATCTGCTGCAGACATGCAGGCTGTCTAACATGGCCATCAACAGAGATTTTGGGAAACCCTGACATTATTTTCTTATAGGAAATGTTATTCACCATTCAGGGGAAGCTTTTTTAGAATTTCCCATTAAGGTGGGCAGAGAGCCAACACTGACGCCTCTCTCATGTAGCTTCAGACAGTTTGGTGCTACTTGCATCACCACATTATCAATAAATATCAAGCAATCACATACTAGAGTAGCTGTGTTGGGCTGTGCCAGAAAGAGAATGAAAAGATTATGACCCCTTTCTTCCAAGTCCATTTATTCCTGCAGACAGATGAGCTGCAGATATAGAGAGCACTGGAACAGGCTGTGGAGTCTCCTTCCCTGGAGATATTCAAAAGCCATCTGGACACAATCCAGGGTAATGTGCTGTAGGGGACCGTGCTTGAACAGGGGGCTGGACCAGATGATCTCTGGAGATCCCTAACAACCTCAGCCATTCTGTGATGCTGTGATTAAATACAATACCACAGGAGACTGGATACTCAGGGATTTGCCTTTTTTTTAGTGGAATATTTAACTTCAAGGCTGAAATATACAAAATTTTCCAGGACAAACAGTGCTAAACTCAGTACCACCTGACAGTGTTTTATGTTGCATTTGTTGCATGCTACATCACCAGCTCCAATTTATTACCATAAGCCTATATATAGAAGGAAATGTAAAAATACTAAGAAGTTGTACCAATGCCTGCATGCATGTGGAAGAACACATAAACGATGGACTTCCCCAGGACTTAATAAATTATAGATTTCTCATATAAATTAATAATTATAATTATATATATGTATAATATATAATATATAATATATAATATATAATATATAATATATAATATATAATATATAATATATAATATATAATATATAATATATAATATATAATTATAATAAATTATAGATATTCTCATGCATTTTCATATAAAATCTCAGTGTCCAGCAGCACGGTAGTTTCTCTGTCCAATAACAACAGTGTTGTGCAGATGATACAGGGTCTCTTCAACAGTCTGCTCACCAGACCATATTTCCAGGCCTGAGACTACTTCTAGACTGCACGGCTGGCCAACAAAATGGAAAGTCTGTTTGGAAAAAAAACAGCCATGTGCCAAAGAGGCATGAATGGATAATAGCGAACAGGAAAACCTTTAAAGTACTGAAGAGCAGAGAAAAAGAAAATCAGACTCCTCATTTCTCTAGGGTTCTCTTCCCTTCATCTGCAATCACAGAGGAAAGCATGGCAGGAGCCTCTGTGGTTAACACATTATGGCTGTGCATGTGATTTTCAGTAATACTGCTTACACATTTTAAATCCATGCATGAACAGTTTTAGTTGGCGCTGAACTCTGATCATCTGAGATCCTTGGAACTGGGGCTGAAATCTAGATTAACACGTTGTTTTACTCAAGTGCAGCAGCTCTTACAGCCTGCTAGCCATTTTCAGCCAGACTCTGGTATGGGCCAGAACTGCAGTGGAGAATAAAAACACAGCTGCTTTGACCTGGTGCTCTCGCTGCTCCATGGAGCCTTTTTAATGCGAGCAGTTTGAGAGCTCAGCACGAGCTCATCACCCCACAGTGTCTCTTCTCCCCACGAAAAAGCAATCAAAGCCTTTTCCATTGACCCTGGGGTCTGTGCAGGGTGCAGGGGAAGGGGAACTGGGGGAAGGAAGTACAGGAGGGCTGTTAAGTGCATGGTGTTGCCACCTGCAACCAGCTCCTTTATGATACTAGGAAAATTCACTGACTTAATCTTTATGAAGATTTCTTCTGCCAGTCCCTCCCCATAGCTTCTAGGCTGACCAGTCCACAATATTTGTATGGAGCACTGCAATGTTAAAAAGACAATTTTGAAGAGTCTAAAATCTGTACAGGCTTTACCTCCTGTACTTCCTTATCATATGCTACAACTGCATTACTCTTTCATCCTGTTAATTCTTTCTCACTAATAAACTTTGGCATGGGTGTGATATGAAACATCCGTGCATGCATCCATTTTCTTAAATCTCGATATTAGCGTAATAATCATAGAATCATAAAGGTTGGAAAAGCCCTCCAAGATCATCTGGTCCAACCATCCCCCTACTACCAGCGTCGCCCACAAAGCCATGTCCCTAAGCACCACGTCCAGCCTTTCCTTGAACACCCTCAGGGACAGTGACTCCACCACCTCCCTGGGTAACCTATTTCAATGCCTAAATAAGCTCTCTTCACAGCCCTGGTAATTAAAGTTCCTTTGCAACTATATGCCTTTTCTGTGCTTGATATCTAATTAATCTGCATTGACCATTTGTTTTCTTTATGTGTTAGGAGAAGGTAAGCAGAAATATATTTCTTTAGATGATGAGAACTCCTAACTACTTTGCCTTGAGCTAAATGATAGCAAAAAAAGATCTAGTATTGGAAAATTGTCTTTGATATAATTTTCTGTTATTTTTAAAGGACTAGTCCACCAATGATTGTTTACTAATGAAAGTAATATTCCGAAGTCAATGCAACTACTTACATGCGTAAGGATTTATAACATCAATCCCCATGCCTTGGTTTGTGCCTTGGCTTAAAAACAAAAAGCCGAAGCAATTGAAATATCCATTCTTGGCATACTGCATAGTCACTCAGTAAGCATCTCAGATTCACAGCAATTCCTTATGAAGCCTTGTCCTTATGTGACATGAAGCAGCTTTCTGGCAGGCAGCTGTGGGTGGGGAGTAGATAGCATTTTACTATATACATATTAATGGAGTGATTAGGATTGTGAAGACGTAGGAAATATTAAAGTTGTTCAGACTCATCTACATGAATCAAAGGTGCTGTTCTGCACAGAGCCTAGGGAGGGACCTCTCACAACTCCCCGAGCAGGAATGACACACAGTGCCCACCACAGCAGGCGCACGGAGCTCTGGGACACTGCTGAGCCTCAGCACATCACCTGCATCCTCCTGCCTCCAGAGGGGTGGTAACTTACAGCACATTGTTACGGCAAACTGCTCCTGTTCTCACATTTGGCTGGCTGGAATAGCTGAACTGAATGAACAGAGCCAGGGTTTGCCCACTCTCTGCTCATGTCTCAGCACTTCCTTTGGGAAGGAGCTAGCCAGTGCCAGCACACCCGAATGTGCAACCGGAGAAGGGCTTCTTATTCCCTGGCAGAACTCAACAGTTTAAGTCATATCCTAGTGCAGTGTATAACATGACTCTGAACGTAAATGTTGAATCAAATGTTTTTCTCCTAGAAGATGAATGTCTAAAAGCTGAAATTCTCTGCTATGCAGAGGGCTATGACCAGTGCTATTTTTTTGCCAGTGCAGAACTTGTTCTTAAATTACCAAAACAAAAATCTCAGTTTATCTGTACTAATCTGCCAGCCGTTTCTCTAAAAAATTAGCCCTGGCAAGCTCTTGAAGTGTACTTATATTTTGCCATTCGTGGCCAGTTTTACTCCAGGTTAAGTTTCTTCAAGCAAGATGATCATTTGGCATTTGCCATTCCAAGGGCACAGATCCAGGTGCAGCATCAGATGGGTTGTAATATTCATCCCTTCCCCTTCTTCCCTCTTCTACCACAGCATCCTACTGTGTTCCCATGCAGCAGTCTGCACATTGACCTCATGGGAAGAGCTAGCACCTACCCTCTCATCACAATCAGTGACCATTGCAGAAACTGTAAAATTGCTGCCATAGGGTATGCAGGAAGGGACCTAAGGCCAGGACCTGAGCAACTGCTTCTGCTCCTGGAGCTGTGAAGAGAGGGAAGGAGAGAGGCAGACAACCTGATAGAATTAGACCTGGTGTTGTTTCCTATTTTTTTTTCTTTTTTTTCCCTATTTCCTGCAGCAAATTTTAAAATTGCTACAATTTTAGGAGTCTAGGTCATGCCTCACCCTAACTACACATATCTTTAACAGGTACAAGGAGCTTTGAAAAGGCAATGGACGCAGTACAAAACCCAGTGGGGCCAAAGGCGCCGAGAGCACTGTTCCACCCGATCTACCTCCTACACTGCAACGTCAATCACAGAGGTCCCCGTGTACCTGTACCATCATGACTCCAACAATGAACAGCTAAATGGAAGATACATAGATGACTCTGAACTTGTTGCATTGAAATCTGGCGAGACGTCTGCCTAGCTCAGCAGCAGCCACTGCAAACACACCATTTCACGTCCTGCTTGTGAACAAAGAGAGGGAAAGGGTGGAAGTGCAGAAGCCCAAGCCACTGTGGGAGAACGCAAGACCAGGTGAATGGACACGTCATATCCAAACCACATCAGCCTTTGACAGCGATGGCCTAGAGAGAGTCTGACGCAGAGGTGGGAATGGCATTTATTCCTATTGAGCATGGACCTGCCCGCCAGGCTACATAATTCCCACTCCTCCTGACACTGGCCATATGAAGTGACAATCTGGCAGAAGCAATGGTGCCAGGGAGCCCACAGCAAATAGGAAAGAAAGAACCAGCATGTGGCAATGGGAAACTTTCAGCACTTTTTGCTTTCAGTACTTTTCTTTAACACGAGATTTTAAATATCAATTTTCACATGATGTGACTGGCTTGGAGTCCTTTACTTTTCCCCTTTTAAGGAACTTGGTGACTTCCTAAAAGAGTTTGCACGTTGCAAGAAAAATCAAAGAGATGAACAGAAAAAAAGTAATTACAAAGTATTCAAATCTTGATGATCTCCAATGGATACCCCAAAATATTTCCGTCCCATTAAGCAGGTGCATAAAACAACTGAAGGTAAAACAGTAGTTGTATAACGAGATCTCAGACAACCTCAGAGGAACCAACCAGGTGTTTAGGCTGTCTCACACTCCTCCTGAAGGCATCTGAAAATAATTGCTGTTTAACTATACTGGTAGTTCAAGAGTATTTATTTATAGGAAAAAATTGTCACCCTATTACTCTACCCAGAAACTCATCATTAAGGCACAATTCTTTCATTTTGAATAAACTGTGAAACTTGTTTGGAAATAATGATTTTCTTTAATAGCCACTCTGAGATGAATGCTAAATGAATGCTTGCTTCTCTGATAAAATTATGATCATGGCAGTAAGGGGCACCAGGTAAGAAATGAGAAACTAACGTCATAGCACAGGAAACATCTATTTTTAGAATGTTTGCTGTTCTGAGTCCCTTACTGTTGAAGGTGACAATTTCATGTGTTAGTCTGTCACCGGGAAAACAAGATGAACATACAGTTTTGTGAGTAATAAGCACCTTTTATCACACATTCAAAGCATCATTAGAGTCTCTATGTGATTACTGAGGCAGAAATCAGGTCAGGTAGAAGCTGATTTGCAGTTGGAAGTTA
The DNA here is from genome assembly GCF_040182565.1 of Anser cygnoides. Lineage (NCBI taxonomy): Eukaryota > Metazoa > Chordata > Aves > Anseriformes > Anatidae > Anser > Anser cygnoides. The sequence continues at coordinate 25,690,400 of NC_089874.1, read as the reverse complement.
CAGCACTGTCACTGCAAAAGTTCTGTAAACCACAAAAGAAATAAAATAGGTGAATTTCCCACGTAAAGCTAAACAAAAATAATCAGCAAGCAGCAAAAACAGTGCCAAGAAAGTTTTGCAAGTATATGACTGCTTTGACATTTTGTGCATAAAATGTTTATAATGTCATTCCTTCTTGTATCTTTGAAAAACTGTCCTGCAGATCACTCTCTCCCCCCCACCTTTGCCTTCTGTTTAGATGTGCATGGGGTATTTCAAATGCTAACAACTTCAAGGTACTAATCAGAGTCTTTGGCTTCAGTGAAGTTGTAAAGTTATCAGTCCTCCTTTGTTTTCCTTGCTAATACACTTGCATATGATGCTTCAAACCCAGCCTACTCAGGAAGACATGGTCAGAGGAGGAGGCAGCTAAGAGTGCCAGTGGTGGTACTTGCTCAAATGTCTAAATGCCATCCCTGACATGGGAGCTGTAAAAATGCAGCCCGAAGTGGCAGATGAATAGGAAAAGTTGGGATGCCGTCTCTTAAACTGCAGCTGTATTCATGTGGGACTTCTTTCGCAGGTGTAAAATTTCTTTCTTTCCTTCACTTGCTTCCTGTGATTGCATCCATAATGATTTTTTCTCCTTAGTATTGCATAAGGTATTTAAAATATTATGGGTTAGAATAGTTTTTAATCCAGATCTTGTCAGATAGTAAAGGAGAAAAGAAAAAAACTGCAATAAAGTGCTTGAACTGAATGTCAATTAATTTGTAATTTTAGAGGTCACAGAGGCCCTAAACCTGCAGGTCATGCTGTGCCAAGGAAGGGCTGCAGGACAGTCTGCATGCCACAGAGTAAAGTGCATTCTAGAGAGTCCCATGGGAAGAGGTCATAGGTAAATCCTGACATAAACCTTCATAATCGAATTAAGATTCTATTGAGATTAGCAGGTAAATCCCTGCTGATTTAGATGAGTGGTGAACAACTCTATTTAGCGTTTAGGTGTGACTTACACAATGCAGTTTGGCGTAGATGTCAAAAAACAGAGAGAAATTCATTCCTAGTGATTTGGAACCATTTTAAAATATTATTCAGCTAGGCTGTTTTCCCTTCACTGACACACCTAGACTATGACAAGAAGCTTTACTATTGATTGAAAATTTTAAGTGGAGATATGCTGAACATGTCTACCTACATGAGATGCTGGAACAGTCCCTACCGGGAATGAGTTGGTGAGGGGTATTTGCAATCCCAGTGCTACGAGACAGGACCAATGCCTTGCAGGAGAGGCTTGTGCTCCATTTGTGCCACAGGCACGCACGCAGCCATTGCACACCACCAAAGCTTCCTCCCCGCAGTGAGGAGCTGCTGATGTTGCCACCACAGAATAGGAGAGGAGCAGGGGAACAAGAAGTAACTGCCCACCAACACTGCAATTCATTGCATCGTTTATCTAGTGGAACATCTACAAGAAAATACAAACCCGTGTGTTCATTCATTTTTTCTTCACAGTTCAAGGAATGCAAAGGCAGTTATTTTTTATAACAGTATTCCACATATTGATATTTCTGCGTTTACCAATGAACAATGAGAAGTGGAGGATTAAAAAGGCAAGGTGGCTCTACTATGAATGCTGTATTTCTAAATAGTTCTGAGGCGCACTGTGCTTCCCAGGAGAGCTCCAGAAAGTATTCTTTGTTTCTAAAGACACAGATGAGCTGATTGTAAAAGAAGCGTGCATACCACAGAGAGTTTAATGATGATCATGTACGCATAAGTACAAGTTGTTTTACAGCCTGTTATGTTTATGTGGATGTACAAAATTGAAATGCTTTACCATTATACTGATTGTTTTCTTTATTGTCTTTTTTTTTTTTTTTTTCTTGTTCTGTTCAGTACAATGCTCTGAAATGCCAAATTTGGGATCTTGGTTTTGGAATCTCGTTTTTAGCTTCAGGTGTAGGAAATGCTGCACAGATATGTCAGTCTTTGTGGCAGCTTTGGCTTCAGTGGAGTGGTAAAGACTCGTAGACACTGAAAATTTGGCGTAACATGCATACTGAGTTTAGTGTTGGCATCACCCTAGAGTTTGCAGGAAAGGCTTTGTTTTAAAGCTACTTAACAATTTCTAATTCAACATCTTTTTTTCCAATGGGAAGTGCTACCTTTCTTCATCTCAGAATGGCTTGAAATGTTGTCATTGTGCATATAAGGTGAATCTCACTTCTGTGCTTTATAAATAGCACCGTATACTAGTGACAGTAATATTGGGAATACTGGTATGACCCTAATAATTACAATGTCTTGGCAGTAAGGAGCTCTGTCTTTAATACATTTCACAGGAACAGCATAAATACATAGTTAATGTATCAGTGTATCAAAAAGAAGGAAAAGGATCCGATGCTTGGATCAGTGGATTCAAGGCGTATTTTCAGACGAAACCAGTCTTAAATTAAGAAACACTGCAGTATCTATTTCCTCTCAAACACCATATCCAGTGCATGAAAACTCAGTTTAGTGAACAATTGCTTTGGCAAAAAGCTTTGTGCAGTTGCTATGTTTGAACAACTGAATTTATGAGAGATGCTGGATGTTATCCTTTATTAGGTACAGAAACAGCACAAAGGAAAGACTTATTGTGGCATGGGATGCTGAAGGAAAGCCTTTTTTTATTATTTGATTTACTTAATAAATAAGTTTTAGTTGAAATAAAAGAGAAATAAAAGAAATAAAACAAAGGTAGAAAAGACAACTTTGTCTATATTAAAATTCTTAGCAACAATTCTACCTTAATTAAAAGTCTGCTGGTATTTCCATTACAAAGTGCTCATGTGTTTATAACACAACAACATAGCATTGTTTTGGGATGAAACCAACCACACAAATGGGGTGAATTTCTACCCTCTTTTTATGAATCCTGCTCCATCCTTTGCCAACCTTAATAAACAAAATCCGAGATATTTTTCAAGATGCAAATTCTAAACACTAACAATGTGGAGGGATCTGCATTCCAGGGCTTTGAATTTTAAAAGTCAGATGCATCTTCTTAAAGCTACATATGCATAGCTATTTGATTACTGCTCAAAAATATAAGCATATGTGACCTAAAACTCATTTGCATTGAAGCAGTAGTTGATCCCACGCCAAAGAGACTCCACGCAGGGTGTGAGCATACCCACTGTGCCCTCTGGCAGCAAGGAGATGTGCATGGAAGGCCTGAGCCTGAGCCCAGCCACATGCTCCTTGGACCCAGTCTTAACCAAATGAAAAAGAAAAAAAAAAAAAAAAAAAAAAAAAAGGAGATTTTGCAACTCACAGTAATGGCAAACTGGGAATTTTGTGTTCCCAGGGCAGCTGGGTTTCTGCCATTTTGTGTGTTCCAGGAGCACCCACTTCAGAGGGACTGAGGAATGGCCTTCAGAAGGACTTGGCAGAGGGAAGGCATGAATCCTCCACAGCAAATGTTGTTGGGCAGCAGTGAGGGAATGTCAGACCTCCAGCTCAAAGCACAGGCCTGGGAGGAAGCGCATGATTAGCTCCTTAGTCAACGAGTGAAATCTAAGTGCCTGGCCCACTCTGTGACTTAGGAAGGTGCCAGAGTTATGCTGCTTTGACAACTCCCATTCTTTGGCATCTGTGGCAATTATGGCACCTATAAGGTTTAATTTTAAATTATTGTTTTCGTGAGCTGTGTATCTTTCTGTGCAGCACAGTATTTTGCAGATACTTCCAGATGATTCACAAATCTATATTTAAGCACCCCTTTATTGAACACTCAGAGAATCACTGAGAAAAAAAAAAAAAGTATTTCTCAGAGTTTCCAACATAGATCACTATGTTCCTCTTAGCTCCGTTCCTCTCTGGACAGATGTTTTATCTGGTAAAATTACGTGGTGAGAAGGTTGTCATTACTGAGCATGTTACACTGCTGCAGAAAAAGAAAGCATCACAGCAAGATGACTAACTATGGTGTTGTATATGACTGTCGTGAAGCACAGATAGTGTTAGAGATGATTTAGGCCTTGATCATCCTGCCTTGGCAGAGGGATGACCTGCCAATATCCTGTCAAGATGTATTTTCCATGATTTCATAACAGCAGAGGTGGGCACTGTGCTCTTGTTGGGGCAGGAAGGTGCTTAACTCTCCGTATATGCTGAGATTTTCTTCACAGTCCAGTTTTAGGATCTTTAAAAGGATATTGAGTCTAAAGAGTATCAAATCTCTACACTGAGTTTAAGAATCTAATTCCTTTCCTGTCATTGCAAGTAAATGCAACTTTGAGAAGTGACTGCTGGAGGTTACTTCATGTGATGTGTGATGGGCAGCAGCGTGATTAGATGCAACCTCTCCTTTACCAAGTGCTGGTGATCTTAGTTTGCATAAATGTGTTCCCTCATCTGCATTTCTCACCACCACCACAAGAAGTGTTAACTCTCCAATCTGTGCATCCTACAAATTTTCAGGAGGAACGTTTTTCCTGTAATGTTTGCACGTTACGTTGACTTGCTGTTGATCCAGACTGACAGACTGGAAAGTGTGCATTTTGATCCAAACCAAGTTATAGCTTTCAGGTGCTTGTCCCACATTGCTTTTTTGTTTGTTTAATTGAAACAAAACAAACAAAAAAAACCAACTGAAATTATAGAAATGGGAAGTGCAGATTTGAAACTAAATTAGGGGCAAAATTCTGAACACATAGATCAAGTATCTTTAGAAGTACAATAAAATCAGCTTTCTCTTTTTAACAGAATGTAGTCGTGTAACCTGAAAAAGCAATATATAAAAGCTCTTGAGATGTTGAACATTAGATAAAAGGCACAAAAAAGCAAACAAATGGAAATTATAGGCAGCATACATACATATATATTAATATATATTAATTATATATATGAATATATGAATATATGATGTATATGAATATATGAATGTATATAAGAACCTCTGTCCACGTAGAGTATGACCCCCTAGTGGCCCCACAATGCACAAACCATACATGATGAATGGGAGACACTGTGGGGCCCGTAAGGTACATCGCCACCTTTAACTACCTTCATGCTTTCCAGGGACCCTGTACTGAGCACAGGCAACTGGGGTCACCCATCTGCCCGCTCCAGCACCAGACTGGTTGTTGATGGGGATGACTGGGCCAAGAGATGCTGGCCACACTTGTTAAAACAACACTGAGCTCATGACGGGCTGGTCAGGAGACAAGCAGAAATTATCTCTTTCCCAGTTGTATGTCTGCTGTCCAACAGGTAACCTCATTAGTGTCACCAGCATAAGACCCACTGTTGTGGAGAAGACTAACCTAAGATCAGGCACTTACCTGACACAGAAGACCTCTTATTTCACAGTACCCTGTGTAACACAGAAGAAATTCTCACTGACTTCAGCAGTGTAGCTCAGGACAGGCTTTCATCCTTTCTGATTTTAGAGGTTAAATATCTAGCAGACATTGAAAACACAGAGAAATACATTATCACCTTCGTATTTAACATGAAAGATCTTAATCATCACTGTTGTGCTACATACAGACTTCTTAATGTAACAAGACACTATTTTTATATTTCTGTGGTTTTTGGTAGTGAAATACCTGATCTCTATTTATGCCATGTTTATATCCTACATAAGAATTCACAAGTTACAAGACTATTAATATATATTTTCCAGTGTTGTATTTATAGATAGAGACAAGCAGTTGTTTTACATTGAAGGCTTAGCAAATAACAGCTTCTGGAAGACCAAAATAAAAAGAACAAAAAAAGGCCTTCCCCTGTCCATGCTGACCCCGTGGAAAACCCTATGAGGTGACAAACCCTTCTAGCCTACTGTCTGCCCTTAGCTCCTAGAGGTTTCTTTAGTCCTGAACAGACCAGGGCAGCATATCTCAACGCAGATGGAGGCATGGGGCTGATCACCAGGATGTAGCACTGATGGGAGCTCCTGATACGTGGCTGGTGCGGAGGAAGATGTACAGCCACGATCCCACTGCAAGGGGATGAACTTCTCCCAGGGTGTGTGTAATTTTAATATGTAAGCCCTTTATGAATACCACCATGATTAACGTCCCTTCTGAGAAGGACCTGAGCAAGTTCTGTGCAGTTGGTACAATCTGTGAAATATGACCTGTGAAGAAAGTGGCCATATCTCGGGATTTAGTGATTGCATTGTCAGCGTAGACTTCCACAGGGAAAAAATGTTGTTTAGAATAGCTATAGATTATCTGCCTGTGATGAATTTTGCTTTATGGTCAGAAACCATATTCTGCTTCTTTCAGATTGTATGGGCAGATTTATCAAGTTCAGGCCCACAATAAATGAAGAGGAAATAGCTGAAGAAAAGATTTTGCTTGTTCAGTTACAAGCTTTTTACAAATTACAATTTTTGCTTGTTGTACTACAAGCTTTTTTATTAATATTTTATTTTACAAGCTCTTTCATTGTCTTTGGGGATGTATAGCAAGTATTTAACTCCCAAGGACTTAGCCACCATGCTCACAGTTGGCTCTCCAGCAAGGAGGGAGGTGCCCCTCTGGCAGACTGTAGCTTTGAACGGGCAGCAATTCAAAGCATGCACAAGAATTATAGTATGAGTATGTCCTACACACACACACACAGAAGTAGAAATGATCCAAACTGTGGCCTTCACTTTCAAAGGGAAGGAGTGCAAGGATTTTTCATTTTATTCCTCTGCTGTACATTTTTTTCCCTGTTGAAAGATCCCTGGGAAATCAGAGTTAGTAAGGATGTGGAAGGATAGCAGTCCCCCCAGGTGTGCCATCACGTACACAGCCACTACCACACACACGATGAACTGTTTGTCGTGACTTGTCAGGTCTGGGAAAATGCCAGAAAAGAATCAGAGAATTCCCCGTTAGCTACAGGAGTTATATGGTAACAATTGCTCTTTCTATAAGGATATTGTAAACCAAGGTCTCTGTTCTTCATCCATAAAGTCCATTGGTATTATATTACACAAGTACTAAAATTCTTGAGTGCAGAAAGGTGCATCAGTTACTAACAATGTACTTCAGCAGAAGAAATGAAGGCACTCAGGACAAGGGAACATTGTACATACACTTTATTCTTAGCACACACAATCTTTGTAAATCAGTAATAGACCTTCAGGAATCAAAACATAAAATAAAATCTGGATATATTTTAAATGATTCCCTGTGTATATGAAAAACTTTCTGGATTTATTTTTTTTGTTTTGTTTTTCATCTAGATAAAATATCACTGTGTGACAGGGAAGTTTTCTGTAATCAAGATTTATTGGATTATGCTTGAAATGCATGGTTCACAAAACTGAAGAGGCTTGAAAATGTAGTAAGACCTTCTGTGTTGGCAAATCTGAGGAATGATCTAAAAGCCACAAATTCATTACTTACGTCTGATATGAATGAAAACAGCTCTAATTGAATTATTCTTTTGTTTTTATAAACACCAGGAATTTCATGTCTACCTTAGCATTTACTGCATAATGTGTTTTATGTCATAAAAATACACTGATGATTTTCTACACCATGACATGTGTATTTCTGATTATAAACCAAATGTTCTGCTGCGTCATGCACTGTACATAAGCTGAACCTGGCTGTAAATACTTCTCCATATGTCGAAAACCTTCTTACCAAGAAATACTGACTGAAGATGTGAATGAAATCTCAAACTTACTGAGATCAACAGCAACAGCTTATTTTGTTCTGTGGAAACCAGGATTTCACTCTTTCCAGCTCATGTTTGATAAAAATGATAACTGATTGATAAATGATAATGGCTACAGACAGACCAGAGAGGAGATGCTTGATGCTGCCTCCCACTTCACAGGCATGGGGGCTGCTGGCATCTTTTCATGCCATTTCCCTGAAGGACTGGGGAGCTTGCTCAGAAAGCAGCATTGGAGGAAACATCACAGAAGTTCAGCCTTGCTCGAACAACATCTCCTATCACAGCAGATACATGAGAACAGAGCCCTGGAGGGGTTTTGGGTGCCCTACAATGCCTGCTCTGCTCTAGCCCCAGGATCAGGTGGGGTCTGTCCTGAGCTGGGCATCAGTCCGCTGCCATCTCTCTCTTCATTTATTTCAAGTGTTGCATGACAGTGTTTTACTTGCAATTTCTTCGTTGTAGAACTGAGCATTCGCGATATTTTGGCTTTGTGAGAGGCTTATATTTTTTCAATAAAAGAAAAGTCAGACTCATTTTAAAACCCATGGAATCTCTTCTTCTCTTAAGGCTCCAGCAAGGGCAAGGTAATCAGATATAAATAAACAAATAAATAAGCTAGTAGCACAAAAGCATTAAAGGTCACAGAAGAATCTATTAAAAATCAAGCAAAAATCTGTGGTTAAGACACTGGACTCCACGGACTCAGCAGACCAACATTTGGCCCACGTCCCTGCCACAGTCTTACTGTGTGGCCCTGAGAAAATTATTGTAAACAAATGCTAGCCTCACTGAATCCACTGAAACTACCACTGAAAGATTTAGGTTCCTACGCTCAAAATTTAGACTTCACCCTAAGCATGTTTTCATTGGTAAAAACTCCAACCTGTCAAATCATTTCTTTGTAGAAACATCTAAAGCCGCCTCTAAGTTACACTGGAAAAATATATTTTTCAAATCTTCCAGAGTCAACAAATGTGCCAAGTATGTGATGGGTGGCTTAGGCCAAAGTTCCCACAAAAGCCAGTGGGAAAAAACTGTCCCTTTGTCCCCAATACCTTATATGTTCACAGTGCCTTATATAATACCTACTCATTATCCAGAGTGGCTGACTGGACCTTCTGCTATCTGATGGGAATTTTATACCAAGATCTACTTCCTTGCAATTGTCATTATCAGCCATGAGCTAATGCAATTCAAGGCTAACTGCCTCTTCGGGGCACCAAGGCAGCACTGAAAATCACTGTGGGTACTATCAGTGACAGAGTCACCAAGAATGTTAAAATCTCCTTAGTGTCCCAATAACTCAATGAACACACCTCTATTGGCAGAACAAAATAGACATAGGCAACATATCCCTACATAATGTGTGAATGTCAGCAGTCCTCAGAAAGGCAAAACTCAAAAGCCCTTTCCCAGATTGGTTCTCTAACATTTAAAGATACCAGTTCTGCAGAATTAATTTTGGCAAAGGTGTTTGTCAGCCCTCCAAAAATGATCTGCTTGTGAAGCAATCCAGCTGAGCTGCATAAGTCAGCTAGCGTAGGAAGACATTGGAAGAGAAAAATATGTCCTGGCCCAGAATAATTTCTGTTATTAAGAAATGTTTCACATTAAATGAACTATCACCCATAAGCAATATATACAAATAACATCAGGCAACTACACACGCATGTGACATAGTGGTGGTCAAATGTATCCTAAGATTATTTTCATCTAGTCAGGTGGCACCTCCTGAATATAGCTGCATTTGATATTCTGCTCAGGGAATTATGAAGCTGCTTGGGGGAGGCTGGAGCATTGCTACCCATCAGGTTCCGTGGGCTGGCAAATGTGCCTCAAAGATAAATGCTTTTTTTGGCATCAAATACATATTGCACTTATTTAATGAAGTCTTCTGCATCTAAACATATTTTTTTTCATATCCTCTGGAAAAATGACAAGATAACAGGCTTCAATTAAGAGTTACACATTATCAGTCTTGGAACTGGAAAGTCTTTTGTCATCTGGGGAACAGAGGGGCTCTAGAGGTTGCCGTATATCTTGGAGAGTTATGTTATGGGCAGGTTAGGCAAGCAAAATCTGAACTGATAGAAATGGACCTAACTGTTGTCTTTAGTAATACTGTGATAATAAATAATTACTCGCTACTAATATCCCATTTTCAATGGGGGAACTCCCTTCCAAGCCTCAAACATCTACTCAACTTTTGGAGTGTTGTTTTGTGTTTCTCCCAGTAGCAAAGCGTTCATAATTTTGCCCAACTCCACCAATATTTTTCATAATGCTCCTGGTAGCTCTGATTGTAAATACAGGATAATTGCTTGTGTGGACACAATTTGTAAACAACAGGCAAAGATGATTGCTCCATTTTCAAATTGAAATGCACTCTGCTCCACACAGAATTATTATTTTTTTATTGTTTTCAGGTATCTTTCTGAGATTCTTCTATCCCGTGAGACATTAGTGACTTTCAAAAAGGGCACTTGAGCATAAATGAATTTTGTAAAGCTATAGACCACCAAAAATTTTTACACATTTGGATTTGAAGGTAATATGTGAGGAATGGTTTGTGTTCAGTCTGTTTGGCAGAGACATGTAAAATTTGCATGAAATCTTTTGCATCATGCAACAACAGAGAAAGCCTAGCTCTTCCAAGGTGTTTTGGTACCATGAATTTCCAAATTTCAATTGAGGACTGGGTGTAGCTTAGAAAATAGTCCCACTGACCCTATTAGGTCAAATGTCAGTACTCTTATCCCTCCTGAAGACTACTGTATTTTCCTAATGACATGTGACACACCAAGAAAGAGGCTGTCAACATTATTGTAAAGCAATTATCTCCAAAGCAAGACCATGCTCCTCAATGGTGCAGAAACAAAGCACTGAATATTTTTTTCAGGCTAATTTTAAAGTAACCCACCAAATAACCTACTATAGCAAGATGGATTCATAACAAATCCACAGACTCTTTTGTGACTACAGCTTTTTCCTCCTTCCCCCAAATAGCTGCTTCACTTCTCTTCAAAGCCCAAACTCTTTCCTGTCATGAAAGTCTTCAAAAATTCCCACTGCTTCAAGCTGGAGATCCCCCATCCTTTTGCCTTTCTCAGGCTGATTTAACCAGGGACGTTCTACTTGACATTAAAAGTGCTGTTTTTCCTTCACTGGCAAGACATATGGCAGTAAAAGTCCTAGCTAATCTCCGTCATCTTTCTTTGGGTTTGCAGGCCATCTACACCATTGGTGCGTTAGCTGGTAGTTATCCAGAATAGGCAAGGACCTGCACATTTTTCCTGTACATTTCTATTTTCTCAAAACCAAGCTGTGTTGGATGTAGCACCTTGGAAAACATAACTGAAATCAACGGAGGTTTGCTATTTTTATTGTACTTCAAAAAGCACAACTCACTTGATTCCTTGGGAAATGTATTTGTCTTAGTAAATAGTAAAGCCAAGTTTCAGTGTGGTCAAATTAAAAGCAGCTGAAATATTAAACCCTGATTTCCAGGATGGAAACTACAATAAGCGAAATACTTTGTTATGATTGGTACTAAGAAACAACTGGGATTACAAAGAAGCCTAACCAAAAGTCAAAGCATGTTATTGAGGGCATTTTCCAAATGTCTCTTGAACACTGACAGGCATGGTGCATCAACCACCTTGCTAGGAAAGCTATGACTGGGACAATCATAGTCTCTATTATGATTATTTTTTTATTTAAATATTTCCATTGTCAAGAGATCCTACACAATGACTAGGAGTGCTGTTACCTGGGTGCAATAAGGCAAAAACAACAGGAGATCCTGCCCCCTGAAGATCTCACAGAGATTTAATTTTCAGGCAAAGTGAACTGGAGACAACTTAGGCCTCTGTGTAGCCAAGTACGATCTGAATGAACAGAAGGTTTGGGTTTGGGTTGACTAAAATTATAGTTTGATGTAATGAAGCTTTTTTCCATTAAAAATAAGTGTCTAGCCACTGCTAGTTGGGGTGTTTTTTCTTTTTGTTTGTTAGTTTAGTTTCATTTGGACTGTTCTTAATTGGCTCCCACCTTAATTTCAAGAGGCTCTCAGCCTCTGCAGCCTTGCTTGCAGCCACTCTCCACCCCACCCTGCAGCTTGGTGTTTTTCTGCCTGATGTGCTTTGTTTCATGAAAGTGCCAGCAGAGGTTAACACTTCATTAACAAATTTCACTTCTTCTTTAAAGAAACATTTTTATTTTCTAAGAGCTGTCACTTCCTAATTAATTCCTCTGACTTCTTTTTTTCAGTGCCTCAGCCAGGGAAGTATAATGTTTAATAAATTAAAACACACCATATTTTCATCTTAGAGCTACAGGTGTATTGACTATTTCTTTCTGATATATATTAATCTATGTCACCCCCCTCTTAGGCCAGACTGCTTATCTACGAAGAACAGCAATTGCTACCAACCTGACTAATGATAATTTATAAACATACTTCAAGAGTTTCCTCTCTTCGCTCTCACAGCTCAATAGCCATTTCCATGTGATCTGGTTGAATTGTAGCATCTTGATTCTTTTCTCTATAAATAAAAAATAGCTACAAATAGGCCCAAAAGTGTGTTTGGTGTTTTTTTTTGTTTGTTTGTTTTGTTTTTTTTTTCTTTCCTCTGTCTCAGCTACCTGACAGACTAGGTTGGGCACAACCCAGTGAACATTTATACCAGTGCAGTCAGGAAATGGTGAACTGCAGCGTATGAAGGGAGAGGAAAAGGAAAAGAACTGCCTTTGGCTCTTTTTCCAGAAAAAATGCAGTATGGATCCACTTCTTCAGTTGACTTTCCTTCATCCTGAAGGACGAACTTGTGAATATCCCTCCTCAGTTAATGTGTTGGAAGAGAAATATGCACTTCACACTTCTTTTGCTTGGCAGCAAGAGAAGGACTAATTATCACCCGTGGAAGTGAGATGGACTGGCAGAAGTTGAGAGTAGGGAAAAGTTCAGGGTGAACTGAAACCTCTCCTTCTGTTGAGGTCCTCTCTTGGTGCTTAATAGTCTAATCCTCAACCTCAGCTTTTGAAGATATTTAACAATCTAAGCATATGTGTTGCACTGTAAAGGGGGGATTTCACAGGTTCTCAGCATTACAATGCCATATAGCAAAGAGAATACGTGATATATAACCGCCTGGAAGCTACGGATAGAAATACAGCATCAGGGACTTGGAAACATGTTTTTTCTCCACAAAAATAAAGTGTGAACTTCCTGTCATTTCTCAAAGCCTCTTCTCTATTTATTGCTTCCCTCCCCTCCCCCAGTTGAAGACCCCAAGAAACCACTCATTCTTCATTTTCCATTAACACGAATTCTGGGAACTGTCTAGGTTCATTCATAACGTCTTCCACCATTCACTGCAAAAGGTGATCTCCAGAATTTCATTATGATATGGAAACTTCATCAGTTGTACTAATGACAGATCTTTTGTTTAGGTCTTTAGATCTATGGTTCAAAAGAATTACAACTGCCAGTCTGAAAAATAGGACTCATAAATGAAAAAAACATAACTATATAGCTTCTATAACACTGAGGCACAGGAGGGACTTTTACATCACTTGCAGCTGGTGATTGAAATAATCAGGATTTATCAGGACTGAGAGGTTGAGACTCTATCTGATAGATCGACCCTCTTAGTTATCTATTTCATTAATTAGCTATATAATGTTTGCTACTGTTTCCATTTTCAGAAGCTTCAATATTAAATTCTAGGTGGGTCTAAAACCCTCTCTGACGTTAACTGAAATGTGTTGCCCTGTAACAGGTGTCTTATAAATTCACCGAAGAGTCAGACAGATAAGACCAAAATTAGGTCAGCCCCCAAGCACTGAAATCAAGGATATTGCTGGAAGACCTCTAATAATTATTATTATTTCCATGTTGCATACCCCTCCTTCTGCCAGATGTTACTGCCCCCATAGCCAGTACAGCAATATATGTGTATATATATATATATATTGATTAATTAATTGATTGATCGATTGATTTTGTCAGCATTAAATCAAACCAATATCAATTTCAGGCCACAGACTAAGCTGCAAGCAATTCTACTGTTTCTGATGGGTGACAACATCCTTCAGCCCCCCAGACAATTATCATTGTTTTAAATGATACTGAGAATAAATGAGTATTTGATGAATATTCTGTCAAATGAGGTACAAGGAAACTGAAGCTACGTACACTAGTATGTTTCATTGAGTCATTTCACCATATGTACGAATAACATAGAACAAAATAAGCAAATTTAGAAGCAAAAATCACCCTACTTTGCTATATGATTACATTTTAAAATGGTAACAGAAGATGATATGTTGACATATTGTCAATCAATTTACCAAACTCAAAAACTCTTAATCCAACACAAAAAAGCTAATAAAAATATTTGGGGTATGTGTTCCAAAGCTCTCCAAAGTCATTGCAATGGGAAAAACTCTAATAATTCCATGAAAAAAAAAATACTGTCACCTACTTTTATTCAGAAATATTGCAATGGAAGCCAATAAATATTATTTTATGTCTGGTTCTAAGTCATACCATATCCACCATGAAAATGTGCTTAACATGAAAATAAACAACAAATGAAAATGTTTGTATGATTGCCTTGAGTGAATACAGAAAAATTATTTGTGTAGGTTATATAAAGAACAGGACTTTTTTTGCCCTTTTTTTTTTTTTTTTTTTCTTCCCCAGAAGTTATTAGTGACTTTGGATTACTGCAATTAGGATGCCCAGATCTGGATCTACTAGTTATGTTTTTCCTTGGTCAAATCCTGCAGAAAGTCTGGGTGGAGTATGTCTGCTCTGAGGGCTGTCTCAAGGAAGCCACCAGGACTGCCTGTCTCTTTTTAATAATTTTGGCCAAGTATCTTGCAAATGGAGTGGAAACAGCCCTCACCAGATTCCAGGAAGAATTTGGAGGAGGATACACAAAGAGGGAGCTAGGGTAAGTTAAATAAGAGAATGGCAGAGTGCTCACCGGCCGCACTACCCCGGGAGAGGAACCATGGCTGGAACTGTTCAAGCACCAGAATCTGCATCAGAAACCCGGGAACTCCTAAACCAGGCAAAACAGGGCTGAGCCTCATTCCTACAAGCCCCGCTGCCCATGCAGCCCACGAAACCAGCTGTCAACGGTGGCAGCAGCTGAATCCTTGCTTTGCCACATCTGGGGCATGGGTTTCTGCGCTGTTCCTGAGCAGGCTGGAAGAGGCAAGAGCACTGTGGTCTGGTTGCTGAACCCTGGAGGGCTTTGCCACCTTATGCAACACTTTTGGCCGCCCTCAGGGAAAAGCACCAGTAATACAACTGAGCTCGTGGGAGAAAAATCCATATTGCAGCTCTTGCAAGGAAATAAAAACACACATAAAAATTAACGTCTTTTATTTCATGGGCATAGCCTCAAAGCGGCAAGTCAGCAGAGCAGGAAGCAGACGTGTTCTAAAACAATCTGGGATAAATTGCTCATAGCAAAGAAATCCACTTCAAACACATGAACAGGAGCTTGCTTCCAAGCCTTCTTCCCTTTGCTCATACCTACCTGGGCCTTTGGAGATGAATTTCCTAATGAACCAACCAAGGACGTGGTAAGTGAATATTCTGCATGCTGGAGATGGTTAGATTAGGGTCCAAGCTCTACATCTGCACTGCAGTCTGCTGAGTACAGTTAGGAAAAAGAAAAAGAAGAAGAAAAAGAGAGAGAGAGAGAGAGAGAGAGAAAGAGAGAGAAAGAAAAAAAAAAGGCTTGGACAGCAGCACTGCTCTTGAGGTGAAAGTCATGTCTCACAGGAGCTCAAAGGTTCAGTAAAACAGAGCAGAGCAAGTAGATTCCTTTCTTCAAGGGGAAGATTCCCCTCTTTAGGGGGAATCTCAGACTTAGCTTGAACACATTAGAGCAGGGAGCAGCACTAGCTGGATGATGGCCAGGCTGGTTTGCACAGCCTCACACAATGTAAGGCAGACAGCCAGCAGGAAGTCATCCTGAGGGGGCAAAAGTGGGAACCTCTAAAAATCAGTGGGACAGATGAGAAGGGAAGGGAAAATCAAGGCAGGAGATCTTTGCTCAGATCCAGAGCCATGCCTCCTGCAGCAGAGCCACACCATGACACACAGGTCCATGAAGTAACCTGCAGTGGCCTTCAGCTCACTGCAGCCCTTGGCCGTTTGGCAGCTGCTGGTGGCTCAGCTGAGCCCTGTGGGGACAACAGTGAGCCTGGCAGCATCTGCCTGGCCCTGATACACAGCATGGGCTGCCAGGCCTCCTGCTCCAGAGCTGTGCTGGGAGAAACAGAAGAAACAGCTTAGCCCACTTCCCCGTGGGCTGTGAAGCCATCCAAAGCTTCCTGCTGGGCAGTTGGGGGGGGGGGGGGGGGGGGGTGTTTAGAAGGTGGGCAAGTGTGCTTAAAGCTAAATCTTGAAGAATTAGGTTATAAAAGCAATGAGTTCTCTGGATCAACTAAGCAGTGCTTAATACGTAAAATCTCATTCTGCTGCTGCAGCCTTTTTATTAAAAAAAATATGTAACATCTGTCATCTTACAGCAGATGTGAGAAGTCTGTGAGGTACAAGATCCGACGGGATCCTAGTGGTGTTTGCTGAAATCTCCAGGGATCTCTTGGGTCCACCCAGGACAAATACCTCCTCAGAAGCTTTGCAGCATTCTTGGAGCCAGTGACACAGAGTACATTTGATATAAAAGTGTGAGTAGAAAACCAGATGAATGAGGTGATCAAACTGTCAGCGCAGTTTTTTCTGTTTCAGACACGACAAGAACACCCACATTTGGATGCTGCTGCAGAGGATAAACTACCCTGTCTTCAGCAGAACAGGTTTACATCTGCTTTTATAATCATCTGATTTTCTTTTTATCAAAGGGAAGCAGCACCACTGCACCAGTATGTTTTTGTTGCGTTTTTTTTTTTTTTTTTTTGAGGTTATTTTAACATTACTTCAAGAGATCAATTATTCTTAAGAAACCCTTGACTATTTTATCCCTACCTCTAAGAAAGATGAACAGGTAATCCTTTGTGATGGATTTATGAAAATAGATGACTAGGCAAAGAGAAACATACACTGTTGAAGGTTTCATTTGGCCAGGCACTGAGAGGGCTTAAGAATGATGCTTTGCCATGTCCCTGCCCCTCTTTCCCAATACGAGTGACTGTAACTGCAACAGCCAGCACCACAGGGCTCACCACCAGAGAGACCCCACTTCCAGGGCTGTCCCCTGCTCATGCCAACACTTTCACGCCTTTGTTTTTTTTTTTCCAAGGAATCTTCAGGCAGCTTTGCAGGTTCATGAAGAGCATGGGGCAATTCTGCAGAATTTGTAACATTAGCAGTAGAATCAGAACATACAGCAGATGGTATTGCAACGGAGTTGACTGCAGGCAGTTTCTCACAGTTTCACTCAGTCTGGGTTTGAGGACACAGAATTTTTGTTTTGCTAATTAATTTACATTTGTATTTATTCAGAGGACTCCCATAAAGTTCCTTTTTTCTTCATCTTCATATTCAATGGCCCATTTCTTTCCTATTCTTTTATAGCTTACAGCATAGGATAACGTATCTTGCAGTGCCTATGCGAGGAGCACACCACACCAGGATAAAAACCTGAATAACCATTCTGTAACCAACAGGATAAACGAAAACCAAAGGGCGTTTTAAGGACAGTTAAAGTTTTCTTAAAACTTTGCAAATTTGATACACTCCACAAAAGTTACCAAGGCTAGGGAAAGTTTACTGTCTTTGGATCATTTATAGATAAACTCGATGACAAGGTGGAGGAAAACGGCTTCAGCTTTCTGACTCTGCAGTCAGCCACGTGGGCAGAACCTTAGGACTGAAATAACTCTGCAGATGCTTTTGGATCTAATATGTCCTTAGGCAACAATCAGCTCTCCATTTTTCCACTGTCTTCAAAGAATGTATTGACAGGCAATTTTAATTAATGGGGTGAGGGAAAAAGCTGTCGATTTCGCCTCTGAGAAATTTTCCCAAATGCCTATGTTACTCAGTCAGTGCAGGATATTATTGCAGACTGTGGTACAAAGGCCTGGCATATTTGCCAGCTGTGACTAGGACGAATGGCTTTAGCAACCAACAGCACCCTGGGCACTTTCCAGCTTCCCTGTAATGGCAGATCCCTTGGTGCAGTGAGACTCTTGCTGTAAGGCAAAAGGTCACAGATATGATCTTTAAATAACATGTAAGGAATTATAGCAGAAGACAACGAACAACTGACATAAATTGGGTATATTGTGTAACACTCAGTTTGCATGCTACAGATCTTACAGGTTGTTACCTGCATTCAACACCTAATTGCATACAAGTTCACAAATAATGTTAATGGACATTCTCATTATACTTTGCAATGATGAGGTGTAGGATTTCACCTCAGGGGAGCCACTCCAAGCAGTTGTGTTTCTGTCCTCCAAATCAGCTTAAGTCCCTCTGCTTCAGGGCTTTGTTAAACAGTGGAGGGTTGGCATCTCTGGAGGGCTGCTCAGAAACCACGCAAGGCTCTAAAGAGAAAGCCAATATACAATCCAGTGTTCAGAGACGTAGAGGTAATCTAGGATGTCCCAGTGCAGTGATATCCCTCTGTGTACCATATGCAGTGAATTCAGAACTGGGACCTTGCTGCTAAAGGAGATCTGAGGCTGAGATGTGAAACAGCATAAGGGAAGAAACAAATCTGTTTGCTGGCTGTTTTTATTTTATTTACCTAAAGAAAAAGTAACTAATGAAAAAGACTCCAACAATATGAATTTTTCCTTTCAGTACCCACCCCACTCAGTTCTTCATTCAGTATGCCTGAAGTCCCAGGTTTGAAATCTGATCTGGATATAAAAAAGAAGGTATTCATTTAAAAGGTATTAAAATAAAATAGTTTTGTTCAGGTAAACATTCTAGTGGTCACTAGATTTAAAATGGGCAGACGAAAAACCTCGGGGATTGTCCAAAGATTCTTCTGGGAAATCTTGAGAGACTCTTCTAGAAATACGTCTTACTTTGACAGACTCTTCTAGAAATACATCTTACTTAGAGCTTTTGATAGTGATCATAATGTTGTGAAGTACCGTTTTTTCATCATCATGTTGTCACAAGCTATTCCATGAAATGAGAGACAACTTTACTTTATCTACCTGACGTTTGCAGAGCAGAAATTCTGTATAGCAATAAGGAAAAATAAAACATGCAACAATCTTCCAGAACTGCTTACTCTAGCATGTATTTTTTTCTTATAAAAATAGGATGAAAGGTTGAAATTGATGTAAAAGACAATATTTACTAATTTCATTTTCTCACCATATTTTGAAATGCTTGGAAGGAATAAGGCATTTAAAAATATAGGGGGAAAGAAATTTCATGTGGCTTTAGTTTGTTGGAAGAAATTTTTCACACTCCCCTCCACCTCTGAGCCAATTAATGCATTTTCTATTTTTCATTAGTTCTGCCTTCCTCTCTTCAGTTCCATCAGTTAAACTGGGAACACCACAAAGATGAGAATTATTTGCTTGTAACTTCTTCCTCCTGAATGCAGCCGTTTGACAGGACACCCACTCTAGGCTGGACGTCTCTAACACAGCAAGCTCATTCGTGTGTTTGCACGTAAGAAGCTGTCTACATTATTCCCTACCTGTCAGTGCTGATACAAGATGCCCTACCCACACAACAGCCTTGGCTATAAAATTAAGTTTTGTGTCCTTTTTCACAGTGAGCCCCATGCTCCTCTCAGCAGCAGTCACATGACTGTGTATTTTATCAGTATTTTAATGCACAGTCAAATAAGAATGCTGGCTTGTAAATTCCCCGAAGCCAGACCCTGCTTTCACCAATATGCAATTCAGGCAAGTCTTTCATGGCAGCAAAAGTGCCAGTCAGGGCTCATAAATCATCCCACTCGCTCTGTACCCCACAGCTCCTAGGCGAGCACAACACTCACTTTTTTGTAGCTCTTACCACAGCTGTCAAAGCAGTGCAAACAGCAAATAGACAGCAACAAGTCATTGCCTAATTTTGTCCTTGTCATTTTACAGTATATACATTCTGATGGCCACCAACTCTTTAAAATTCATTTTCCTAAACATGTTTTCACAAATGTTGAAGACAGCCTGCTGATTTACTGTCATTGCTCATTTTTTACTCATTCTTTCCTCTCAGAAACCAAGCAAAGTGTGGCAATGCAGAGGAGGCAGTGTCTAGTCTGATGGATTTCTTTATATATATATTTACATCTCAAATGCATCAGTGAAACTTGGAAGAAAAAAAAAAATGTTCAAAGTGATCATCCTTTATGCAGAACAAGAATCCATCAGCCCTTGCTGCAGTGAATAAAACCGCTCCACTCAGAGGATCTTATTGATTTACATCACCTTGAAGATATGTGAGAGGCAGAGGTGAGATTTATCTTCACCTCACTTCAACTCCTTGTTCACTTTGTTTTGTATCTAGTCTAAGATAATCACCTAAATTTCATTCACAGTTAGTGATGAGAGAAAGTGAAAAGATGTTTCTAGAGGTTACTTATGGCCTCTGACTTCACATGGCTAAAGCTAGAGGATATCAACTTTGCTTTTACAACGTATTGTTATGTTAACAATTGGAGGAAAGGGGTTGGGAAGGAGAAGAAAGGCAGGACTCATTAAGGTGGCTTAAACCACTTCATGAAGGCTGTCCCTGAGTTACACCACGTTGACTAATGTATCTGAAGTAAAAATCTCTGCTTCCTTGGTTCACTGCAGTGAATTGGAAAAGGAACCCTATTCGGTGGCCTTACCAATCACAGGTTTTGAATCTGAAATACACCTGGACATACTCTGTCAGCACTGTAAATCATCAGCCTGATGATTCCTATGAACCTACAATGGAGACTTGTTGACTTAGTTCACTCTTTGTGCGCAGTGCTCTTGCTACAGACCTAATTTCTGTCTGTAGATCTCACATTTGAGCACCTCATACAAGCATTTTTGCAAGTAGACACTCCTAAAATTTAAATTCCACAGTTCCTTACGCTTTCCTTTCAGAGGCAAGTCTTCTTTCCAGCTGAATCTTAAGTTGTTGGCTCAGTATATTAAATTAAATGTAGTTTGCTACCTTCCATAAAGGTGAGGTTAGGTAGAGAGGTGATCTGGCAAGGCTGTTCTTTTATCATTGTGCATGCAATATCTAACACTAATGCCTCACCTCTGCATCATCAGCAGAATTATGCCCCATGTTCCCTTTACCGTGGGGGCAGAGAATAGGACAAAGCTTATGTGCTTTGTGTCAAGCAGCGCAGTAGAAGTCTGAGGTTGAGCTGTATTGTAAAATGGAAATTGCATGAAGAAAAAAAAAGACAAATGACTTAACGGCATTAACCAGATGTCTCATGAGCAGAATTTGTGTTACTTCAGAGGCCCAATGTGTCTGAAATGTCTGAGTGGGGCTGGTGGAGGGGACACAGGATCAACAGAGTATCCATGCCTTTCTGGAGGGGCAACAGTTGGCAAGGGTGTACCAGGGCATCTAACTTACCATTAAATATGTCTTCTGCAATGAGCAATAGACCTGCTCTCGTTTTCTAGACATCAGTTTGGGGCTTTAGGCAAACAGGAAGTTTTACAGGATATACAGCGCTTTCTGTGAAATTGTTTTGGCAGTGAGGTCTTTTAATCCATCAGTATCTGTAAATTATTGTCATCTTTGACAATTGCAGTTTTCACATGCCAACATTATAATACAGTTTTAGGATGTTGTGATTTTAACTGAACTAAATGCATATGATACCAAACATAGCAGCCTATAGATGTGCCATATGCTCAGTTAAAATGTAACATATGCTCACTATCACTTTTCAAATTCCTCTCTTTTTCTTCCATGTTGTTAAGATTTTTTTTTATATTTTATTTTTTAGTTTTAAATGATATATTACTATAGTATTGTAGGGTAATCTTTTAAATCACTTAACTAAAGTTGCTGGATGGGGCAAATGATTTCCAGAGCATACGATGGAACCATTATATTCTTCTTGTTCAGCAACAGCTGTAAAAAGGGGAGCCAACACCTGAAGCTTCATTTCATGAAGGTTTAAACACAGGCTCAGGAAGCTGATTGAACAGATTGCTTTAGGGACCTGTGTCTTCGGTTTACGTGGCAAGGTTTTGGTAGTGGGGAGTTGCAGGGGTGGCTTCTGTGAGAAGAGTCCAGAAGCTTCCCCATGTTAGATAAGGGCTGGTTTCAGCAGGCACCAAAGGGACCCACTGCTGGCCAGAGCTGAGCCAGGGAGTGATGTTATTTGTGCCTCTGGGAGAGCAGATTTAAAAAAGGGGAGGAAAAAAAAAAAAAGTAAAAGAGGGTAGATGGAGGGGAAGGTGTTACAATTTCTACTAAATAAATAAATAAATTCTAACAAGCAATATGTTAAAAGGAAATGAGAAGAGCTAGAAACGATTTTGCTGAGCAAACAATAGCAAATATGAACACTGAAGGAATGATGCATGTCTGCTGGATACAGGATGGAGGAATCAGCAGGGACATTTCATGGAATATTGCTGAGAAGACAAATTATTTTCTAGCACAGAGATATTCCCACTGGGTCTACTCCTCTTCTGTATATTCCTCAGAGAGATCAGTACAGCACCAAGAATTCTTAAGGAGCCAAAGTATTAAAGAGCTAGAATTAAAATGCCCACATTAGCCACTGAAGTTAGGAATCACCAGCGTTAAAAGAAGGCACAAAGTGCTTACAAAGTCATTCAGAGTGCCAATAACACCAGCAGAAGGAGGCATACAGGAAAATAACGTTGGGTATCAGGCAGCAGCAGGCACAGTCCTGACGGAGAAATCACAGGCACTTTAGCCCTTCATAGGACTAGAGGGAATGGCCTCAAGGTGCTCCAGGGGAGGTTTAGTTTGTAAATGAGGAGACATTTCTTCTCAGCAAGAGCAGTCAGGCACTGGGACGGGTTGCCCAGGGAGGTGGTGGAGTCACCGTCCCTGGGGGTCTTCAAGGAAAGTTTGGACGTGGTGCTTAGGGACATGGTTTAGTGGGTGACATTGGTAGTAGGGGGATGGTTGGACCAGATATCTGGGAGGTCTTTTCCAACCTTAATGATTCTATGATTCTATGTGGTGCTCTCCTTTTGGGATCTAGTCTGAACGTAGACCTGACCTAAGCAGGATGGCTGTCCTGAAGCTGGGCCTAGCTTTGCCTTTTGCAAGAAGAACCCTAAAGACCTGAGCTTTCTCACTGGAATTGAGAGAACGAGAATTAAGTCCCTCTTCTCAGAAAGACAGGCTAGAAATGCTTGTGTTGGAAAGGGGATCACTAAAAAGACACCTGATAAAAATATTTAAAATGTTGAGCAGCAGAATAAGTTAATCAGGCCTTCCATTCTTGTCTGAAGATTAGGAGCCAAGAAATCAAAAGGCAGCATGTTCAAACCTGTATAAGAGCATACTTTCTCACACTTATTTAATGAAAATGTTGGGACTTCTTGCTATAATGAGGGAAAAAAAAAAAAGTAAAGAAAGAGTTGTGGATTTATAGATATAATAGATTATCAGGGTTTTGGTAGCTATTGTTAAGTCACTTTCAAAGAAATATTAAATCCATTAACATTATCTCACATTCTCACATTCACATAGGGAAACCTATCTTCCCGCAGAGCTACTGGAACTCATTCTTCTCAGAAATAGAGTCTGTGTCAACTGTACCATAGAAGTATGTATGAATACCTTTATTCTGCATCAAGAAAACAATGCCTATATTTCATTTTTACTTCAGGTGGTGTGGCATTTTTTCTTGAGTTTTTTCTTTTAACAGCTCCCGGGCATGGAAAACAACTACAAAGTTTCTGTGGAAGTGTTCCAGAAAAAAACAGACACATCTTAGGTCAGCTCACCAAGAAATTTCATTTGTTTTCTCTGTTCTTCTCAGCTCCACGTTGAGAAAGATCAATGCCCACCAGTGCTCTCAAGGAGGTTTTGACACTGGTGTGACTCAAAATTTGACTGCATTGTCAAGATGCTTCATCTTCCATTACTCACTGGTTAATATTTCATAATCATGGCACTAGACAGGCTTCAAAGATACAGAAATCTTTATGCAGCGTTCATCCCAAGGAAAGCTTCAGCCCCAGTAGAACAAGCTCTGTTTCTAATTTTGTTAATCAGTCGCTAACATCTTCAGGACAGGGCCAAAATCATTTATGCCAACAAAGAATGGCCCCACAATGGCTGTCTTAGTGTTTGGAGCAGGATTTCTTCTGTGCTTCAATATTGCTAACATTTGCAAAAAATCGTGTTGAAACAGAGCAGACAAAATCTGTGGATCCATAAAAGTTTGAGTTTATAGTGAATACACAAATTAAGTTTGATGTTAGTTGTGACTATTATCACTCATGCAATTTCTTCACTCCAGTTTTTCATTAACATTTATAGCAACTATGAATGTTATGACTCATAAAAATTGTCAATTATTTTTATTACAGTATTTAAAATGTAATAGTCGATACACTGACAGAAGCATTTCTATTTACAACAGTATCTGCAAAATTGTGGGCAATGTAGTGTTATAGTTAAATACATCTTGTTTTTTCTTTAAATGACAATACATTAGAATTTCTTCAGGCATAATGAAATATGAAATAAGTAAGAACTATACCAACATTATTAGTATGAGTAGTAAAAACAAACATTGATTATAAAACATTCAAATATTCTTTGATCTTCACTTTAAGTATCTAAGTTCAAAGTACAGAACCTAAAAACCTGATGATACATCATGACTACGTGCTGTATTTTTGGCAGTAAATGACTTTAAGAGCTAAATTTCCTCCAGTATTTATGTGCACAGTAACCCAGTAGCTAGAACACCAAACTTTCTGCATGCCTTGGACTAGCTCTGGATATGTTATTCCAATTGAAATGACACAATTTTTGTGTCTAACTCTGAAATAGGACCTCTGCCACTAGCTGTTGTGTCACTGACATCAACCATTTCAGATGCTGATTTTAGCAGGTACAGAAGCAAACCAAGAACACCAGATTTGAAGCCCATCAAAGCCAAAGGAAAAACTTCTGTTGATTTATTCATGCTTTGGACCTGGTCCTTATTCATGTACCTTCAGCCATTCCAGAACATGGATTATGGGCTAACTGTCTGACTGTTTTAAGCAAGTTGGCTTTACTTTTGTGCTGAGTCTGCAATTCATACTGAAGAAGTAGATGGATTTTGCTATAGATAGTTCAGAATGATGTCATTTAGCTTTGGCTTTATGTTAAATGTATTTAATGTCTCTTTGTTTGGTCTGTAATCTGACTGCTGTTATTTGAGCAAAACTGAGTGAAAACATTCAACCTGATATTAGAGACACCTATAAATCAGCATTCCAAAATCTCCTTGGAAATAAGGACTTACAATGCATCACAAAGCAAAGCAAACTCCAGTTAGATAGACAACAGTAGGTCCTTTATTGAAATTACATCTCCTGATTTTCCTTCTCTTTTATGCATTTTTTCTACCCACGTGCAGAGCTATCTTTAAAAAGGCCATCAGACACCTTTTTTGCTTTCCTGTCCTCCTCTGTCAGCAGTGGGACACATCTCCATTCCACACAGGATGCATTTACATTTATGTTCCCCTTGGGATGGTGTTGCCCTGCACTTCCCAAATCAACAAGAGCCACAGCTCTACAAAACCAAGCTAATCCCTTTGTAACCTCCTAAAAAATGAACAACAACACCACCAACAACAAAGGTTCTGCTCCTTTTTTTGCTCACCTTCTACTGGAAATAAAGTCTGTGGATATTTGTTCAATTCACAGCTAAGGAAGATCAGGCAAAGGGGACAGAAAGAACCACAGTAAAATGACTGCAAATGCAAAGAAAGTGAGGAAACTTCTGGCAAATACAGGGTTTCAGAGTAAAGTGACAAATTGACTGCTAATATAATAACTGATGCAGAATAATAATAATTAAAAAAAAATCACAGAAATTACAATCCAAGTTGCCATACACCAGCAGTGCTTGTTTACAGACTGGGACAGGCAGGTGTTTCATTTGCTGGGCTAATCTCACACATAATTGCACCCTGAGACACCAGGGTCTCATTTTACTTGTTGCCTGAAAAAAATAGATGAGGAAAGTTTTAAGACTGCATCAGCTTCAGATGTGAAATGAAAAGCTTTTAACTGTGTCTGTGACTGGCAAGCTGTAAATGACAATGACCAGCATAAAGCAAAGGGGAAAGATGTATTTGTTATGCAGTATGAGATGAGAAATTGCCCTGTTTTGCAGAAATTAGCTCTCTGACTTCTAGCTAAATCGAAGAAGGTTACATTTCTACATCTGGGAAGTGACCTTAGAAAAATTGTTATCAAAATGCAGTGTGTGGGTCCATTTCCCATCATAAGCAATTTAATGAAAGCTACTATTAGAGGACAGTGGAAAGACTGTCAGAGTCAGAGGGCCTGACTCTGATGTTACTTGCTTTCATTTTGGCTTTATAAGGATCTCCACCTGATTTTTATCCACAATGACTTCGATCAGTCTTTGCCACCTGTCTACTACTTCTTCCTACTATATTAGGAACTCTCTTGCCATTTTTATCCATATAAAACAGTAACAGCCTACCTCCCTTAGTATTAGGCTTGCACATTTGTCTGTAAAATTGCTCTTCTCTAGCACAGCCCATTTTCATTGAAACATAGATCTTTGCACAGGTCCAGACTCCCAAGGGAACGGAAGGATGCACAAAATAAATCTGCCGTTTGTCACCACTGAAGTTCTTCAGACCATCTCTTATATGTTTCCTAACCCCATAGGCCCTTGTTGGCATCTTATGTAGATCACGGGCATTATCTTGCAGTTGATAAGCTTCAGCTTGCGGGGTTGTGTGTGTGTGTCTCACAGTACCTAACCCTTATTTCCACATCACTTGGCCTTTCTTCTCTGTTTTTTTCAGGACGTCTAATGGCCTCAGAGCAAGGCATCAGTAGCAGCACATGCACATTTGAATCCTTGGTTTGAAGAACGTTGAATGGGGACATGCTCTCACCTGCCCAAGGAGCTTCTGTCTCTTCTGCAGGGATGATCTCTGATAAATAACTCTATGCTTCCCTATACAATGCATATTTATATCCAAATACTCTAATACGTGCAACATTGCACTTGTTCATTATGAATGGAAAAACTGGGATTCAGTATGTCACTCCAGGAGAGGCCGACAAGAATAAGAAGGAGAAGGCAGAACAAGGTGTTCCCAGAGTTTAACTTCTTTTATGGGACATTTCACTCCTGACTGTTCTAGACCTGTGGGGCTTTGAGGGTTCCTGTAAGCACTATGGGACATTGCATGGATAAAACCCATAATACACAACCAGGGAAGCTGCTCTGCCCAGCAGTGCCTGAGATCTGGACCACTGCCTCTGCTTTTGCTCAGTTTTACCTCCTGACTCATGATACTTCACTGGTTTATCTGTGCTAAATGCAGTAGTGTCTTATATTGCCAACATATTTTGCAGTGAAGGGTTTTGAAGATCAATCATTAGATAGCATTTTCTCACTTCAACTACACCCTGATTCAGCAAAGTACCTAAATAAACATCTGAAGTTAATTGCTTGAACAGTTCCATTTCTTTCAGCACAAAGTCAAAAGATTTGAAGCATACACTTCAGCTCTTTGTGGTTAAGTGCAAATGAGTTTCACAAGTGCTCCTTCTCTGCTGGTGGACATTGGAGTTACTTCTTTTCACACTGAAGATTTTTTTATATGTAAAATGGTAATGGAGGGAAAATATAAACCTGTAGTGATATCTTATAATGAGAGAATTAGCATAATATTAAATATTCATTATTTTTTTACAAATGTATATGTTGGGAGCACTTTCACATACAGTGTCAAAAAATAGTTTGGAAATACTTTATACTTTTGGATGTTTGTCTTACAAGGGACCATATTTTTATTTGAGAAATAAGCAGATATATGAAGCTATAATAGACCTTAATAAAAGGAAGGTTTCTGGGGGATTTATATCCCCGCAAATCTGCTGCTTTGTTTTTTTCTGTTGGATGACTTTGCCATGCCTGGGCTCCCAGGGTTGGTGTCTCTCTGGGACTCCATGGGAGATTCCAATCTGAAATCCAGCAAGAGCTGCATCGCTAGCAGAAACATAAAACTTATTATGGACCATCTGCTCCCAACTTCTTTACTCTTGGTGAACATACATGAAACACCCAAACAACATGTCAGGGAAAGGGAAGCAAAAGATAAGCATCCCTTTAGGCGTAGAAAATGAATCAAACTGCTTTACAGCAGCAATTTAGATTGCAAAGAGGGAAATAAGAAACAATTACAAGACTGTGGTATTCACAAGAGCTTGATCTGGGGCTGTTGCTGTTTTAATAATTCATATTACTCCCATTAGTGAAGCAGTGAGTAGAACCTGGCTCTAGAGTCAAAGACAAAGACTTTAAGATTTAAGGATTTAAGATTTGATGTGGATCTCTCTGTTTACTCAGTGCATTTTGGACCAAACATTCAGCAAATGATTGTCTACAACACAGGAGACAGAAATTTTAATTATATTGCATACTTAAGGGATTAAACTTGTTGTTCCAACCTAGGGCTGGAACTAGATGATCTTTTAGGTCGCTTCCAACCCAAACTATTCTATTATTCTATGAAATAGTTAATATTCATCTTACACACATAAAAGCTCATTTGTGAAAGATTTGTCCATAAAAAAGACGGCCCATACCATACCTTTGCTGTGAAATCAGCAAAATATGTAAAAACTGAGATACTTGATACTCCTTCTTCACCCAGTCCTAATCAGTTCTACATTCAAAGCCAGTTCTTTATTAAAACTCGATGTTGGTGTGAAAAGAATAGCCTAAATACTAAAGAATTGCTATTTCACTCAGAACACACTGCAGATAGTGAACATAAGTAGAGGACATCATTCATCTATCTACCTGTTGATAAAGGTTAGCAAAAACAACACCATTTTTATGGTAATTTTGAAGGTAAAAGGAAAATCACAAGTTTCTTCAATTCATTTGCCTGGAACTCATTGCATTTCTCCGCTACAAGGGGCTTCTTGCCATGGCAGACAAATGAGCATGGAGATGTTTGCACAGAGACTCCAGTGCATGTAGTGCTCATCTAGCTGGCTGCTAATCATACTTCAATGTGACACGTACGATTAAAAAAGCTGTAAAAACTGGTCAGCCTATTTATTGTGGTCTGCCTCAAGGTCAGTGAACCTGAGGTCTCTGTGAACGCTGCAAGGAGCTGCATAACCCCTCCATCAGTGCACACGCTGAAACTGTTGGCCTGGCACTCAGGCAAGCATTGCAAGGCTGAGTGTAGCACCATATGCTCAATATGAGGAAGGGGGCTTTCTTTTATGACATTGTTAACTGTAGCATCAAGGATTTCCAGTATTAATTTGAATTAAATGTAGGAACTATGACTACACAGTATAGTAACTAGACTAATAATTTGTATTAATAATCCCCTCTAAAAACTTTTCGTTAATCCAAAACCAATGCTTGTTTACACATATAAGGTGTGTTTTCCTTTTCACCCACGAAAAGATTTTGAGTGCAAGACTATTGTCCTCCTGAGTGCTCCCCTCCTGGCCACCCAGCTGCCTGCCTGGCAGATCTTCCTTCCAGATCAGTTCTGTCGTATCCTTTATGAATAGTTACTCTGTCATTAGCTTGAATCAATTTTGTCTTGTCTCGGGCTCTCAGATGCCAATGCGTTGCAGAGAATGATTCATTGCCTTGCGTAGCAAATGCCTCATGAAAAGCCAAAGGTGTTTGTTGCCAGTCACAGGGCAAGTGGAGCCTTTGACATGCTGGAATAAAAGGCAGAGTTAAGAATTAGTCATTACACACATAGGACTGGAGTGCAATAGAAGTGCTTGGAAATTTCAGATTTTTTCCTGGTGAAGAAAGCTATGGAGAGCAAGGGAGAAAGAGGAGAGGAGCAGGAGCATGCAAGCAGATTCCAGAAAAGGGCATAAAACAAAGCAAAATAGAAAAGGAAGCTCTAGAACAGCTTGAAGAATTGTTTTGGATAACACATTTTGAGTAGACAGCTGTAAAACTGACTCATGCTTGTGTTATATATTCTCCTACAGTCTTTATGGATATGACAAGCATAAGTCTGTCAATAGTTACTAAGCAACTGAAAACTAAATAATATGAATTAATATTTATAAAAATGCAGAAGGTCTACCATAAAAGTTAGGTTTTTGAATTATAAACAGGAAGTACAGAAAAATGCATAGAAGTTTGTGGTGGTTTTTTGTTTTTTTTTTTTTCAAAAGTACAGAAGTTATTTTAAAAAAACCAAAAATTGACAGACTAATTTTACTCAGAACTGTTTGAACAGATTTTTAACAAAGATTACATGCTATGGCTCCTGCTGTAAGTATGGAATTATACAAGCTGCAATTCCATGAAATATCACGAGTAGAAATCCTTCCTCTCCCAGACGGAAGGACATTACAGGATCTAAGAAAGATGTGTTTCTGAGAAACGGCATTACAAGCTTCTAAATCAAATGTCAGATCCATTTTGGACGTTGTTTGGCATTAATATAAATCCATTTGGGAACAACTCCACACTCTTGGCTATCCAGAAGTTTCACTGGTTGTTTCAGAAAATGCATGTGCATGGATGACAGGTCTGAGCCAGACGTTTTTCATGCTCATGTCAGAGTAACTGAAGCTTAACATGTTACTTTGATTTATGCAGGATTGCAGGTGATCCTGTGCGGACACATGTATGTGTTAGAAAGCTTGTGCGTGCTAAGACCAACACCTGCAAGAAGCACCTCCAACTCCTGCTTGCAATAGTCCCTTTAGAAGCAGAAACAAGAGTGGCAACTTGCTAGATTGTTAGCACAGTACCTAACCTCTGCTTAAATCCTACCTCCCGCTGTGCTTTGGCAGTACAGAAAACCTCAGCGCATTGCAGAGGCACGCTCCAGCCCGGTGCCTGCTTGCATCTTGTGGTCTGCACTGGGATCCCGAAGCAGGGGGCTTAGGAGCCAGGAACCACGGTGAAGCAGGTATTGCAGTTCACTGAGTGGCAATATTCCTGGCACTAACACAGAAATCACCAGGACCTGGATGGGTTGGGGTGTTGCAGAGACTAACCCTGTGTGTGATGGGGTGTGCCGAACCTAAGGGTACACAGAGGTATGGCAAGGGCAAGGCCCTGCTGCAGCATAGCCAGCCCAGCCCCGCTCTAATCTGATGGTGTACAGGGGTCTTTGCTATCTCAAATACAACGTCCCTAAAGCAGAAGGAGCTCCCCCTCCAGGACACATCACTGTGGTATGTAGGAGCTATGATCAATGCCATCATCATTACTACAGAGTGTAAAGCACATATTATCACTGCAACTGTTGAAAAGGCCTGAAACACTGAGCAGAAATACTGTCTTTGGCTATGATCAACCATTTACATTGCATTTAGACTACATCTACATTAATTATCTTATTAAATAAATGATTGCAGGTGTCGACATGGAGCATATCAGATTCACATGAGTCCCTTTCGTCATGTAAAAGGAACTGGAGGGGACTCCAGCCACAGGAGACCTATTTTCTTTTCAAATATTTGTGTCTTTTCATTTCTGTTCCTCCACGCGATAATAATGAATTTTCCCCTTTCAAAAGACACCAAGATTTGGCCTACGGAGGCCTACATTAGGCCTACGTAGGCCTATTTGGCCTACGTTTGACCTTCCTCAGGGACTGCACAGTGTGAAGTTCCTCGTAGTGCAACTCATGTACACAACTGAACATCTCAGCTGGGTAAGTGTAGATGGGGACTAAAAGTAAAGGTGTAGAAATGTCTTCAGCAGCTCAAAGCATAGGGGTAATCTGAGCCCTGATATTGGTGCATTAAGGAAAGATTTTTTTGAAGGCCAAGGATTCAAGCAACTTTTTTATCATCCCCACAGTCCATCACACAAGTTGAAGGAAAGAAAAAAATCAAAGAAAAAATAAAGGGACTTGAGAGTGTATTCAAAATTAATGACCTGAAGTTAATTGTCCAGTACTTTACTGACTCAATTTTCGAATGGATTAGGGATCGAGAAACAATGTCCTTCAGACAGAGTTCACATATAGCACTGACCCTGAGTACGGGCAGGTCTCTATAGAGTGAAAGCTGCATTTGACTTTCTATGGAGGAAAAGATTTTTCTTTCTTTCTTTCTTTCTTTCTTTCTTTCTTTCTTTCTTTCTTTCTTTCTTTCTTTCTTTCTTTCTTTCTCTTTCTTTCTTTCTTTCTTTCTTTCTTTCTTTCTTTTTCTTTCTTTCTTTCTAGTAGTTTTCATCTTAAGGACTTGTTTCAGAGTCTCTTGTGTGTAATTGGAATTTAGTTGCTAGATTTATTATTTCAAGGCTTATTTTGAGGGAAGTCTGGAATCCAACATCTTGCTCAGTTTTTTTTCCTCCAAATCCTTCCTTTCAAAGCCTTTTTTTTTTTTTTTTCCCCTCACTGAAGGTTGGTTGAAGCTGGGCTCTGTCACCTTCCCACTCAGCCTTTGGTTTGTCAAAGTGGTTTGTCAAAACCACTCTGTCAGTGGTTTTGAAAAGCAGCTCTGGACCTTCACCTCTTCAGTCCTCTTTACCTCAGTCATGACTGTCTACTTTATACTTCGGGATTTATTTCTTCATACCTTCAAAGTTAACTTTGAGAAACTGTGAAAGTTTCAGTCATGTTCCTTTCTGGCCCAAAACAACACAGTGACAACATTGACGCTTTATCACAGCAGCAGTGTTATTACTTTTTAGTCCTTCATTGTATTACCCTATTCCCTGTTAACTGATGTTATCTTCACATTTCCTTCTCATCTCATTTGCCATAGATATTTTTAAACTTTCCATAGATTGCCAAAAATACCAGTATTTAAAAAAACTCTTCCACATAGTATTTCACAGTCATTGCCATCATTTAGTCTGGCATCCTGCATCATACAGGCCCCACCACTGCATCCATACAAGACTCTGCTGAGTTCTTCAACAGTTGGTTAAAGTTGCAAGAAGACTCTTTAAGGAAACCTGATAACTTTGTTTGTAAGATTTCAGGAAAGAGACCAGACCCTCACCACCTCCTCTGGTCTCCTCTCCATCTGTTGGCCATCCTGACCCTTACAATGGGAGTTTGTCTTCCAAGATGGCTGACTGGCTCCAGCTCCTAGCCAGTACTGTGCACTTCTGTATTAGATTAAACGCCCCACTATTCAGAACATCCCATTTTCCAGACCTGTTAGACCTTACCAAGGTTCCCTCTAACCTACTTCAGTTAAAGTCACAAGATCAAACCATGAGAGGATATTTGCAATGGCCTGATTGCTGCTGTTCGCAAGGGCAGTGACACCTGCCTGATCCTATCTCTTCTTCTGTACACACAAAACCATTTGGGACCTTGATTTTTCATGGGGAAACATAGGTGATGGTGCTGTAATGAACCTTGAGGCATAGAGCTGGTATGCATTTGCAGAGACTGGTGGTTGTATAGGTGTACAATCAGATTGCTGTGTCAGTTGCTGGGGGAGGGTGGCTGAGTCGAAGGAGAGAGTTATCTGACACAATGCATCAAAAAATGAACCTATCTTCTGTCCGTGAGTTATTGTAGGAAACAAAATAAAGGTGATTTGTCAAAGTAGTTTTTTTTCTTTTTCAGGTTATCTTGCTCTTAGAGACTGCAATTGGGGTAATGAAATCCAAAGTCCTCTTACAGAGCAAATTCAGCCTTTTCCACTTTGTGGTATTGATATACTTCCTCTCCATTAAACCTAATTATTTGGACAACTATAATTTTCTCGAAAAGAGGCATTATAAACAACAGACAATACACATAGACCCATTCTGCAAATGATTTTCAACTGATCACCAGATGAGTGGGTATATATGTACAGTGGAGAATGATAGCTTATATAAACGTAATGTTTTCTCTACCTTCCAGAAGAAACTACTCAAAGTATTCTTCATTTCCATTTATATAGATTTGAACAAGAAATAATGATTTGAGATGAATACCCCAAACCAGGAATTAGGCTGATTTACCAGAGTGAAAGAGAGGAATCAGCATTATTGTTCCCTCTCGTTTTACACATGAGCAAAAAGCCACTTTTCCCAAAGGGGCCTCCTGCTCTCCTTATATTGTGTCCTGGAGCCCATCAGTGCCTTCCATCAGCCTTGCTCCAAGGCTGTCATGAATATTTTTGCAGCCACAGCCCAAGCTCCAGCAAGTGCTAAAGAACAAGTCCCTGATGCCTCCTGGTAGCATTTCATTTGTGCCAAGTTTAGATGAACCATAATGGATTAATTTGCTCCTTTGATTACACTTGCATCCCCTCATCTATCACTAACAAGGAGACGCTCACATTTCAGAGCCTCATTTAAACTCCACTAATGCAAAAAACAAGCAGCAGAGACCGGCTGGTGGTCTTGTTTGGAGGGATGTCCCCCAGGACACTGTGGCAAAGAGTATGTGACCAAGAGCAAGGGGTAGGATGGCTGGCAGTACCCTCAGGATGCTCCCTGGCTTCAACAGCACAAGGAAGGAAGTAAAACAAACCAGGAGATGCCTTCCTCTTGGCAGGCAGTTCTCCTCTAAAATCCTAAAATACTGCAAGGCATTTCCATTTGATTTTCGAGCAGTTGGCACAATGCAGAGGGTCACAATGATACCCATGGAGGCAAGACTCATCAGCCCAGCAGCCCCTGGTCTGCATCCTGCTCCCCGCTCCAGGGGCTGATGCTTTCATCCTTACCGGCTCCAGTGCTGGAGCTGACAATTTTGACAGAAGGACATCACCCCAAGCGACAGCAGCTCGGGTGGTTGTCTCTTCAGACTCATTCAGTAAATGAGGAGTAAACGGGGCAACTCCACATACCCGAACCAGGCTCCTGAGTTGCCCTGGAAAGGGGGATGGGAGGGAGGAGTGAAGCCTTGCTCACTGCCTGCTGTGATTATGTACATGCCAAAGGAGATTAGCCAAGCACTGTCTGGCTTCTGTCTGTGTTACTTTTAGATTTAAGCCCTACTGAGACAACTTAAACCTCTTATTCCATATTTTTCACCAAGAGCCCTGCAAGGTGATGTTGTGGTCCATGGCAGGAGTACCCAAATGTTGTTGCAATACACACAAATCAGAAGCAATGCCAATGGATAAGATTCTCCTCATGAGCTGGCATTGATAGTTAAGTTGTTTTTTCTGCTTACACAGTGTGCTGTAGAATACAAAAGAGAAAAAATGACAAAAAAAAAAAAAATTAACCTGCCAGCTGTATGTAAAAGCTGCTAATGCATTAAAATCTATTCTGCTCCTTCTACTCCCCACTGTAAAAGTAAAGCAATTTGAACATACTAATAAAATATTTAGAGAAGCCCACTGTCTTCTGCAATTTTTACAATTTGCTTTTCCTAAGAAATCAAAGTTTGTAAGCATAACAAGTATGAACACAAGTCCGCTTTCAGGAAACCATGTGAGCGTACAACGTAGAGGACTCATCCTGAAACTCCTTCACTGACCTCATGGAATAGTGAGAGCAGATCGTGAATGAGATGAGATGAGCAGACTTATCACGAAGTTCCAGATAAGCCTAAGGAAGATTGCACTTGTACTTTTCAAGTTGTGATCCAGGCTCATATTGACCTCCAGAAAAATTCACTTCATCGAATTCAAGAATTTTTCTAATTCCTGCAGAGAGTAGGCTTTGTAAATTTCTGCATGCATGTCACTTAGTCTGATTCCCAGCTTTGCTGACCATTCATTAGAGGCTGAAAAATGGGGTTTAATTATTCATACAATTCACTCCTTTAAAATGCAGAAATCAGAAATTTAATACAGAAATTAGGCTAAACCTAAAGACATGAAATAAGAGCACGCAAGTTCATGGCAACTAATTGCCCAGAATGCTAAACAGAACCTGCCAGCCTGGAGTCTCAACACCCACCCAGGCAGCTAAAGCCAATCAAATAATTCAATGCCTAGAAAAAAAGAAATCACCCTTAGCTGGAGATATTATCCAATAATTTCCCACTGACATTTCCTGATTTTTTTCCAATACACTTGGCACTGCTTCCAATAAGATTAGACTGGATTATCACTGGATTGAGCTATAGGACAGTTCCTGCACACTTACCTAGGAGATCAACATCATTAGCTATTGTAGATTTTAAAAAGTATGGGTAGGCATTGGGCAGAAATCTTCCCTGATCGCTATTTTATTAGGAACGGTCTCAGATTTGTGTTTTAAAACAAAATGAAACAATACTATTTGCGAAGAAAACAAAATGCCAAAAAATGTTGTTTTCCTGTAAGTAAAAAAGGGCTTAATTCTCATCTGTATTGTCTTTGTCCCTCCTTGTCTAGTTCCTTTCTGTGTTGATTCTGGCTCTGTGCTTTATGAAAATAACTTGTGCTTCAAGGAAAAGAAAACCAAGGTGGTCCCAGGAGTTTCCCGTACTTCTTCCACAAGGTAAGAAGAGGCTCTGCTGGCAGGAGAGCAAATGTTTTGTTCACAAATTCAATGGATAACTATGACTGAGATGTCCCACATGGAGCCTGGTGCCTCCGAGGGAGCCATGGCCACTCTGCTGGTGAAACTGCTCTGGGAAGGGCTGCTGTGGGCTCCCCTGCATGGACTTTCCCTGGGATGACCTGCTCTGGAGAGGGTCCCTGCATGAATCTGTGTGTTTGGATGTGTAGGGAGGAAAACACAGACTCCAGGTTTTCACAAATGGGAACAGAGAAGTCCTCTTATTTGGAGGAGAGGAGAAGGGCTTGAACCCTATTTTTTTAATTTATTTTTTTAACCTAGAAATCATGTTGAACGTCACAATAAAGATGAGATCTTCTTTGTTAGTGTCTTGCTTCCTAACAGCTTGTGCCACTTTGAAGTGTCTCTCTCCCAATTAACCACCTCTCAGCCTGCACAGATACAGTATTTCTAGGGTACTTACCTCTTAGTGTTTTACTACTGTCACAATTCACATGGAGGGCATGAGCTTTTATTGATATTGTATAGAGTGGCAGCCATCAGGATGCATGTGTATGTATTTTTAATATTTTTTCTTTCATTAAAAAAAAAATTAATCTCACTTTAATTTTATCCACAGTCTAACAGTCTTGCTGTCTAATCTCCCCTGGCTGCCTGGTTGTTACCTCTGGCAGGAGCAGATTACTGTAATGCATAACTATGTCTTAGGAGAGCCCTGTCTGTAGCTCCATCAATGTTTTCCAGTTCATAGCAGGGTCACTCACTACCCAGAAGCCAAGTCAGAAGAAGGAACGTGCAGGAGCTATAAGGAAAACAGTACCTAAAAAGCCCGAGGCAGAGGGAAGGCACTTTTCTTCTCTGCGAAGACGTAATGGTTCAGCTTCCCTGGGGTTAAGTCACTGATCCCCGTTGGAGCGAACAGCTCTCACACACATAACCACGGCCTTATAGCACTTCATTAAAAGTGGTAGATAACAGCATTTGTTTCACAGCTAGAGGAATAAAGTACAGGAGGACAAAACAAACTTCCCTACGCCAGGCATCAAGATGGAGCAGAATGTGAATCAGAGCCCAGGTGGCTCCGTGACCTGGCCGTTGGAGCATGCAGCATCCCTAAACGTTACCAGTGTGCAACCCAGCAGGAGCTCTTTCTGCTGGGCCAGGGCTGCTCTGAACAGCAAAAGTTCCCTTAATGCAAACGGGCAAAAACACCCAGAGCCCTGCGTCCTGCTGCAGAGATTTTGAGCGATAGAAAGCGGCAGTGAATACCTCACTAAACCCAAGCAGGTCTCTCATTTCCAGGACGAAGGCTCTGCAAACTCTCTGAAGCGAGCACCCTGTCAAACAGCACAAACACACCAGCAGAACTCCAGATTGTGGAGCAAGGGGGGAAGAAAGGGCTAACGGCATCATAGCTATGAGGCATTACTATTCATGGCACCAATTTTGTCTAGTTGAAATGTAGTGCATTATACAACACCCCTGAACGCTCAGCTGGTCAGATCATTTGGCTGCTTAAATATTCTATCAGCTCCCGAGGAGACAGATGTTGGCAGTTCAGGGCCAGGAAGCTGCTCCTGGTCAAACTCATTTACATCAACGACATTCTCCTACACTGCAAGAAATAAATGCTCATGAAAAGTCACAGGTGCTTAGTTAGCACTGTGCTAACCACTGCACCAGGCAATTGCGGTTCCTGCGTTTATCGAGGTTTCACGTTTCAAGGGAACAGCGAGCTGTCCTGGAGCAAGCCCTGCGTTCATCACTCTGATGTGGTAGCCCTTCAGCCTGATATCGCCCATCCTCTGACCCACGAGTTTCATGCATTTGGGGCCGGTATGGCCCTGGGTAGCTAGGACAGCAAATGCAGCTATCCATCGGCTCCGCTTTAGGGCAGGCTCCATCATGCTCCGCCAGCAGTGCCTGGCCTGACGCTTATGGTATTTTTGGCAGGGTTGGAGCAAATCTTCAGCAGGCTCCCCCACCACGCTTCATAAGGCAGCACACAGCAGGAGCAGACAAACCCAGCAGCAGTGGGAGCAGCACAGTAACCCCAGGTATACTCGGTGCTCGTAACTCAGCCCCTGGGTATGACCCCGTCCCCGTGGACACCAGTTACACACACAGGAAGACACCTCTGCAGGGGCTTCAGTGACAGATATTAACGTAAGTGATAGCAGAGTAACCAATGGTTAGTTGCTTACTGCTGAATTTGGCCATTTTTGTCCCCAAATTCGTTGCTGAATTGCATTGCACACCAAGCTGCATGTGTGTACGTATTTGCACTATAATACACACCTGGGTTTCAAAGGGAACGTCTTTGTGGTGCAGAGTCTACATGAAATCCCTGCATCTGTCTGAAAGCAGCTGCAGGACAATCCCAATGATTTCTTTCCTGTACAAGTATTCATTTTATTTTAAGGCTGAGGTGATGTTTTTATTCTTTACTGAAATACAAGGAATGTATTTACTTTTTAGTTCTGAATAGTCACACTTCCAAATAAAGTCTATGGGAGATAAAATGCAGGAGGTACGTACAACTCCGAACCTTTGATTTACTTATAAAAAGCTGCCGAAATAGCTGCAGTCATTTTGCATATCCACTCATCTGTTAATTTTGTGCCTAGTTCAGAGGCATTTCACTGCACCTTTTCCCCTAGATCTTTAGCTTGCTCATACATTTTGCTTTCCAAAGATCAATACACGTTGTTTGACAGCTTTAAATCCAGCAATATTGAAATCTATGCAAATTAACCTAGACATAGACGCAGATCTGTACACCCCTGCTCTGAAAGTTGTTTTTCCTTTCACATATGTACCCAGACCGAAAGTTTCAGACCAATCAGGCAGAGCTGAGGGCTAATGGAGGTACGACATTTAACAGCACAACCGAACAGATTCAAATTCAGTTCACATCCAACTGGTTAAGCTTTAGCTTAAGCATCTGATTTTTTGGACAGGACAGAATATGCCAGAATAGCAATGGATGCACCACACTTACCTCCTTACGAGATTCTCAAATATGCACTTTATCATATAGCATATGATTGATTTAATGCCTATTAAAAACAAATGAAAAACCACACAGATCTGTCAGGCCTTTAGTGCAGTTTAAAGGTGCTGCCTCACATCATGCTCTGGGATCTCATGGAAGAGCAGGAGGAGATCCTTAAAAACTGACTCCCTGCTGTGATGAAAAACAGCTCTGGCTCTGCAAAAACAAGGCCTCCAGAAATCTCCTTAAATAGCCAGCAAGCATGGAAACTTTGCAGTTTGCAAACTATGTTATTTCCTTACTTGCACCATAACCGTGGTGTCTGGTGCAATGTTTAGTTTTTACGCGATGCTGTTTCAAGCAGTGGTTATAAATAAAATAGATACTATCACCCACACACAATAAATCCGCATTTTTTGTCCATCTATGTTTGCACCATTTATAATATAGCAGGTGCCTGCTCACATTCAGTCTTTCAAGGATTTTTGTAGGAGACAGCACTATTTATCAATCCTTTTTTTTTTTTTTTAACTGCCTTTATTTAAATTTCATGTTACCAAAGCACAGCTTGGGATACAGAAATTTCATAAACATTAACCACGAGCGAGTTCTCAAGCAGAAAGACCCCAATATAGCACTTTCATAGGAAAGTCTGTAATTGCGTGTGCTCCGCGGCAGCAGGACGACCCACGTCCAGAGCTTTGCATTAAATAAATCCACCTTTGGTACCATGAGAGATGCCTTGGCCATTCACATCTGTGAAAGCTGAAGGGGGAGGCCAACCTTTCACGGACAGCCTTGAGATAGCCACAGATCACTCTTCCCTTTTTCTCCCCTAAAGGGGAATGGAACACAGAAGGAAGAGTGTTTACAAGCTATAATCTACACCTCACATTTAGACGTCACTAAGCAAGGCAAGACTCTACACGTGGGAAGACTCTCACACAGGGAAAAGTGAGCCCAGAATAGTCAATCACCTGGAAATGTAGCTATTTGTCTAAAAGGTGGAGGGTTCAAGCCCCTGCTCACATCAGACACTGGACCTTACACGTGGCAGCGGGGTGCTCTTCACCCTATTCCATCAGCTGAAGCACTGCTGGTCCAAGCTGGTCTTTCCCGTCAATGCCATTCTGCTTTGAGTAATTAAACCTAATCTGTAGCACGGCATCTTGCACCAGGTCACACCAACCATCCAGTTTCCCCCTATTTTTGTCCCAGTTGCTGTTTCTTCTGAGACTATCGTAACTGTTAGTTGCAACAGAGAAGCCAACTGTAGGCAAGCCAGCGTAAGCGGATCAGGGCAGACACAGGCTTTGCCTAACCAAAGGCTTGAAAATTAGTCATCTGTGCTGCAGCTGAACTTGGAGGATATCAGAGCACTCAGTGAGGGACAGGATTTAAATTCTTCATTAGGCTAAAGGACTGACAGATGAATCATCCACCCCTGCAGTGCTGGTCATCCTCCTCGGGGATGACTGAAAGAAATCATCTTCTATTATTAAAGTATTCCAAACCCCTCTTCCAAAACACAAAGAACGTTTTAGACCATACTCTCCATTATAAAAAGCAGTAAAAACAGAGGCTTTTTATTCCATAGGAGAATGAAGAGTTAGAGAGATGCTCAAAAACAAATGGTTTGTGAGGAATTGTCATACCAGAGGGCAGAAGCTACTAAACAGTAAATTAATAATTCTACATTCAGCCAAAACTTGATTTATCACTCACTCAGGACTAAGCAACCTGTACACCATTAAGCTACATATAGCTTCTTCCTTAGAATCAATAATACGCAGTAAGTGGAGGCTTCCAAGGCATATACAAAAGATCAATATTGTTTCACAGGTTTAATACTACACCTTACACATTTTATTATTTGGGAGCTTAAAAATGAGCCAATCTACAGCTACCCTACACACACACACAAAGTTCCTTTCTATGATTCATGCAATTGCTCACCTCCTTCCTTGACCCTACACTCCTTTCAGTGCTTGCACTCCTACCTTTCGGTAAGCAATCAAATTACAGCAACCTAAAGAGTTCAGAACAAATTAACCATGTGCTCAGTTCACCAGAGCTATGGTAAAGTTATTTAAATTCCTTTTTTCAGCCACGAGAAGGAAATTGAAGCAGATTTTACACTAATTGTCTCTGACACATTTCTGTTTCTTCCAAGAGCTCTTGTTCAGGATCTGACTTCAGGGCAGATACAGTGACGCAAAAGTCTCCACTTTTAAAATGAACTACACTTTTTTTTTTTTTTTGAATGACCTTTTTAATGCAGGTAGAAGTGATTCAGCTTGAACACATACATTGACACTCTGCTAAACAAGTTTTCGACAGAACTCAGACTGACAGCATGGTGTGTACAGAACGGAGCTAAATCTTGTTTTAAATCTTATCTCCTTTAAAATACAGGTGAAAAAGGGAGTTGAATGCTACATGATCAAAATTTCAAATAGCAATTCTACTGTTCTGCTAAAACTGTATACAGGCTTTCCAGGAACTTGCACAACAATGCTCAGACCACTTCTGAAAATGAAATTAAACTACAGAAAAGGACAATTATCA
Source organism: Anser cygnoides (assembly GCF_040182565.1). Lineage (NCBI taxonomy): Eukaryota > Metazoa > Chordata > Aves > Anseriformes > Anatidae > Anser > Anser cygnoides. The sequence continues at coordinate 25,648,647 of NC_089874.1, read as the reverse complement.
CAGTTCCACGAAACAGTTTTCTGTCACTAGGTACTGCTGTCTTTCAGTAAGTGCCGATTCTTATATTTGAATTAACAAGTAAAATGGCAAGTATGAAGCCCAAATTGAGAAGTTACCATGTCATATACATTAGTGGATTGCATCCTTTGTACATTATTTTACCTGTTAGCTCATTACTAGCATATTTCTTTTTAAAAGGCCTGAGAGGATTACAAACAAAATTATCATGTGATTAAAAAAAAAGTCTAAAACGTATACTGAAAAACAAAAAGATGGAACAGAATTTGAGTGCATTAGGAAAGTCTTAATGAATATCAAGGTCTTTATTTTAGTTAGTTCAAACTATTTCAGGAGTCCTTCTGGTTCTGCCACGACAGTATCTGAGCAGTCTCCAGGTATCTTGTGTACAAGCAATATTGCAAGAAAGTAAAAATATACTCAAAAATGCAGGTCCCTCTGCTGAAAGGAAAACTGAAAACCTCAGTAGTCGGTGATGCTTTAACAAGTTGACTTTTAGGACAAATACCCAGCCAAACAATTTTGATGTGCTCAGGATCACTCCAGCTCAGGTCTACAGCAGAACATAGTAAGATAATCCACCCAAAACAAGCCCGACGTTACTATTCCTACTCCCTGGCATTATTGTTTTGGGAACAGGAAAGACTGGCAGGGGCACAAAAGGGAAGTGACATGAGAGGAACAACACTAATTTCTATTCTAAGTGACATTTTGTGTTGTTGAATTAGGCAAATAAAGTCTCACAAATAACTCATATTAGTGTACAGTATTTATTACCTTCCATTAATCTGAAACCAATCATTTTGATATGGCTAAATTAATTCTGAAATAAACATTTTTAAATACATAAGTTGATGAGAGACTTCAACATGAGAGCGTTTAATTGATCTGTACTCTTAACCCACATGCAAGGTATGTCATTCAAAGATATCATACATTTCCTTTCATTTTACACTGGTCCATAATAAAGCACAAATTCTCAGGAGGGAAGCAGTGAGGGAAAAAAGCATATTTTCAAGTAGCCCTTTTATTAAAAAAGGAGCATCAACTATATATTAAGCCAATGTGTTTCTCTCTGATTTTGATTTTACTTACAGTATACAGTTTTGCAAAATATACAGCTTACCAATGATACACAAAGAGAAGCCCTTTCTTAGGGGCAAGTAACAAAAAAAAAAAAACAAAAAACAGAAAAGGATTCTACAGGTTAAAAAAGTCATATTTTAGAACATTATGCCAATTCAGAGAGTCTCCATTGCTGGTAAGAAAGGTCATGCACAATGTTTTTTTTAAGAGAATGTTGTCATTAGTCCATGAGAGATTTGTCTGCATGCTTCACATGAACAGAAAAAGGTACAAGTCGCAAGGGAAGTAACTCTCTCCAGTTATCTTTTAGGCCTGTCTATGTCATCAATAGCAGCCAGCAGCTTCTGTCTTGCCTTCTTGTTGATGTGGGATCCCAGACAAACATTCACCAGATTTGTCAAGTGCTTAGTGGAATATTCCTGGCAAATAAAAGCAGATTATGTTATGGCAAACAGAATAAAAACAGCGGATAAAGATAGAAAACTAAAAACCAGACGTACACACTGTGGACTTTTCAGCTGATAGTAGCAGTTGGTACACAAGGGAGACTTAAAGCAGTAGTTAAGTCGGGTTTGGAGAGTTTTCATAGCTGAGACAGAGAAGTACGAAATTGTATTTTGCTACATGGCAGATTACAACGGAAAATGCCTACAATTTTAGTAGTGTTGGACTAAGTTCACAGAAAGTAATACTTAAGTATTAAAATCATTTTTAATATATCTTCCATTCTTTGGGAGGTGTGGTCAGAAATAAAAATATGCAAATGATAAATTTTTAAACACAAAACCATTTTTTTAACAAGCTGTGACAAAACTTGATGATTTTTTATTTTGATGTCTCATTTCTGATAAGCTTCTAAATACTTCTCTCCAAAGGGTATTCAAACACCATTAATTTCAGTACATGATAAAGGAGGAAAAAATTGCAAAAATGTTAAGAGAAAAATTCTTAACACCTGTCAAAACACCACATTTGCCAATACTACCTTTACCCTTAAACACCATCCAAACTGTAGCTTCCACCAGTGTGTTTAAACAAGAGCTTTTCCATATGGATCACCAAATGACAGCTCATAGTCTCTCTCATAGCTTCAGGTTTAACAAGAAAAATGATATTACCAAAGTATTTATTTCATCCATTTGTAGCTAGATTTAAAGTAATTGCAAAATACTCTAAATTATCTCTAAATGCTCCATTTTAAAAGACTTTCCACTTTAACGGTGGACCAGCTCCAACAGCATGCAACTATTACCTACTATTAGTCCTGTTATGGTTAGGTTCTGCTACCATGAAAGAATGCTAAATGCTTTCAGAACACAAATGAAGACTTCTCTCAGACAGCAATGTTGATCCTGATTCAGTTTTATTAGTTGAAGGAAGAAAAAGCAATGATTTTTCTCCACTGTGCCTTAAAATTTAGTTGAAGCAATCCACTCCTAAAGGCCTAATTTCAAATTGTATTCTTAATGATCCATTTGTGCACTTTGGCATATTCAAAACAGAATACAAAAATTTTCAACTTCACTGAAGGTTAGAGGTTCATCACGGGAAATTTGGCTCAACTACTTCAGATCATTTTTGTAGCCCCATTTTTAGCAGCATTTAGCGTACTTATGCTCGTCCCATGCATACATGTTTAAATGCTTCCTGGTATATGAACTACAGCAAGAAACCAGAAGGCCCAGTTGGCAAGCGTCTTTACTGTAATACTGTAGGGTGGAGTTACGGAAAGATTTTTGATTATCTTATGAAAATTTGCTATTTCAAATCATGTTGTACTAGCTTTAGCTATGAGGCACTGATGGCTTCCAACTAAAATACAGTACACTTTTGCAGAGCTCAAACCAAAAATGGATTATGCATATGCACTGATGATTTCGCCTTGTTGATTCACTTGAATAAAAGAACAACTTTTATAGGGACGGTGTCTGAAGAACACATTGATAAATGACTTCAGTTAACTCTTAAGCTTGTAAATGGCAACTACCTACAGCAGAAGTATCTTCACAAGTGAAAATAAGCACTGAAAATACCAGATAGGGACATACTGAAGAAATCTTACATTCCCACTTTAAAAAAATAATAAAAATTTGTAATTTGGGGGATTGGACTAGATGATCTTTCAAGGTCCCTTCCAATCCCTAGCATTCTGTGATTCTGTAAGATTCATTGAGCTACCAAGTCTCTCCACCATCCAATGCAGCCTTGGTCTTTAATGAACCACTGTTAATAGATTGCCCAGATGCTCCACAGAGCACTGACTGGCCGTGATTTGCCAGATCTAAAATCCATTTTCAGCCTGTAAATTCCCTGACAATGAAGACTACCAAATAGCTTTCCTTAAGAGCTGCATACACCAATGCAGGTGTTTCCTCTTCCTTGTTGCTGTTCTAACCTCACAGTTGATTTAGATAAAAGTTTGGGTCATTGCTTAGGCTATGAAACAGAGTTCACAGTGTATATAGGCTTCAGGTGCCTGGGACCCAGCTGCTTCTTTTGCTGTAGCAGACCAGAGTTGCTACCTAAGGAGTGGAAAAAACTTTTCTTTGGATTCGATTCATCTCAGAACCCCGGGTAGATTACTGCTCATACATATAAATCATAGCACATCTTTCCAGGATGAACTCTTATCAACTAAAGAAATATGGCATTGACCTAGTAAAGGTAAATAGTAGTAATAGCAAATAAATTTGTATTTTCCTTTTGGTCAAAAGTATGACAATTATTATTAATGAACAGCTTGCAAAGTCTCTGTTCGTACTCCTTGCAAATATATATTAACTTCATATGATGATAAACATATACATACACACATCCATATTGCATCCCATACAATTTCATTATAACACATTAATATACACATGCATATGAGCATATTCATTTTTAACACACAGAAGAATTGGTCATTTAGAGTTGTTAGAGTTGTAAAAGAATACAAATTTTACTCTTACCCTGTGCTCTTTTATCCAGCGCTCCATGTCATTTTCTGTTAAGTAGTATGCTTTAATGTAGGTCTCCACAAATTCTTTATCTGGAATGGGCCTAATGTCTGTTAACTTTTCTAGTTTCATTAAGAACTGTTGAAAGTCCAGTTGCATCAAGGCACGTCCTTCATTGCTGCATTTCTTTACATTAGCATAACTGAAAAGAAGAACACAGTGGAAAGTAACAATTAGAAGGAAATAGAAATGAATCTTACTTCTCAAAGCTGTTTAACGTAGCCGTTCAAACCTTGAGGAGGAACATAATTAAGGTTTTAAGTTAAAAACAGACAAGAATGCCTCTCAGGATTTTTGATGCAGTTTTTATTTGCATTAGTATAATATGTTTTAGTTCCCCTCATAGAACAGAAACCCACAATATGCAGTAATACTAAAACAAACAAAAACAAAAACAAACAAAAAACACACACAAAAGCCACTAAAAATCCTACATTGAACAGAATAAAAGTGGGATAAAGGAAATGAAATCAGTATTGATCAGCATACTAGACAGTGGCTCTAGTCAAGTGATCATGATCATTGAAATCTGAAATGAAAGGTACCATGGCAGTTTTAGGAATGATCAACAGGAGCCTCCTGAACTAACTCTGGAAGCATCAGAGACAGGTACAAACCTGTCCAAAACCACATACAACAACCAAATGATAAAAGGTGGCAGCACTGGTTAATCTCTGTGAGAAGTTAATGGTTTGATGAGAACAAATTGACAGAAAACTAGTGATAGGTTTGAGCTCAAAGAAGAAGAAACAGTAGATGAGCTTAGGGCAGGGAAATACTAGGAGGGATTCCTGGGGGGTGATAGGCAACAAACTAAGGAAACAATCTTTTTAAACAGAAGAGAAACTGCATTTGTCAAGATCAAAGAAAATGACACCAATATCCTAAACACTGCCAACTTCAATTGTGCACAGGAAATAAAAGAAAAAAGCCTTCATTTAGGGCACGATGTCTTGATAGACTTAATCCAGCTTCCCCATAGGCTGCTGCCAGAAGTGACAATCCTGTCCCAGTGTTTTCACTCTTCCCTTGCAACAAATTTAAAGCAAGACGAGTATTCAATTAGGATCAACTTCATAAACCGATGATTATACAGTTCTAAAATTATTAGTTCTGATGCGCAGGAGGCAGCAGAAAGATCCAGGTGGAAACTGAATATACAGAAAGATCAAGTTAAGAATAAGAAGAAATTGCATCCTTACAGTTAGTACACAGAAAAAATGTGCAAAGGATACAAAGTAACAGACAATCTAATGGAGAAAAGTAGAAGGTAGAAGAATGACGAGTTGATATGTGAGCATTCTAAGAGAGGCTAAGAATAGGTTTCAAAGCTTTTAACCATGTTGATCCTAGATATGACAGCTAAAAATCCATTAGAATGTTGACCACACAAATTTTAGATATGCAAGTTATTCACAGTGAGGTGAATGCTGATTTTGCATTTGCAGAATGCAGAAGTGGCAAAAAGCAGAAACAGAGACAAAAAGAGAAGGGGACAAAGGCACTAGTCTTCTGAAACTCCACATAAGGTTGGAACGATGATTCCCAACAGGACATACCACAGAAGCACTTCAAGAAGCCAGATGGGAAACAGGAGAGAACGCAAAATCAGGAGAAAGGGCAGGGCAAAATGTCGAGAAGGCTATGCTGAAGATAAATCTTCACTCAGTGAAGAGCTTGATGAAAGCCAGTTGGCTGGCTGACTAGAGGAGAAACACCTTCCATTCCTTCATGCAATTTAGAGACAAAAGATGTTATGAAGGTATTCAGAAAGTCAATTGTTCAGAATCCCTTTCCCAGTTTCCAAAAGAAAGTAGAACATGTGTGAGGAAAAAAAAAGAAATGGGCAAAAATGAGAAATTACAGGCAGATAATTGGGAGACAGTAACGAGAGGTCTTTACACTCTAAGAAAGGGCATAGGGAATACTGATCATATCAGCAAGGTATTCCCAGTCCACTCTTACCAATCTGGGTGAAGGTAAAGCCACATGTTTCATGGTACACCACAAATGTGAACTAAAACTGCAGGCTGGAAAAAGACATATGAGTGATGAACCTCACAGCTAAGAATTACATAGTTTGTGACCACTGAATTCACAAAATATGAGTAAAATTGTGAAGTAAGGGAAAGAAACAAAGCCAAAACAGGCACAAGGACTGAGGCAGAATAGGTTGGTAGGAAATGGTGACGTTAGCCAGTTGAAAGGAAAGAAGGAGTAAGGGAGAAGACAGCTGTTTTTGTCTCATTTACTTTGATTTGAGGCATGATGTTAAAGTGGAAACTGAATGATCAAAAAGGAAGGATAGTTGTTTAGGACACGTCTTACGACGAAACTGCGAAGCTACAGGGAGGTCATAGCTGGATTTAGTCTCCCTGAAGATGAAATTGATCTCTCAGAGACTGCAAGAGGAGGAAAGGAAATAGGCGTGAATTTAAATGTGATGGCTTGACAGAAGCAGTGGAAGCTGGTGATTCATAATAGACAGCTAACACTTGGAGAACAAGGATGTTGTTGGGGCCCTAAATTAGAGAAAACAGCAGAAGAGTGGGATGGAAAGAAATGAAACAGGCAGTAGGAAGTGTAAAGTAGGAAGGTAAAGATATCCAAGAAAGATACATGTAAACAGAAGCTGGAAGAGTGAAAGACAGCACATATTTAACAATGCAGAAGATGACAACACAGACAGGTAGCAAGTGGACAAAACCACAAAAATAAATGCAGCAGATGAAAAGACTGCAATACTCAGGCTACAATATTGCTCCTGAGAAGACTGGGACACTGATGGTGAGGTAGGAATGAGCAAAGCATAGCAGTTCCTGGCTAAGGTGTTTGAGTCCACATTTACCAAGCCAACTAGGATACCTCTCTGTTTCTGATGAAACTGAAAGGCTCCTGCTCCACGGCTATCCTAAGGCAGGTATCCTAAGGTTGTAAGCAAGGGCTGACAGCTTTCTTCCTTGCAACTGGCTTTCTTCCCAGCAGCGATAAACAGCATCACCATAGAGATGCTGCAATCACGCTTTAGCCCCTTAAACTCAACTGCTTACCAGTGCATTGCAAAAATTAGAACCCTTAAAACCATGATATAAGCATTATAATAACAGACATATTTACCCAAGACCAAGACTTCTACAAACTACTTACCCTTCCACAAGAGTTCTATTAGCTAAGCGAATGCAGTGCTCCCAAAGGATATTTGAGACCGGCAGTGGAATACGAACTCTCTTAGATACTTCATTCAGCCTTCTGTTAAATTCTTCAAATTCCTGATGAAATATGAAAGGTCATTACTCCATCAGCATGAAAGAGACCATGCGTACATGCTTAGCAAAAAAAAAAAAAAAAAAAAGATATGCACATTAAAAAAAAAAACACTAAAAAATACGAGCAAAGCAAAGAAGCTTAATAGGCACAGACTATAGAGACAAGCCTGTGCAGAGAAGAAAGCATACCACATTCTAGTATACCATTCATAACATGACCTCAGTAATTTTATTTAAAAAATAAAAAACACTACTCTGGTTCTACAGAGGTGTAAGTAGTTCTCAGTGAAACTGAGACATCCAAAAATTAGCCAAGTATCTAATCCTTCAAATGCCATTCCATTGCCTCACTCTCTAAACTCATCTTTAACTTTCTGAAAGCCAATATACAGCCCCTGAAGAAAATCCAATGATAAGCTCTTTATCCCTCTAAATACCTGCCACATCAGCATTCAGAGAGAAGCTCAAAAATATAGTAACCATTTTTCATTCCTCAAACTTCTGCATTAGAAAGTTCTCAGGTGCTTTAGAAAGAACCAAGAGCACCCACTGAAAACAAACCATATCCAACAGTTTAGCTGGATACTGCATTTCTAGATAACAATTCAGACTGAAGGAAGGCACCTATTTCCACCTGAAACATCAATGGACTGGATGGACTTGAGCTGTTACTATGAGTGACAAACTAGTCATAACTGCAATTAATTACTGCTACAATGATTTTTGTGACTTACATAAAGTGAAATAGAAGTTGGCTGCAAGGAACTAATGCCTCTAACTTTTTAAAAAAATCAAATGACTTTAACATAAAGCAGATCTTGATAATGAACTAACTGCTCTGTATAACGAGCAAAACCAGTTTGTACTGCAGCCTATTAAGGCCATACTTGTTCAACAAAATGCTTTCGTTCCACAGCTGGAATCTCGCTTTTATCCTTTTCCCATCAAGAATTCAGCAAATGAACAAGAAAATAGCCACTCAGTTGGGAGTTTCAATGACTATTTTAAGTTAGTATCTGACCAAATAATTGGTGTTGAACACAAATTTTCTGAGAAATGTTGCAAGAGGAAGCAGGGTACCACCAATATCATGCCTTAACAGGCACAGAGATGACTCTTGTGAAGATGAACAGGCCTATCACTCAATGAAATGAAATGAGTCAATGAATAGCAATGAAATTCTTGAACAATGCTCTTTTCCCAATTTATCCACTTCCATACATACTATATGACTGAGTAAGGAATTCTGCATATGCGCACACATGGCTAAAAGCAGTTGGCTATTATGTTAAACGTTTTGTTTACATCTGACACTCCTGGAGTCACGCAACAAATCACTAATTGCTAAGTAGTAATCTAAAAGCCTCTGTAAAAACTATTATTAGCTATATAACATAGAGGCCAGAAATTCAAAAAGGTTTTAAATTGCATTAGCTCTGATTGCCCTGAAGCAAATTCATCAGCAGTTGCACACTCACAGAAGGGAAAGTTCTACTGTAGTGACCAAATACTGTAAGTACAAACTGATTTCAAAAAGCCACAGCAGCAAAAAGAAGGGTAGTCACAGAGATTAAGAGAAATTCACTGCAGTCTCCCTTCTTTTCTTTTTTTTTTGAAGCAGAGAATAGCTGTAAAGTACAAAAGTGTAATCAAATCTGTTATTCAATACAGATGCTTTCTCTGTGATACATACCTCATAGATCTTTAGATTAATTTTTTTTAGTTTCCCTGTGAGATTTACTATAATTCCAGAACTTCCTTCTAAAGACCTTTATAAATATAGTTTAGGCATAAATAAAAATCTAACAAAGGACTGTCACAAGAATTCGTTCCATATGCCATAAGATATGGCAATTGTATAACCACTTCTACTGAATGCAATTGAGAAGTTGGCTGAATAACTTCTCATTTAGCTTCCTTTTAAAATGCTAACTTCTAAAGACATCAACTTCAATTAGATAGCATGCTATTATTAGTAGTGCTGGTTTGTCTGATAGCACCTGTGATACTGCTCAAAGACAACTGAAATCATTATGCAGAACCACAAACAGCCTTTGTTAAAACAAAGAAACACATCACTTCCTCAGGCCACTGTATTTTCCTATTTTTCTCAATGTTACTTCCATCTAATGGACATTTACCTTCTGTTCAGGACTTAGACATGAAACTCATTAACCTTTTGTGGTCACTTTCATCCACAACATAGTCAAAAAATCAGCACTGTGAAAACAAACATTAATGTATTCTGCTAGTAGCAAGAATAATAAAAATTCTGGACAGACCTCCATATAACAACTTACTATTTGTCAGGATGCTGTATAGCTCTAGTCATGCTGCTTTAATAGCTTTAGTGAACTATTACAGCAGTTTAATGTTTAAATAAGCTCTAGCACACTGTTTCTCAGAAAGTATTCACCTTTAAAAGAGCATCTACATATACATTGTGTTGTGACATGATTTCCTTCACATCCCATTTTACATTCGTCATGAGAAGCAGCATCTGTTCATAATCAATGGCTTTAGCAGCAACAATCCAATAAACTGGTTTGCGTAGTTCACTGGCAGTTGACACTGTCTGAAATCGAATAAAAAGAAAATTCAATTCAGTAAATTTCTGGCTAATAAGAGCAATTTATAACTATGGTGTACAAATATGGGTACCACACAGTACAAGTTCCAAACCTTCTGTTTTAAAAAAATCACCTGTGAATTACACAATTCTGACCTGAGAATAGAACTGCTGAAGAAAAGGCTTCTTAGCAGCTGGCATCACCGCATCAAGGTGAGGTTGAAGAAACTCAAACTGCTCAGCCAGAAATACCCTTTGAAAACAAAGGAAATTCACCATGAACTAAATGCAACATTTGGAATGCCTCTATACTTCTTTTCTACCACAGTTAAGATATTTGGCAATGATATGTAACCTTGGAAAATGTAATCCTGATAAGAACTGTACCATTTTTACGCTAACATGTCAATGTGTATTCTCAGTTCTGACAATTTTTAAATGTGATTGTGAACAAGAAAATGCTTCAATAAAAACACTAAGGCTTGAATAGCAACAATTCAGATTTCTATTTTACTCAGGATGTACTGCTAAAGTCTGATCCAAAGCCTAGTAAAATCAGTGGACAAGTGTCCCAGGAATTTCATATGGCAGGACAGGCTACATTAAAAAAATCCATTTCAGAATTTCAAAATAACATTCCAAGTTACGTACTTACTAGTGAACTTTTAAAAGACAGAAAACGAGATCAAATTCTTCAGCATGGGTAGGATTATTTTTTTATATATATATAGTAATGTAACAAAGTACATTTCTAACTAAGCATAAATGAACATTTAAAAAAAAATACAAACAACCTAATTTGGAAAAACATTTTAAAAACTAATTACTAATCTTTAACAGTGTCCTCTTCTGTGTGGGGAAAAAAAAATAAATCCTATCTGATTCTTACTACTATTCTGACCAAATAAAGAACATTTTGTAAGAGTTTTGCATTCCTCGCTCATTTAATCTCCTTTTCACAGGTAAACTTCCACCTGTTGCCAAGAATATCAGAAACAAAGCCAAGCCAATATGAACTATGCAGTTCTGAGTCTTATATTAAGTACTCAAATACTGATAGCTATGGTTTAAATGACGCACATATATTAAATACTCCCATTAGTCTCTTTAAAATTATTATTTTTTCCTGTAAGATTTGGCTTTGTAATATCACAAATTACTGGACCAGCTGCAGTAAAATTTCATTGCTTGTGCTTGCAGGTGGTAAATCAAATGATCAGGTGCTGGTACCTTTAATTAAAAAATTACCTCTGTTGCTCATTATTAAAATCACATTCAGAAGTAGGAATTTTTGACCTCTGAAGAAGGTTTTGGCATGTAATCACAATCTCTTAAATGATCCTTAGCTTCCTGTGACCACAAAACACAGTGTACAGTAAATAACCTACAAGGATTCCGTGGCTACCACTCTTTCTGCCAAACCATACAGCGAGTTGCCAGATGTCAGAACTACTAGATGACTGAGATGTGGGCTTGGCACCTTCTCCTTTCTCTCTTCAGCAGCTGTGAGAGTTCCTGTGGGATCACCAGAGACCTCCTAAAATAAAGAATTAAACAACTGAAAAAAACACAATTGACTGTAAAACAGCAAGAATGGCGGCAAGTGAGTAGTTTCAGATGGCTTCTTATCTGATAAAGGAACGTTTCTAATTTTATGATATAACTTAAATCAAGCCTGAATCCAAGGTGACAACCATGTTTTCTATTTCAACAGTATGGTGTTCAAACAAGTGAAAAATCACATCATGCAGATCAATATCTGTCTCAGAAAAGGAAAAAAAAAAATAGAACAAACTAATGCCCATACAGGCTTTAGCCCAACTGCCTATAGAGGGATTAAGTTCTCACCCCTGGATATAGTTTCTTCAATATGACAGCAAACAAAGAGACAAATCAAAGGAATATTATTCATGTGTGGGCTTAACCACTCCTGTGATCTGTGGCTAACTTAGGTAAAATACATATTATGTTTCTTTAAACAACGCTAAGTTACCATTCCAGCACAAGTTATATCCTGCAGACCACTCATTTGTAAAGAGCATGGAAGTATTCACAGCACCAGAAAAAACACCTCTAGATTTGACAAGTATAAATATCAGTTACAGCTAGAAAAGGAATCACAGAAGGAACAAATTTCCGGAGCTACCACAGCGGTCTAACCAGGTGTATAAATGTACACCACCTGATACTTACCTATTTGCCAATATCAGATCAGGACATGAAAACCAAAAAGTAGTTATGGCTTTACATTTATTAGTCATACTATGCTTACTGCTTACACACACTCTATAAAATATGGAAAGTGCTACAAAAGAAAAATGATACAAAACACAAATCAGGTGATGAAGATTGGCATGATGCAGCACTGATTTCTTAACTAAGAGCCTTCCATGTCCCTAGGATAAACATTCTGTGGCCAACAGGTGGTACGACAAAGCAGCCTGGTTCTATGATTCTAAGACATTACCTAACTCATTCCAAGCATCAGGATTGAGACAAGGAAAAATATACACTATAGAACTTGAAAAGCCAAGAGAGAAGGTACTGCATACAACAGATGAACACGTTAAAAGGGAGAAAGCAAAGTGTAGGTTATTCTGGCAGAAAAACCTGACAGGCCCATTGTGGTTATATTGCACCAATTAAAGGCGGAGCAGGAAAAAGTAATTATGTCAAGTTGAGTAAGGAGTTTGTGAGAAATTAAGTGATTCAGAATGAGCAGAAAAATCAGAACTTAAAATTCCTATAGACAAAGCAGCTCTAAAATGTATTTACAGACTGGATGAAAGCCAAGTCAAAAATTACATTAAGAACATAAGACAACTAGGAAGATGTTGTCGTCCAAGCTGCTAAAAACGGTTTGAGGTGCAGAGGACCAATGTCATTACTAGTTTGCAATGAAATACCTATGAGTATTCTGTTCATCTACCCCAAGTATCTCCCTTTTGGAAGCCACAGTATCAGTTAAGGCAGCTATTTGCATACAGAGGATATTCACAAATACTATCTATCTAATGGCAGTACCACGACTAAGAAATATTTTGTGAAGATAAAGAAGTTGCTAAGAGACAGATAAAATATGGCATCAGTTTCCCTTCCAAAACACCAATAATTATAGATCATGAACTGATCGATGCCACGTACCGACTTGGGTGCTTACTGGTCTCAGTGGATTAATTAACATGATCAGTATGCATCATGACTATTGCAAAAACACATTTCTGGTAGAAATGACAAGTGCAAGGACAGAATGTGTGCAGATCTTTCTACACATCCTGCTTGGGGAACTGACAGTGAGGAGAGACAAGCTGCACAGAAACAGACACTTGTTTCAATGTATTTGGCCTAAAGAAAGCAGCAGCTTACCATTATATATTGCTCTTCTTTTTCCCTTTTCATACATCCTGCTGGTATGAATGAAACAACCTATAGACTGCTATTTCTGGAGAATCCAAATTATCATCTCTGCTGTTGCACAGCAGTAATCTGTACTGAAGCTGTCTTATACTTGTTACAGAAAGGGCTGAATATGGAGTTGAGATGTACATATGAAGTTCAATACAACGTACCCAAACAAATTTTTGAAAGCCATTTTGTTTGTTTCATTACCTCTCAGAAAATGAAACTGCACCCTAATTCGGTTTAACACAAACACTTAAAGAACTTGCATTTTTTTTATTCGAGTTTGCCAGCAAGTATTTCCTGGAAGCTACTTGGTTTTGCTTTGACACACCAAATTTGTTACTCCGTCAGTGAGATCCCAGCACTCTTATACATTACTTACTATAACAAAACAAATACAGTTCTGCTCAAAAGGCCCCTTTTGTTTGTTTTTCACTAAACCTATTTCATTTGTTTGGCATAAGAAGTTTCACACCATAATTAAAGCACTGTCAATATTAGCAGTGCAGAGATTAACGTAAGCCATAGCTGGACAAAAACTCATCACTGGTGTATTTACAATGCTTTGAATCAGCTAGTACATTTAAAGCAGCAGCACCCAAAGAACATACTTGCTCAATCCTGCAAAGAGCTAAGCAAACAACTCCAAGATTGTTAGACTGAAGCATCATATATGACTCCTTCCATCATAGTCGTTTTGACTACCTTATACAAAACATTCAAGATTAAAAACATATTCATGTATCATAAGTAAAAGGGGCAGGGACAGATTCACTTCCAAATGAAATGCAGAGTTCTGAGTGGAGAAGGAGGAGTTTTGTTTGTTTGTTATTGTTTGTAAAATGTGGGATTACTGTAATATTAGTTCTATCAGTGCAGGACCAGCATATGGACATTGAACGTTCTGGATCACGGCTGAGGTGTCAGATCATTGCCCTGTGGTAAAGTGAGCATAGCTGAACACGTGTTTGTATTTCATCTTTTTCCTGTTCACAGTCTAAAACAGGAATTTAAACTGCAGGTGGACTTGCTGCAGTTTATAAAGTACAGTATAAAGTGGTTTCGCTGTGAGGTATTGCACTGTGAAACAGAGGAAGAGTGATTCAGCTATAGTTGAGTACTTACAGGGGACAGGACCCCCCAGCAGAAGCAAGGGGTATGTGATGCATAAGAAGGGACACAGGGAAGAGGAGAAGAAATGCTTTAAATTGCTGCAGTCTTTTTGCTCAGAGATCATGAGTCAGAAATCCATCTCACTGTTTCTCGGTGGACCAAATGAAAACTGGGATAGTACTTCCTTCACAAGTAGGGTGACTATACTCTAACTACAGTATATATTAAAAGAATACAGATTTCTTGCACTGTAATAATAGGTAAGTAAAAACTTAGAACAGAGCAGCTCCATAAAAAGCTGTAGGGAATGCCTCCAATCAACCTCCATACTCTTCATACTGAAGATCTGGACCAAGGCAATCCCAAGCACAAACACAGGCTGGGCAGAGAATGGATTGAGAGCAGCTGTGAGGAGAAGGACCTGGGGGTGATGTTTGATGAGAAGCTCAGCATGAATTTGCAATGTATGCTGACAGCCCAGAAAGCCAACTGTATCCTGTGCTGCATCAAAAGCAACGTGGCCAGCAGGGAGAGGGAGGGGATTCTCCCCCTCTGCTCTGCTCTTGTGAGACCCCACCTGGAGTGCTGCATTCAGCTGTGAGGCACCCAGCACAGGAAGGACATTGACCTGTTAGGAAGAGTCCAGAGAAGGGCCATGAGGATTATCAGAGAGCTGGAGCACCTCTCCTATGAAGACAGGCTGAGGGAGTTGGGGTTGTTCAGCCTGGAGAAGAGAAGGCTCCAGGGAGACCTTAAAGCAGCTTTCCAGTACCTAAAGGGGGCCTACAGGAAAGCTGGGGAGGGACTCTGTATCAGGGGGTGGAGTGATAGGACAAGGGTTGATGACTTTAAACTCAAGGAGGGGAGTTTTAGATTAGAAAGAAGATAGAAGGAAGAAATTCTCCACAATGAGGGTGGTGAGGCGCTGGCACAGGCTGCCCAGAGAAGCTGTGGATGCCCCATCCCTGGAGGTGTTCAAGGCCAGGCTGGATGGGGCTTTGGGCAACCTGGTCTGGTGGGAGGTGTTCCTGCCCATGGCAGGGGGTTGGAGCTGGGTGATCTTTAAGGTCCCTTCCAACCCAAACCATTTTAGGATTTTATGATTCTATGAAGATTCTACAAAGATACAAAAGAGAAGGCAGCTTGCCTTTACCTTGCCAGAAGCGGAACCTCGCTTCCACTTTGCTTTCCACTTTCCTTCACAAAGCAGGAGTAAAATCCAGCTGAACAATAATAAAAGCAGTATCCTATGAAGGTATCTGATATAAACTAGATAGCATTAATTCAGTCCCAAAAAGGATACTGAAACCTATCACAACCATTTTATTTAAAAGAAATGGCCTGTAAACCCTCCAACTTTTCCTCCTTCTCTTGTCAATAAACATAAATAGACCTTCATTCACTTGCTATCTCTACCAAAAAAAAAAAAAGGATGAAGTCCAAGCTAGGAATGATCCAGTCTAAATTAATAAAGAGTCTTGACGTAGACAATAGAACTCAACCTTCACAAACACTAAGAGATGTGAGGAAATATCTTGATCTACATGAAGTTCTGACAAAGCCTTAGTAACAGAATCAGAATAAACACTTGTTGGGACCATCCTTATGAAAATAAAATATTGAAAGACACTGCCATTGGGAACCAAAATGTAGCAGAAATGATAGTCCTTAATAAAGTTATCATGAATAGGAAACAATGCCAAAAAAAAAAAATCCTAACAGGCCATGAGACTGAATCCCACAACACAAACATGCAAAATATTTTCAGAAAGCAATTTACAACAAGCTAAGAAAAGAGACAGGAATTCTGAGAGGAGCACAGACCAATCCATGCAGTCATGAGAAATAGCCATTTTATGACAGTAAAGTTTAGTCTTTTTAAATTATTATTTTTTTAAATTTAATTTTAAAGTTAGTAAAGTTTAGTCTTCATGTTCACAAATTCTTAATGATGATAACAATAAAAATACCCTGAAAACTTTCCTTCCTCACAAATCAAAAGGTAAAAAATTCCTACTGACAGCATAAAACCAGCATGTGTTCATGAGATATTAATAAGCTTCATTGAATGTCTTGAAGTTAGCAGTTACCTAAGATTTCTTCCTCCTTTCAAATCTTACCTAGAACACAGCTATTTATTCCAACTGACACTACTGTTACCTGTAGCAGCACTGTTAAGTGACTGAGGAAGAAAAAGAAATCCGGTTATTTTTCCCAATTTACTCCTAGAAATATATATATATATATATATATTTTATATTGACTGGAAAAAAGAATCAAAACAATGCAAAGCACTGCAGGAATAATGACTACAGAGTAAGTTTAAAAAAATTAATTCCAGAACTTTCTATTTTTCCATAACCTTTAATGGATTCATCTGCAAGATCTTCCTAGATTTTTCTTTTCTGAATACATTGCTTCTGAGATGAATATCATGATGAGTTTAGCTTTTTTTCTGTATTATAGAGGCCTAGGGTTAATAGTTCTCATGCTCCCTCTACTGACTTTGTAAGAAATGGCCCCAAAACCCTTTAAAATGTTTCTCAGAAAGAATGGTTTAGGATTCAACCGTTCTGAATGCTTCAAGGAATTGAAAGGGCACCTTAGTATGATTCTGTGGAATACCAAATCCCTGTAAAAGCCGTAGTAGAGCATTTGTCTCTCACTTTTGCCTTCGAAAATAAATTCTTCCTCCAGCATCCATGGAATTAATTACCGTACAACATATTTATGATACTCTTTAGAAATTTCTACATAGTGTTTCAAGTGTTTTATATTTAGGTCAAAAAAAAGAGTAGACAATTCCAATTCTGTGTAGTTTCTTCACAATATTTCTCCATAAACGCTGCTCCTCAGTTGAATCTACCAAACCTACCTGTTTACCCTTTGTAATGGGATGTGAGGGAACAACAATCTACTACCAGGGTGACGCAAGGATCATATTCACTCTTCAATTTCTGCAAATAACACGAAGTGACTGACAGGGTCTAGTTTGTAAAATATGGCAGGGAAAATTCCCTGATATTCAGAAGTGATTTAACAAAGGGCTTAACATACTAATTCTATTATTTTATAAGGTGAATGAGTTTCTTGATGGCTTAGTGTTTTACTATTCTTTCACTTAAGAAAAATGAGTTGTCTCTTGTACTTTAAAAAAAAAATAGTAAGGATAATATTGGAATGCCCCTCTCCTTTTATTACATAAGCCGTAACGCATTATAAGATTTAAATGTATCATTTTGTTGTTACATCTAGTAGAAGCTATTAAACTGATTTTGTTGCATGTTACGAACAAGGGATTTCACACAGTAATGATACTTACATCATGATATACCAACAAACAGTCTTTGTCATTACAGACATTGATTATGAGACAAGAGAAAAAAGAAAATCAGTAAGCCATGGTGAAATACAATTCCTGAATTTCTGACACAACCCTCTATCTCACTAAGCATTAACAAAATCCAGGTACTTACCAGATCAATGAGGCTCTCCTGGATTCTATTCAGCGTCGTGCGTAATCTGCTGCTACTGAGGCCCAATCCTGTTGATTCAAACTGGAAGAAATATTTAAGTTTGGAAAGGAACAATCCTTAGTTTAAGCTTTACAGGGTTACAGCAAAACTTCAGTACGTAAACACTGGATACAATTTACACATAAAAGTTTTAGTACATAACTGCAACTATAACTGTACAAAATGAGAAGAAGATCAACAGAGGTCACTGCACTCAACACTGCACTGCTATAAAGGATGACCTGAGTATATTTCGTGAAGATGACAACTTACCATTCAAATCAATCAGTACATATCCTTTACTGCTGAACACTTCAAGTGAGTACAGGACACTAGACTGCCTCCTCTGGGATACCAGCCCGAAATGGCACACAACCATGCCTAAACTGAGACTTGCATGCACACCGCACCCAAGCCAAATGGCCTTGACTTCTCTCTCAAACTGTAAATTTCTTCTAAACCCTTACTGAATATCTAACTTGCAAGTGTAGAGCTATACCACTGATCTTTATAAAACAGTCGTTATTACCTAGTGTTTTTAAAGATCCACCTGACAAATGTGCCATCTTCATGTTCACGGCTCAGTAGCATTATGGGGCAGGTGTTCAGCTGGGATAATTCAACACACTAATTCCCTGGTAAATGCAATGAATTATACCAGCTGAGGGGCTGATCTGATGTGTAATTAGTGTAGCTATTTATCTTCTACTTGCAATTACAAGGAAACAAGAACAAACTAACAAACCAAAGGCAGTGGAAATGGGATAACTACGCAACACACATCTAAGTCAAGAATCTGGAAGTATTTCAGTACAGTTCTGGTATGTGATTCACACCATAAAAAGCAATCTACTGAACAACATTTAGAGCAATGAAGTCTACTGTATTAGACTTCCTTTCAATGCACTAAATCAGGGAAAGAAGTGTTTGAGTCCTCTTCCTTCCATCTTTTAAATACAAAAAGGAATAATTTAGGTCCCCATCTACTACATTTAACCTTTCTGACTTAGATGTCCATCTGTCCTAATTTTCCCATATATTCAGTGAAAATTATATACATATACATATATATATATATATTTTTAAAGTGTACCTGCAAGTTTCAGCCATTAAATTTCATTTTAAGGGAGTTGTTTCTGCACCATCATAATGCAGACTACACAGTCTGCCATTATTCCTTTCTCTCCACCTTTCCATTACTAACTTTCAACAGCTATCAATAACTTTCAAGTACTTACTTTATAATAAAATTTATTTCTAAAAATGGTAATTTCACGTTACTGTGAAACATATAGGAGTAATAATAAGGAATGCAAAAACAAATCTTAAATTTCCGTAAAAAAGCTGTACATCTGTACGTATAAGAACAGAAGGAAAAAATAATAAATAAATAAGAGGGAAAAAAGAGATTATTGTTCAGCATCTCCTCCTGAAGGCCAGAACTTCATGACTTTAAGCAGAATATGTCACTCATCAGTATAACTCTTCTCTTTTGCTATTTCTATATGCAAAGTGGTAGATATTCAAATGCCACAAATGACCTAGTAAATTTAGCATTAGAGAATTTATCGAATAATTTCACTCATCACCAATTCAATGTGACTCTTTATCTTTACCAAAAAAAAAAAGTTTAAGCATTTTCTACAAAAATTGCCATTGGATTTACAAATTATTATAATGTGTTGTCAAAAAAAATTAGTACCTTAAATTTATTCTGCTAAGGAAAACTATTCTGTGGCATGTTCATCAATATTGTACACTCTCATGACTAGATATTAAATATATGTAATTTATTTTAATTTCAAATTAGGTTGTTCCATAATTTGGGATAAGTAGGAAAGACAGCCTTAATGTGGACTCCAGGAATTAAAAAGGTTTTGAAATAGTAATTTTGGTTACAATGGTGTGCAACTTTTAGCAGTGAAGAAAGCCAAATACTGACTACATAGGCTAATCATTCTAGAGTCCTCGAAAGAGCAGTGACCTAGCATCATGACCGGACATAGAAGTCAACATATGTATTTTAAATCCCTGATTTTCACTGAACTGGCAACTAACTACGTACAATTGATCATTCCTGTACTAACTCACATATATAACATAAGAACAGTATTTCAACCACTTAAGGAGGTTGTAATACTAGCATACTTTCAAGAAACCCATTTGATGCATGTTTAATAAATAACATTTCGAACAGAAACACTGACAATGGTCTAAATCACATACCATCGAGCATCTCTACTTTTTAAGGGTTTATAACACAATGGGAAGCGAGAACATTTAAGCAGCATTACAAGAGGGTTTATCTCATTCACAGACCCTTTGTAAGCATTATGTTCCCCACACAAAATCATCTGTCAAAACAAAAATTAGGCACGCTACGAAAACATCACAATTTTACCACCCATCTGCTATAATGTTTACCTGCCTAGCACTGTGCTGTTCTCTGATAGAAGTAGAAAGTAAGGAACTTGGTATGGGCTTTAAAAACACAAAACAAACAGAAGGTGCAAATATATATGTATAAAACACTGAATACCAGAGCAGCTGATTAAGCCAATGGAAATCAATTAGCTTAACAAAAACAAAACAAAACACACAAAACACACCCATCTTCTAAACACAAATTGCAAATGTATTTGTTCTGCCAAAGAGAACAGCTCAAAAACATTTAGAACCATATGTTGAGAGTCTGAAAATCCAATGCAATTTGCCAAAAGATGATGATGAATTTGGAACCCTATTATTGCTTGTGAAGTAATTTAGGGGCCAAGAGAGGAGAAAATTGTTTTTACATGCAGCTTTTCATAAATGCTTTAAGACCATCCTGTTGAAAGTTGATCTGTGTTATGTAAAGACATTGCCAAAAAGCATTTATTTTAACTACAAGATCACTCAAAAAAAAAACCTAAAATGTTTTTGTTATTGCAATTAGCTTGACAGAGTAGTAATAGATCTGAAAAATTGTATTTCAAACCTCTTAAACCTGAGCTGCTACTTAACCTTCATGGACCCCTTCTCCTCTTCCTTGAGCTATTATCTAAGCTAGAGAAATACATATAGGAAAATCAAATCGCCTTATCCTTTCTAGGCTCCAAGCCACCACGTGCTACTGCAGCCTGCTCCTTTGCTCCCCACTTTCTGCCACTACTTCCAGGTACTTCACATCATCTTTACTCTCTATTCAAAATACTGCTGGAAAAAAGAGCACAGAATGTATTCAAAACACAATTGGCTTTATGTCCTAGCGATAATGATGCTCCCTATACTTACTCCCCTTGTTGCTGATCTAATCAGCCTTTTCTAACTCCTGCATTCAGATCCATTCTGATAACGCTAATTCTCTGGGAAACCATATATTTGGTACCATCTCAAGTAAAGAGATCTCCTCTATATTCTCATTCTATGTACATACCAATACTGTGAAACAAATTAGGTTTCTACCTACCGTGTCATTTCGGCCAAAAAACGTATAAACTGCATACAGATAGTAGTCGAAGAGCTGGGACATGAAGTGGATCACATCAAACGCAATTGGTTTGAGAATATTCATCATCTGCATATATTTACCTTGAAAATTAAATACAGAAGATCAGTTTCCTCAGCACGAGTGCTACAAAGATAGTGGTGAGATTGACAAACTCAAACAAAAATTTACAAAGTTTATTATTTAGCTTTGAATATTGATTAAGAGCAACTTAGCAATATTTTAGAGATTAGCAAATTTAAAAATAAAGCTACATATTATGGTTAAGACACCATAAGCGACTCAAGACTTCTCCAAATGTGGATGTTAAACCATATCAAAATGGTAAGTAATGGTAAGTAATCTGTAGTGATATACAGAGCCACTGGAGATTTTATGCATTAGTGTGTGTTTATGTATGCACATATGGATATTTTTCAAGCATTAGAAATCTACAGTATAAAAATGATACGCCCATCCAACAACTCTAGGAATAATGTGCTTCACATCAACAACACATCATTTCCTGCTTGCCTTTCTTTCCTTTGTGAAAAGTAAAGGAAACGTAACACTATGAAGAACTGCTTAAAGATATTGTTTCCAAAAAAATGAGAGATTTCGACTGCAGGCATTACAAGAAAGTGCTGAATGACTGCTCTACCACCACCAAAGATAAAGAAAATATAAGCTCCAGATTGTGATGTTCCTAAGAGGGTAACCCCACAAAACCGAAAAGAAAACCAACACACACAGAAAAAAACCACCTCTCTAACTTTGGACTCTGTGATTCAGAAGAGCCTAGACAACTTCTGTACCAAGGTGGAATCAGATCGGGTCAGAAAAAGACAGTTGGGGTAGGAAACCCAAATCACTTTAAGATGTTTGTTAAATCATTTGAAATGTTTCTAAAGGGATAGACTGACATAACATGAGGATTACAGGCAAAAAGAAATCCAAAGGAATGGAAAGTTTTTAAGACTAGTCCAACCAGGACCTGAAGAAAATTAATCCACTATTTGTTTACTTGTTTTCACTGGATTAATTTTCCACTTTAGCATGTGTTACTGAATGTCCTAAAATAGGGACACCCAGGAAAAGGAATAATTCCTTCTCTTCCTTCCTGCTCTCTTTTGTTGTGCATTTGACTTTTGAAAATAGTAATAATTAAAAAAAAAAATTAAAATATCAGGTCCTTCATCTATACATTAGGTGAATCAAACAGATCACAGGACTTGGACTCAGAAAAGGATTTTTCCCTAAAGGTTTAATTCACAGGGCCTATGGGTATTTTGTTTTCTAGCATAGGGCACGTCTCTTTTCACTCGTAAAAAAAGTGTACTTAATGAAAACCCCTGATTTTGCAGAGACCCTGGACTTCCAGCTAGCTAGCTCAGAAACGACATACTACTTGCCTAATTAACATTTTAAAAGCATAGAGTATATTTATAGTAAGCTTTGGGTTATTATAGTAACAGACAGCAACTTTTGAACCAAAAAGTAAATGCAGTTCACCCAGCATGTAGGATATAGCACATCATTTAACAAAATTTCATATTCCAGACATGTTTTGACGTGACAGGTTGGAAAAAAAAAACTGCATGAAGGTGCCAGAATCATTTCTTTTTCCTGTAGTCTGCAACACCGTTTAATCAAAGTTAACACTGTGCCCAGCAAAGTAACTTACTAATTCGTATAGAAAATATGTTTTTACACAGAGAAACCAAATCAGCTGTTAGTATCAGAGGGAGTAACATGAATTTTTTAAGCAATTACTTGTGATCATTAAAGATCACATTCATTTGATAAATACACGACACAGCTATGGTGGATAAATACATGACACAGCAGTATGGTAAGAATCGAGCAAAAAAACGATATTGCTACTTCCCACGTTTCTATCTAGCTTAAAATCCCTGCTTGAACATCTGCGTCCCAGTTTGCTAACACACACAAGAATATATTTTGTTATTTTTGGAGATCTGACAAGGGTTGCAATATTTAATATTTTGCAGGTTACCCCACTTGTTAATTCTGCGCTTAATTATCAATGTTTTGACCTACGGTATTATGACCAAACTGAAAAGCAGACCTAAAAAGTTCCACTTGTCTTCCAACACGGAAAAACAAATGTAGCTAATTCCAGCACAGTTCTGTGTGGAAATTTATGGATGTTTGGAAAGGATGACACCCTATCAAAGCAGCTGCCACCTTCATGTGTGTTATCGGAATATTCCGTATTGCCACGGACTGATTTTTTCCACTTCGTGCTAAACACATTTTTCAAACTTGCCTGCAACCTATACACAATATAAGGGTGATGTGTCACATTCTGGACAGTTAGATTTCCAAATATCTGTACAACTGGCATAAATGTTCAAGGTAGTCTCTCGGGCAGTGTCGTATGCTTTTCCAAAGGGCTATACACTGCCCAAGCACTGTCCCTATAAAACTCTTCTGTGGCCAAGAACATTTCTCTATTACTATGTCACTCAGCATCTTGACACAACAAGTGTGCCAAGAACATTTCCTCCCAGTTTCTCTCTCTCAGAGGATGCCAAATTTTAACATCTATACGTTGTTACCTAGTTGCACTAAAGTTCACAGTTTGGGTGAAAAGGATGTACGAGAACATTTACAAACAACACTAATATCCCAAACGTGTGCCATGAATTTCCAGAAATACCACTTAAGAGTTTCAACAAGTCAAAGTAGCTACACTTTCTAAAAAAAATTCATAAAGGCCAAAACTGATGAACATTTGCCAGTTCTTTTTGTTGTTGTTTTGTTTTTAAGTATTTCCAGCACTTCTTTTGTCCTTAAAGAAAGCAACTAGACAGTACTTTCTATCAGACTAATCTATTTAAATATTATCACTACAACCAAAAAGGTAAATAAAATGTACTCATAAAATATTCCTGTTGATGCACAGACCCTAGGTCAAAATATTCCATAAAAATTTAACACACATTCATTCTTCCTTTATGTTTTAAGTCAACATGCAAGAGTTTGATAGGAAAAAAATAACTCAAAGTTAATCTAATGGTTCCTTTATGCTGGAAGCAAACAGAGAAATAACTACCTGGTTATGGAAAACCAAATAAATTGAACCATTCACTTGAAATTCAAATTAAAGAGTTAGAAAAGTTCCCACTTCAGTTATACATAGTAACTCATTTATGCTCTTTAAATATACTAAGACACACTTTGTTTTATTCATCTAGCCTCCATATACAGCACTCATGAATAGTTCAAAAATGATTACGAGTACTGTCATACTCTCTCAGCAAGTACTACTACTTGCATATCAGCTATTCCTAAAAAGTGATGCAACAAGTTCTTCTACTTGTTTGGGAAATTTAAAATCCCCTCTTAATCTCAACCCAGACTTTGTGTCGTAAACCTGGTTTCCTTTATGATTTATCTTTAACTAACATGGGGAAGCTGATCTAGATCTATTAAAAGTGATACTGATGCAATATACGGGAGGCAGGAGTGTCAGTGACAACATGTAGCACAGAAAAAAGCTGCTTAAGTACTTGCATCGCCACCAAAACAAATTTCTCTGAAATTACAACCTTGTTTTCAAGGACTGAAACAGTAAGAGAGTACAGGCTTTCTGACATATAGGGTCCTCTGTACTTCATTAGAACCCTGCTTTTTTTAAGGAATCAGATGACGGGTATTTAATTGCATATATCACTTTGTCAAGCAATCTAAAAATAAGACCCTTACCCCACATTGGTTGCTTATGTCTCCTGTACAGAAGTCACAGAATATCCCGAGTTGGAAGGGACCCACATGGATCATCGAGTCCAACTCCTGGCTAAGTCAAGCAGTCCCAGAAGACACCTGCCTGCATGTCATGTCATAGTGTAGCAAAGATACCCAGGGCAAGTACCATCTTCTGGAGCTACCAACTGTACTCCATTGATAATGAAGGGATCCTAGACACTCATCTCAGTTACGCTCCTTGGAACTGAACAGTGATTATGTACCATGGCATTTTCCTAGCCAAAATCCTGAGACAGCGTGAGACAAACCGAAACCCTCCACAGCATTAGCAGAAACCATTGTTAAAAGATGGGCACGTTCCATGGCATCCCTGCATGCTGGGGACAATCTCGGGGAATGAACCAAACCTGGATCTCTTACAACTTCACATCATGATGCCTGGCTAAATCAGGTGAGCAACAACACGCTTACCTTTTTGTTTTACAGGGATGATTCAAGAGACAAAAAGAGAAGAAATGCTAATAAAACTGATAGTCTGGCTAAATGGTGGTATCTTGTTTCTTGTTCCTGTAACCATTAACCATTAGTTAAAGAAATGTGTCTAATGCCTCCAGGGATACAGTCTGGAAGTACTGAATTAAATGTTTATATACTAAGACCAAAAGTCATCACAAAGGATGGACGCACTGTCAACATCTGTGGCAGAGGTGCAATATGCAGTTTACCGCTAACAGAAAAGTGGTACAAAACAACCTGTTTTGTTTATGATATCAAAGGGTAGGTATTCCTCAAAAAAAAGATATAAAAGTTAGGAGGCATCACAGTGTATTAGAAACATGAGAAAATGTAAAGAAACTAGAAAAAATGACTAGGACAAGGCCAAGTGGAAAAAAGAAACAAACTAATTCACTCAGAAAGTTATATTAAGAGCTAGAAGTATCAAAAGTCTTGCTGAAACTTAAGATGGTAAAATCAGGAGTTTTCTAATTACAGAAGATTAACAAAAGCAAAGCAAAATGAGGCAGGGAACACACACACAGACACAATACAGATAAGCAGGACAGTGTCCTAAAGCAAGAATGAATAGTTCGCCCAGGTTTTCACTGGGGACAATGATACTGACAGTGGGAAAAGGGAGGAGAAGGGGGATAGGATGACTAATGGAACTGAACTGGCAACTTGCAGACACACAAAGTGGGCTGGATAAAGCCTTAACACAGACAAGTTAAAGAAACAAAGGAATCAGGACCGTGAAAATGGCCATGAAATCAGCAGTCTGGTAGTCAGGGTAATAACCTGCACATACAACAAGCGGTCAAGGCACACGTTGCACCAGTATGAATGAAAAACAGAAAATAAAAACATATTCAAGAAGAGGGAAATAGTCATTCAAGCAATCTGTTGCTTTAATTTGTAGAATGCAGGGCTTTAGATCAAGTTTTGAAGATAATATGGAAATGACACAAGCAGAAGGAGGCAAATGGAGGTAAAATTAGGATAAAACAAGTCATGGGTCCACTACAAGTGAACTATACCAGACTAAGACATATATCCTTGTTAGGCAAGTTATTTGGTTTTCTATACACAGTAGATTTCACCTATCTAGGATTTAGTCAAAGCGTTTAGTAAAAGAGAAGGCAGAATGAAGAGTGTTGAAAAGGGAAGTATCTGGAAAAACTGCTAGTGGAGTTTCCAATAACTGGCCTCTTCTTTAATATTCTCATGCATGACTCTGGCACAAAAATAAGAGTGTGATAATGGAAAAAAAAAAAAAAAGAAGAAAAAAAGAGGTGGTACCAGAACAGAAAAGCATTGGCATAATGTACAAGAGGAACTGGAGGACCTTGATGACTGCTGCAATAAGAATCAGATGAAATTCAGTAGTACAAAATGTAAAGCCATGCATTTAGGGATCAATTAATTAAAAACATGCATCTTTCTGCATTAAACTAGAAGCTCATCCTTTGGAAAACAAATGGCAAAGTGAAGGACCTGCTGGCTGTACAAGCTCATTACAGAATGACTGAACTGCCTGTATAAGGAAGCTATGAGAAATTCCACTTGAGAGCAGGAAGCTGCAATACAACAGTTAAACAATCCAGTAAGATCTCATCCAAAGCACTGCACATTCAAAAAGACGAGATAGGGTCCAACTATTTTTTTTTAATGTCTTAAAATTCATTTAACATACATGCTAGAAACCAGAGGTTTGCATTAAAATAATAACATATATTCTGACAGTTGTTCTACGTACCAACAAGCCTTACTACATTCAGTGTAGTGTTTGTTAGGATAGGTGCATTCACTTTATTGAGGTTATAATCCGATCTCTTTCTGCTCCTCAGAGTTTCTCTAGAAACACTTAAAAAGAAAAAAAAAGAAACACAAAGTATACTAAACATGACTGCCTACTATATTCAGTGACATGCAAATAAAAATTCAGTAGAAAATACTCCCCTACCTTCTCTCCCTCTTTTAACAGGACAGTATGTCTTCCAGAGCAACATTTTATTTATGCCAAAGTGTAAGCAAGTTATGATTCAAACATTTAAAATTCCTAGCCTAATTTACTTAAAATAGTGCTAGAGAAAGGAATTTCTAAGGTATAGTCCAAGACTTGAGTTCTGCACGTCTATGTCTGGCCTCAGCAATCATTTTAACACCTCTGCCTCCGATTCACTGTTTATGAAGCAAAGAAAATGAAAATAATGCAGGCTGTGACAAAACAGGAGCAGATTAGTGAGCTATAGCTAAAAAAGGACTACCTAGAAATTGAAAAAAAAATTGAGGCAGATGAAGCTGAAAAACCATTAATGTTATCATACGATGAAACTCTCTGCTATACCTCAAAATAATACTCTTCCAAAAATTCAGAATATTACAATTTCACAGTACATAACTACACAGTGACAGTGTAGTTATGACAGGCTGGTTTTTTTTTTTTTTTTTACCATTATGTAATTTTTATCAATACCTCCATAACTTCCCTGAAATGAGGTAGCTTGTGATGTCTGATGAAACCAAGCTAACAATATTTTATCCTAGAGTGATTCTGTAAAGAACATTCCCCTCCTTTGAACCAAGTGGCACCTTTCTAGTCCTCCTGCAAGTCGCTACATACAAATAAGGTTAGCTTGCTTCAAAAAGGCTGAACGAATATCCGTTACAGTGCCCTAGAGAGATATTTGCTTGTTTCTTTTTTTATTTGTTTGAAATCTGTAAAAGGTGACTGTTCTGCAAAAGCAGAAGCCCAAGCCTCAAGTCATTTGTCTGCACACAATTCCGTTTAAAACAAAAGAAATTACACATATGCACAACAACAGTTGTAGAAGAACCTTCAGTTAACATCTAATGCTTGATAATCAGTTTTCCACTATGTGCTTTAGAGAGCCTTTATCCTCCTTCAAAAACTTGCTTTCCAAAGTTTCTTTCTGCAGTAACGATGAACAATTTATAGCTCTTCCCCATACGTGAAATCTATGTGCTGAGGCCTTTCTAACTGTGCAGGCAGCGTAAAGATTATTTGATCATTATTCCACTGTTGTAAAGTAGAGATTAAACAGAAGATGAACTAGAGTACTAAGATGAAAAGCACGTAAATGAGACTGAGTCTACTGACCTTTTCATAGGGGCATCTCCTGTCTGCTCATCTACATAGTCTCTTTTCAACTCCTCAGGAACATCACTGTCACTATCATACTCCTGATACGCACTTTTTTCTTGTTCATCCGATTCATACTGTAAAACAAACAAAAACATTTATATTGTTATATGCATGTATTTATACAAATAACTAACTTTACATTTGACAGGTGGCTGACAATATTCATTAAAAATGTATCAGACAAATTACACAAAACCAAGTGTATTTTAAACAAACTTCAGATATTAGCTAAGAGTAAATATTTATCATCCTACTTCTCCCAGCTGATTTTTTTTTTTTTTGGCTTTCTTATTGCTTTATCAAATACTCATCAGATACCTGAGCTTTTATTATTTGTTTCACAATCTGGGAAAAAAAAAAAAAAGAGTCAACATTGATCCAAGCAGTGGCAACAAAAGCTGGCACCACACCATTCTCAATTATTAACGCAAGGACTAAATTACTGCTTTACAAAAATACTTGCTTATACTATCACACTTTTTTTTTTTTAATATTGCAGTTGTTTGCAAAATTGATTTTAGTATGCTCCAAAAGACATTTCTACTAGATAGTCTTTCAACCACTGAGCCTGTTAGAGACCAATGCTATTTTGACTACGTACAAACACTTCAAAAACATAATTAGTCAAATGCTACAAAAATACAATTATTTCTCATGGCTCCTATACAGTAATCATGCATTTATTATTTTTTTTTATCACAGTTCTTTTTCAGTACATACTTTCTTCAGTTTTATGCAGTTCTATCTGTATTTACAGCAAGAAGAGTAACTTTGTATGTATCCCTCTGTTTTCTATATATAAGCTTTGCAATGTGCATGAAACAAAAAAAAAATACAGAGGAAGCAAGAAACAAGCTTCTGCAACCTGACTTGATATACCTTACCCTGCAGGCAAAAAACAAAAAAACAAAAACAAAAAAACACCCCACCCCACAATGGAGTGTATTATTCTAAGAAACACTCTAATGCTATAACTCAACTGTATCTGTGGAACAACTCAGTGGAGGTTACATCAAAAGCTTTTTCTTGCTCGTTTTCTTATAGAACTTGACCAGTGGGTATTTTGAGCATGCTTGTTTGTGCATGTGCTGGTTCTCAGTTTTGTTTTGAAACACACAGCATCTTTTATCTAGTTAAAGGCACAAGATCCTGATGCTTGAAATATAGGTCCAGTCATCAATGAAACAATTGTTTCCTCTTTGATGAAAGAAAGCCTCATGCATCATTTGTCACAGATCCCACAACACAGTCCAGAACAATCCTCTGAAAAATGTGAATGTGTAGCTAAATTAACCATATGTATGTGCCTTGAGATGTACTTCCTTAGACTGAGGGCCAGCATCTAATGTTAACTGCAACATTTGAAAAATAAGAAGCTTAAATAGTTACAGACATAACAATTGCTGCCTTCAAACACTCAGACACAATCTTAATTTTTTGAAACTGTTCCTCTTTTCAGTTGTTCCATTGCATTTCAAAGCTTACAAGAAATTTCTGTTCAATTTAAGAATGAAAGGTTAAACCTAACGAATGATGTGTGAAAAAAAATGAGCAACACAGGCTACAGTATATATAACACAGTGTATGGTTCCAACAGTAGACACGTGTTATCATTGCTTGAGTATGTGTAGAAATACTATTCAATCAATAGAGACAGTAAGTGCTTTTTATAGTTTATGAAACCACAAATACATAGTAGATGCGTACAACTGGGATTATTTTTTGTAAGAAACCTGACATTTGCAACTCAAGAGTAATATTTAACATCAATCTCTTTTTAAATTGTTCTTGGTGCTTTAGACAGTTTATAAATAAGGAGATAAAGTTTTTCGCAAGGATAATTTCTTAACCCAGAAAACATTAAAGGAAAACAAATCCCTGATGCTCTCTGGATATAAGTCATTTTCCTGAACTCCTACACAGCATTAATCCTATCCACCAGGATCCAGAACGCATTTTCACCTGAAGACAGACTACAATACTTTTCCTTTCAACTTTTCCTTAATTTGTACATTGGTCTGAAGCCATTTTGTCCACGGAGTCAAAGATGATACACATGACAAAGGCAGGCTGGTTCTGGAATCCTCACAAAACAGCAGGGATAGGATCACTCTCCAGAGGGAAAAAAACAGGGAGATACACTAAGGTAATGCCAGTCTCTCAATCACCCAAAATACACTAGAAAATATATTTTTCAGTAGTGCATGGCAATTTCTCCCCCAGTCCCAAAGTATGCATGTTTTTAAAGCCGCATACTGCACTATGAAAGCAGTATATTAAAAAAAAAAAAAAAAAGGAAGCCCACGTACAAATAAACTCAAAGCAAAAGTAGCTGAGATCAAAAAAAGCATGAAGTATGTGAAACAGGCTAAAAAAAATAATGTTGTGATCAGTAGTATTCACAGACAAAATTTCTGCCTCATGAACATTTCAGACAAATTAAAGCTATAATTAAAGCAGCTCAGTTGATTTCAAAACAGGGCCTGGTTCCAGGCTTGACAAAGAGTCATAGTGTAACTAACTTGGCTGAAACATCAGCCTGGAAAATTACAACCACTTATTATGCATTAATAAGTAATGTGTTCCAATTGAATTAAAATCCAGTGATAGTGAAATGATATATTGACTACAAGCTGCTAACTACATATTGACATATGGATATGACAGTTGACATATTAACTTTCTTAACATAATAGAACTACAACATTTTGAAAAACTGTTTTTTTTACATGTAAAAATACTTGATTAAGCCTCCTCAACCTAATGCTATTAGTAAGCCAGAAAACTTATTTACGACATAAAAATGCTGCATGATATAAAATTCAGAGAAGTAATTCACAACTAGTAAACAGTGAACTTGTATTTCTAACATGCACAGTCTGCAATAAAAGATCAAAGTGCTAACATGGTATCTTGTGGTTATTAGCAATAATCATTTCACAAGTGTTTAAGTAGTCAACCCAAAGAAGCACACAGGATAGTGATATTATTCATTGAAGATAAAGAGTGCTATGAAACTAAGTTAACTGTATCACAAGAAAAATACATTAGGGAACTACAGAAAACAGACATAAAATATCTCACTAAAGCTCAAGATAAAAAACAAACAGACAAAAAAAATGACGTGCAGCACCCTAAGGCCTTTTCAGTTGTCCAGAACTGCAATAGCTAAGCAGATGATAAAAGATTTTAAAATTCTCAAAACAGGCCCTGATAATTCTTACCATCCTTCAGATCATTTTACAAGTAAATCATTTGTTTACATCTAGAGAACTGGCGTTGCAAGGGGATCTAGAAACATGTCTGCATTATCTGGAAACAAAATTCTGCAACCTCCTGAAATAATTTTAAGTACTAAAATGCATTCCCCTTCTGTAACTGATCACTTAAACTGAAACATAAAGCCTTGTAGTTTTATCCTTCATTACCTAAGCAAGTTATTTTTTCTTCTATTTAAGAGAGAACCAAGCTCTTACAAAAAAGAATTATTTCTGTATGCTGACACTTCAGAACAGCTGGTAACAGAGAGAGAAACTGAGAAACGTGAAACAGGAACGAAGATGGTCACCAAGACAGTACTTGCCAGGGCCACAAGAAGCCTCGGTTCTAGTACCAGCTAGGTTATATGTCCCATACAACTACCGACAAATCATTTAGCCCATTCTGTGCCTCAATTCTCTATCTAAGCGTGCATAAACACTTACTTGGCTCACAAAGTTTTCTGAAAGGATTTTATCCTTCAATGACTGTGAGGTAACAGGCAAATACACTGATCAAAACCATGCAAATGCCTTCTTAGTATTGCTAAACACCCTTGTCTGCATTCTCAGCATAATTCTTCCGCTTTATTTAACATCTTATAGTATTAAAAGCAGTTAGTTAACCACTTTCCACTGCATTAAACTGGAGTTATCGTATGGAATAAGCCTGTTTATATGTAGAGTTGCTGAAGGCATGTCAAATGAAGGACATGTTCATCACAAAAGACTTGTACAAGACATGAGGAAAAATGAGAAGCATCCTTCTCCATAATCAATTATCATTTATATCAAGAAAATTAAATCTTAACGTTACATGTTGCTTCAAATAAAAAAGTTAGTTCTATACACTGTTTCAAAGTTCTCCCAGTAACATTACCTTTGAGGCTAATAAAACTATAATATGAATGACTACGAATCGAACCTACACTTCACAAGAAAAATAATAAATCATATAATTGTTGCTTCACTTTTTCCACACAGAACATCCTGTCCCTCTGCTGTCAACAGAAAGCCAAAATCCGTAATAGTTCTTCACCAGACACAAATTCAGATTTTATCGATTTAAAACATATTAAGGTTTCACTAATACAGAACACTAAATTGGCACACAGCGTTGAAAAAGAGGACACTGCAGCCAGCCTTGAAAGTCTCTGATAATGTGCAAGTCTACCAAATGGGACACTGTTCAAAATTAAAGGCAGGGAAACTACAACATGGAATTTGCTGCACATGTAACACGTTAGCCCACTGCTAATTCCTGGGATGACGACTCCCTCTAGCCTGTTTCCCCAAAAACCACAGCCTGATACACTACTGAACAGCTGAGGCAGCTGCTCGCAGCTCTGCCAGAGAAGGGATGCAACTGTCTCCTCCACGGTGTTTGAAGCAATAGCAGCACCTGTGTGCAAAGCAGCAGGCAGCCCTTTTGTAACGAGCTAACGATTATCGTCTTAAGTATCTTTAGCTCTGGCTAGGACTGAGCTTAAAAAATACCCTTAAAAAAATACAGTAGTGAACAAACAATGCGAAAATAGTAGCATTTAAATACTGAGATTTGTTCAATGGGGCAAGTTCAGAATAAAAACATGTTTTTACCCAGGATGATTAGACAGCAGAATTCATCTACTACCTGTGGTAATAAGGTAACAAAGATAATGGATACCTTACTGGACAATGATATTACTCATTTACAATTGTTCAGGGAGTGGGGGTGGCTTGTTTGTTTGTTTTTCTCCAAGAAAAATCTGTAACAAATACAGGAAAACCATTCCACACATTTAGGTTTTAAACTCATGCAGGTTATAAAGTGTCCCAGTAAGACTTACAGGACAGATTACCTCCCATGAGCCTGCAGTGTCTGTGCTAACCACTACCAGAAGCGGGATGCTGAAAGAGAAGAACCACTGGTCTCACATAACATGACAGTCCTTGTGCTAACAATAACAGCATGCAGAGTTGCTATTTGAAACACTGTATTCACTCAGAAAGCTAAAGATTTTTTTTTTTTGCTTTTAAGCCCTATTACTTCTCAAAACAGGTTCACCACTGGAGAAAAAGGGGACGGGGAGGAATATACAACTGAAGACAGAAGAAGGTATCACAGACTGGTCTGCTTGGCAGCAATACAACACTTGAGATTGGCAAAAGCCAACCAAAAAGAATGTTCAACGTGTTCATCAATCAGTATTTGCTACCTAATGTTTTCATCAGGTGATTTCACAATTATAGAAGCAAAAGCTATGAGCTAGAAGAAAGATTCTGAAGCATAAAATGTTACAACTGGAAAGAAAAAAAGCAGTTCTGTTTCAACTTGAGTGCAAAGCTTTCAGATTTCTCATGCAAGTCTGCAGATAAAAAGAAAAGTTCCTTAACATATCCACAGTGAATAAATAAAGACAATTCTAGCCTTCTAGAACTGCAAGTACTCTGCTTACAAGTCAATGCCCCAAAATACAAGGGCTGTCTGGACGTTGCATATACACTTATTTGCTAGAAGTGAATTGCATGGAATCAGGTTGTTGAAATCATTGTCCAAAAATTATTTTTTGTTGTTCTTGAGAAGTTCTTGATCCAGCCCCAGAAACTAAAATTAATACCATTTCACATCTTCCTGCATATTCTACATGCAAGTAGTAGCCAAAAAAAAAGAAAAAGTTCAGAAATATTTGAGTATTTTCTCACTGGCATTCACAGTACAGGTCATGATGTTTTTTTTTGATAGAGTTCAACCTTCACAAGTAAGCTGTCTTTAACATATCACCTTTTCCCAAAGATATATCTATATTTTTTTCCTTAGCCCTTTTTCTTCAAAAAAATCTTAAAATGCATATCTACTCACAAACATATACAGAAGTCTGAAATGAGGTCTTCAGCAGCAGGAGCTTTAATTTTGAAAACCTCAAAAGTACTGTGGGTTTTGCCATTAATATCTATTTCACTGTGGATCTTTTAGCAAATACCTATCAAATGGCTGTCCAAATTCTACAAAAGATTGGCTTTGGTGTTGGTTTCTATACAGTACTGTAGAAATTTGTGGTTTTTTAGCATGCCCTGGAATGCATCTTTGCTTAACACACTCATTGGGAATCTACATTTAAGTCTAACAGTGATAACTGTGTAACTCCTCCCAGTTTACTTACAGAAAAGGGCAGAACATACATTCTGTTATACTCCTTGATAGGAGAACAACTACTACCAGCTTCCTTTAAGCACAAAGCAACAATATTTCATGCCAATCAACCGCATAGTCTCTGCAAGTGACATAGTAGGAAAGTGGCAACAGCATTGTACTCAGGCACGCGAGACACAGATCGAGCTGCTTTGCAGGTGAAGTCCCACAGGGAAAACAAGAAAGGCAAAGCTGAAAACCACAAAGCGTGACAAATAAATTGAATAACTGAATAAACTAAGCTCGACTCAACCTTATCACAAAAAGTAACGATAATTAAAAAAATGTTATTTATCAAAGGGATAAACAAGAAGAAAAAGCTTTAACAAAAAT
Source organism: Anser cygnoides (assembly GCF_040182565.1). Lineage (NCBI taxonomy): Eukaryota > Metazoa > Chordata > Aves > Anseriformes > Anatidae > Anser > Anser cygnoides. Next base: position 25,613,055 of record NC_089874.1, on the reverse strand, counting down.
ATGTTAATACAGCATTTAAAGAATGGCATGAAGTTTAAAATTAAAATATATTCGACTACTGCTAGATTTGGTCAGAAATGTGATATACTGGAAGTTATTGTCCAGTTTCAAAACAGTAGATCCCATAGTAAAGTTAGTGTCCTAAGCATTTAAATTATAAATAAAAACCTGCTTAACAAACATCAAATAATCCTTGGGAAATCATGCATGTGTAAATAAATGCAACAGAAGGAGCAACCCATAAGGACTCTTTCCTAAGAAGCCAGAAAGACAGTCCTTCCAAAATGATAAAAATTACTTCCACAGCATCTAATCGTGTTGTAAAAGAACCCACAGAAAAATACTAATTTAAAGTGCAACACATTTTGCTAGCCTTCAGGAACACTTGTCTTCAGCAGAAAAAATACTGATCCACTGCAAAACAGCCTGAACTTTAAACAGGATTGCCTGGCTTTCTGGCACTGTTAAAAATAGAGCAACCTGCCAAATTAAAGGAGTAAAGTGGCTTGAGAATTTACATAGCACAAGGACTGGTAAACTGCAATACTAAGGTATTTTACCAACACTGACACATGAAATAAATAGCCATTTAATGAGAGGTAGATTTGTTTTTTATTCCCTGAAACACTCCATACCCCATTGGAAGCTAACACATCTTCTGTCTCATCATCTTTGCTGTCAGCCTGGATTTCAAACGGGTTTCCTCCATTACAGTACTGCTCAAATAAAGTTACTGCTGTTGAAATTGCTGAAGCAGGCTGCTTACTAGGTGACACAGATGGGGAACGTGACTGCTCCATGAACTTAAATTCCTATTAATAGAAATAAAGTACAATTTTAATCACCAGGAAAACAGTTTCACTATTATTATAACTACAGTTCTATAAAAACAGAGTATAACAACAAACTTGTGGGCAATTTAACTTGATATGAAATCTTTTAGCCAAACCTTGCTTCTTATTTAAATATATTATTTATACTGGCTCAAGGTAACCTTGAAATTGGTAATCCTATACTGCGCATATTTCTGACTTTAGCAGTTACTGGATATGATATGTAATACGCCTCCTTCAATCTGAAAGTATTCACTTACTAAAACTCATTGAAAACAGTTTTGGTTTTTTTAATTATTATTTTACAGAAATCAGGAAATAAAAAGACCTATAATTTTATCCAAGAATATAGGTTTGTTTATTTGTTTTTACACAAGTTACCTTGTAATTTACTAAAGCAGAAATATTTTATTTCATCCTTAAAAAGTTATTTTCAGAAAATTTGTACTGTCCAAATCCATTGCACATGAAGTTTCTGATGGTTATCTTTTGCTTGACATTGCTCAGCTATATCCCTTTCCCACTTCAGTGATAGCTCCAATCACAGGTACCCATGTTGGCAAAATGGGTGAAATTCACCCAATATATGATAAACTACACACACACACAAAAATCACTTTCAGATAGCAAATGAGGACATCTATTACTTGCTTTCAGTGGAACTTTACCACAGAAAAATTTACTTTTTTTTTTCCCCTCTCTCCAAATGAGCCAATATGACCTACTTTTTCAGGTGTCAAAATTGGTACCAATTAGCGAGCACTACTGAATGTAATTATTTTTAGGCATTCTTTTTTCAGCATCCTACTCTCAGAATAATAATTTAGAAATGGAAAACTGACATATTAATGACACGTTGAAACATGATAAATAACGGCAAATATTATGCTTACAACTCTAGCATCTTATGTAATTCCCTAACAGCCTAAAAGAGGAACATTACTGTTTTAAAAGCATCTGAATCTACAGTTTTCAAAATCCTGAAATTTACATTTTTTCAATACCTACTAAAATCATTTTCACAGTAGTTCACAAATCATGCTACTTCTCAGAACACCTAGACTCCTAGCTATTAAGGTATCAATACATTTGTATGTGTTATTCAAAGAACGTACATGAAGCTGCAAAATACTAAAGCTGGATTTAACAGGGCAAAGTTCCCAGGTCTCATTCTCCAAAAACATTCTTAATTCTTCAAGACGGGTTCTGAAATACAACAAATGAATATTCTTAATTGGCAGCAAGAACAAATCAGAAAGTAGACAACTTATGCAGTGAAAAATGCTTTCAAAAAACATACAAGTCACGCTTGAAAACCGATACTTAAATGAACTTACTTGTTCTTTCAACTGACAAACCACCTAAGAGCTGTGACTACTAACATGGTGTTTGTTGTATGGCACCTGTAAAGAAATTCTCAAAGAATGCCAACCTCCAAAATTTGCAAACAATTGTGGTTTTTGTCACAACCATTAGGAAGGATAAAGGAACTGATTGTACAGTAATACTGTACTGTTTTTTCTCTCTGTAGACGAAAGAAAGCAGCACAATACACACAAACACTCCATCAGCACAACAGCTTCTGTGAGCCATTGTAAGACAGATGTTTGTTTCGATAACCATACAAAAGCCAACAGATAACTAAGGGAAGTGGAAAGAGCTAGATGTTCTACAGACATAGAAGAAAAGACTTAAATGGCTGCTAACCACCTCTGCTATAGTTTGCTTCATATCTTAACCTTAGTAGTAATATGAAAAAATTATTAGGGAAATGTAATCAAGCCATTATGTCTCTGCATTGTTTTTATTGTGCTTTTAATCATCAGAAAAGTCTCCATTCAGGCATAAGCAGAAATACCTTTAATAAAGAAAATCTTTCTACCACATAAGCAGGAATTCACATAGAAATAAACAGCAAGGAGTGCTTACTGAGGTCACATTGCTGTATCTTTTCGTCCTAATATACAGCATACTGTTTTGCTTAATGAATAGCGGTTGGTAAAGTATGCACTGGGTTTCTAATTAGGCAGTAAAATATTCTAGAAATAACATTATTTGAATAAACTGTAATCACTGCTACAATTAGAACTTTCTTGCCTTGATATGTGCTGAATGATGACTGCAGTTTTCTGTGTCTATTTAAATTCACCAGTTAAATGCAAATAGACTTCATACTCCAATTTTAGAGGCACTAAGTGCTCATAGCTTGCAGTTCTTCTCACAGTAAAGATAAAAGAAACAACAGATAGACATTCTGAAAATCAGTTTCAGATTAAAATTCTTTCAGGGGAAGACTAAGGAGAAAGATTCACAGAAAAGCAAACGTTTGAAAGCTACATAGCACAAGATTTCATACCGTTTCAAAACTGAAATCAAGCCACTGAAAAAGTATTTTCAACAGATGCTGCTGATTTTCACCAGCACACAAGTCTAGAAAGTGACACAAGTGAAAGGTCTTATGCATGCTTTCTCTGAAAATCTTTGATGATCGGACACACCTTTTTACAATCGTATCAGAAAGAAAATTGAACTGCATTCTAAAATCCCCTTCCTGATGTTCTCTGCCAAAAGCCCCTTCTAATTTTTCCAAATAACAAACCTTTATCCAACAAAAGGTTTCATGTATGCTCTAGCACTACATGCTCTTCTACACCTTTTGAATGATGTGACCAGTTCCTCTGAATGCTTTCTCTACGCTGCTGGTCCTCTAAAACACCACAACACCGAGGAGGCCACATGTCAAATGACACAATCAAACAATTGATTACTCCTGGACTCAGAGCATTTCAGTCCTATGTAACTTTTATGTATTAATGAATTCTTAAAAGCACTAGCTTTTATCCTCAATTAAGTACACAGGAAGAGTAAAAAACACATTAGCTTGATCTGAAAATGTGAGACACAAGACACAAAGCTTTTATATAAATCAACGTGAGGGATATAGCTGGAACAGAGGTGGTTTTTTTCTGTTTTGTTTTCTGCTGTGTTTTTCCCCCAATTTTAAGGATGAAAACATAAGCCAATTAATCTCCACAATACCCACATGGCATACAACAGGTAAAAATATTAAAAAGTTAACATAATGTGCATCTCATTAATAACTATTTCTTTTATTTTCACATGAATGACCAAAAAAACCACTACCTTAGTAAGAAATGCTAGTGATTTCAAAAAATGATTATTTCGGTACATATTTTATTAATGTCCTTAATCTTTATTTTGTTTGAAGGTAATTCAGAAAATTAGTCTGATTCCCTAATTTCTTAGATAGGTCCATTAAACAATCAAAAACGTGATGGTCAAAACATTATTTATTTAACTAATAAACGTATTACGTGATAAATCAGAGGAATAAAAGAGGCTTAGGTAGGCCAACTCAGCTTTTCCCAGGAGACAACAGAGCTGCTGAGAAATGAAGCATGCAGCAAGGTAGGTGGAAAAGTTCAGGGAGCTTCACTTAGAGGTGTCATGAGCTCCTGTCAAAGTCTTCACCATAAGAATATATAACTGCAAACTTCGTTTCCAAATCAGTACAGTAAATTCAGTTCAGGGTTCAAAAATGTTTTTAGGAAACGGAAAGGTGGCATGGCATCTTAATCAACTGATCTCCTGACAAGACACTGCATGCATCTGATTAAGGCTCAAGCTTTTCAGACAGATGGAACTGAGGTCTTCATCCAGTGTCTGAAAAGAAATCATAGCTACAAACTAGCAAAGCCAGAAGGAAATCCAAAACATGTTCTCAGCTTCTGAAGTTAGACACTGTCTCATGTACTACTGTCACAATTTTCATATTTTATGGATTTTAGGCAGAAAGTCTCAGACCAAATGGGTTTGGATATATTGGTTGTATGACAGCTCCTAGACAAGGGAGGACAACAGAACAAGACTGGGGAAGTATAGAGCAAGGAACAATGTTGTATTTCTTCTCTACTCTTCTTCTTCGTTTAAACCCAGAAAGAAGATAAATGCTAGATAACCAAAATGAAAGAGCCAGCAATTATCTAAACCAAAACATTTTGGAAATCAAGACAATTTAAACTAACAGACAAGTCTTGAAGCTGTACTGTTACAGCCACGTACCATACACACAGCCAAAGATTAAGGCCAAAGTAGACTCAACTGAAACATAATTAGATACTGCCAATGGAAGAACACTGAAAACGTGACTCAAAAGGGCAGACACAATTCTAAGCATCTTGTTAAAAAACAAAATTGCTTATTTAAAAAATAATTTCATGGCCACACATGAACTGATCTTTCAAAGTAAATCAGAAACAAAAATTTTGCCAGGAAGTATGGATGTGAGAGGAATTCATCCTCAGAACCCCAGAAAAAAGTTTAGGAGATGACCTGTAAAACGACTAAAATGTTACACAAAGTGTTTTTCATCCTTATTGAGATAGCAGAAACAAAAGCTTCTCCACCTTCTTCCCTTTTCCAGGATTCAGAGACCTATTCTCATCACAAAATATATTCCACTATGAATGAAATCTGTCAACCTCAATGCAGGAACATTAAAGTTTTCCATAGGAATTCCACTGAATAAAAACTAAATGCAACAAGATAAACATCATTATTCTCATCTATTGCACATATTGTAGTCTCACCTGTGGTATGTTTTGAAATAGTTAACACTTTGTTTTCTGATAGATTCTTGCAAAACTTCAGACTTACTGCCACAAAATTCTTCTCCAACTTGCATCAGCCTGCAATAATAAAAGAAGGTTTAGAAATATTTATTGATTTATTCATACTGCTGTTCCAATCTGAATTATGAGCCTCATTCATTACCACAAGAGTACACTCAATTCCATAAAAACAGATCACTTAAGTTAGGTTGCAAATGCTTCACTATTTCCACAAAACTCCATGTCTCATTTCCCTCCAAATCCTATCACGACATCCCATATACAGAGTGAGAAAGAGCCATAAGCAAAAGAAAATGTCTGCTTGTGATCCCATTACACAAGGTAAGCTGGACAGCTCACAGCCTGAATCCATCCTTTTATGACCAGAACAGAAGGATCCAGTAATAGTGCAGTACTGCTAGACTGTACATTTTGCTGCTATTGATTGAGAAGCCCTTTAAAAGCTTTTAGAAAAATCAAAATTGTCAGATCTACACTACTGAAATCTTAAAGCTGGCCAACACTGAAATCATATTGCACACAAGCACTACTTGAGCAGAGAAGCAATTCACGCCTCATCCCAAGTACATCCTTGGTGCAGGCAGCAAAAGAGAGAGACTGGCACTCAGGCTCCCACATAAAGAGGAAGTGCTCTTCTCTCTATATGAACTCGGTTGACATATCAGCCTTAGTTTACCATGCTGTTTTATCAGAGTTCAAGTTTGTCTGGATGTAGTAACTGGCCTCATAACCACATCAGTATACCTGCTGATAACATCAAGTACAAATATGAAGTCGTCATATTTGAAGTTAGACAGATCCGTTCCCAGAAGATACGTTTTCACTTTCAGTTGAACATCCTACAAAAACAGAAACATTTCAGAATTATTTAATGAATCCTCAGTAAATTTATATGCAAAATATGAGGTTTTGTATGCTATATACACTAAAAAGACACTTAAAGACATTAAGATGAATGCTCAGATGCCAGGTTCATTAGCACTTCTCAATTTGTTTCCACTTATAGCTTTTTTCTGAGGTCCAGTGTACAATTCCAACATCTGTAACATTAATGACTTCTTGTTGACTTTCTTAAATAATAACATAATCAGTTTCTTTAATAGTTTATAACACAAGATCAATCCGAGACATTTTATCGTCCCTGCAAAAACGCAGTTTTGGATTACAATTCTAGTATGTAAAAAGTTTACAGCTTTTTCATCATATGTTTTGGGGTCTTGCTACATAAACTGATCCTGCAATCAATCTAGGAATATTATGAAACCAGGTAGACTAACAAGATTTCAGGTTCTCCATAGCTCTACTTACACCAGAATGGATACAGAAAAATCATTATTCAGCTCTGAATTTCAGTACTTCCAGTTTCAATTTTCTGTTTAATCCATTTTTTTTCATTCTTCCATTTCCATACCTCCCACAAGCTATCCCAAACTGTGAGTAGTTCAGAGATGCCATAAAATGTGTTGGAGAAGAGGCCCTATAAGCTCCTTATATCTCCTTGTAAACTATGCCCACGGAACTGAGGGCATATTCCACTCTGCCCACTTTTATTAAATGGTTTGCAGCACTCCCTGTCATCACCAGCTAGGCCCAATTTAAACTTCAGGCTGACACAGACTCATTTCAAGAGGCCTTAACCAAGAAGAGAAACATAAAGCAGTATGACTGTTCCAACAGAAAAAAAAAGCACGAGAAGTAAAAATAAATAAATAAATAAAAGTACAAGATTGTGCTATGGAGCAGCAGACAAGCTGGGAGAAGTGGGATCAGGCTGAGAGTCATGTCATTGTGCTTTGGTATCCTGGCTGAGTTTCTAAGCAAAGTGACCAAGTAGTTAGTGAGTCATGGAAATTTCATTTCCATGGTTTTGATACACACAGCTTACAGCAGGTCACTTGCAACAATCCTCAGAGAGAGCTCTAAAAAAAAAAAAAAAGATCAGTATAAATATAACTAATTTTTTAAATGTTTATACCACTGAAAAACGTACCTGCCATATTCGTGAAAGCCCATGTTCCAATTTCTTTTTTATGTAGCTGCGGTCAAAACTGTTCTCCTCAGTTCCAATCACATTGCTGCCATCTGAAACTGAAGGTGGAAGGTGTTACAGATATTTCCAAAAGCCTCAAAACATTTCCTAGTTTTTGACCGATAATGATTCTTCTGCCTTAGCTATTATTATGTCAGCCACTATGCAAACTCCAGGAGAGCTCCATTGCTCTAAACTTTTGAAAAGAAATAAATAGAGCACTTACAAATACTACATGCTATTACAGACCGAAAAGCTCCTGATTACCATTATGTAAGGAAGATACCCATTCAATAATACCAAAATAAGATGAGAGAGTAACTGATACTTCAAATACAAAAGACAAAGTTCTTAGATATTCTAGCTTTGTAGACAAGAACCATAAAATTATGCGTTTCAGGAGCATGTCCTTTACCTTTTTCCCTCAGTAAATTCTGGCTGCAATTCTGAGGAAAACTAATTAAACTTTTTCCATGAACTATGCAAACAATATAGCATGCCTTTTTTTTTTCTTTTTCTTTTTTAAAACTCTCACACTAATTTATGCTTATGTATGAAATAATCTGATAATCATCTAATGAGATGTCTTTCATTCTTTAATTCTAAAAACTTCATTTCTACAGCACGGGATCACCTTCTGGATCACCATTATAATGCAGATAAACTTCTCCCGTGCATGGTCATCTCTGTCTCCACAGAGGTTATATGTTTTTACTGATATTTTAAAAAGGAGAAAGTAATATTTGACATGTAATTTTTGCCCATACAGTTGTGGTTACGCTTGCATTCTGTGATGGCACAGTGTCACATAATTTGCTTCACAGTCCATGACTGGCCACAGGAATGCTCTTGTCTTTGTAAGACTATACATACAAATTCTCCGCATGATTAAAAAAAAAAAAAACCACCTGTGCTGCTCTCCAGGAGTCAGTAATTCTGACAAATGTATTTTCCAAGACTGATTTATCATGGAAGATCAAAAAACATATAAACAGAAAGAATAACCCAACTAGAGAAACACTAAGCAGATTTATCCTTTCCAATTTTTATGAGGAAACAGAAAGAGCTATCTTAGTCACAGCATACTGTAGTAGTTTCTTCAACTTCTGCAGAGTGAAGCCAAGCCTAAAACAACCCATATCTTTGACCTGTTCTCAAGACAAAGATTGTAGTCCTTGTCTTCACTGAACTGCCATTTACAAGGGAATGGCTGGAGAGAAAGTCATAAAGATACTATTGTTCAGCAACAATTCATGCAACCTCCTCTCCTAGTGCACCTGTGTTATGGCCAGTTATGCTAAGAGGTCCTGTTTCCAGTCTTTTAATGAACTGTGCTGCAGTTAATTTCACATATGCTAATACTTGAAGTTAGGATAACTTCCTTGAAAACCAAGGATATGACAAAGGTCTACAAGCATTTCCACTTTTTCCTTTGAGGAATTTGGAACAGGTGGCAGAATAATTTAATATTCATAATTTCAAGTAAAAAGAAGAATCTGAGGCTCGCAGGAGTTATTCTTCTAGATGTCTGATTTGAATACAGTAACTTTTCAGGTTTCTCAGCATCTCTTTAAAATTGGTAAAGATAGCCTTCAGTCATAACAAAAGGTTTTTGTTTGATTTTTGCTAGGCAGAAGAAAAAAAGAAAAAAAGACATTCAAATCACTGTCATCTGGATTTATTCTTTAAATACCAAGTGGGACTTGCACTGAATTTATGCAGTATTATAAATGGAATGCTTTGAAATTTAAAATGGTTGAAATTAAATATACATCTTACATCAGTTTCTTCTTGCATTTCTGTTGATCTTTTATAGCTATTAAATTTGCTACCAACTTTCACCTCCAGGTTTATATCTGTGAAATCACGAGTTTTAAATGCTATAGTGATCATTTTCTTGCTCTCTTACAACTCTTCCGTCAAATTATTGCCTCAGGAATACACATGAATTACATCACCATAACAATAAATTTCATGAAATGTGAAGACCCAGCCCAACAGTGCAAAAAAAAGCATTGCAACTTTTAAGTTTACTCCACTTTGAATGAAGACGACAAAATGATCTGCTGATGTCCCTTTCAAACTATTTTTCTCTCTGATACTGTACTACAAACACAGCACGTACTTTAAGCATGACCAACAGCGCAATGGAAATTTTTCCAGCAAGCAGGAATGAAAACCGATAAATTGTGTCAATTTGCTGTTCACTACATGAACAGGATAAAAAAAGAAAAACATAAGTAGCAATTTACTAAATACGACATGGAAGAAATTTCATGCTATAGAGTTTATACGTTCAGTTCACCAACTTTATCTTCAGTATGATTAAACAAATCCTACACATCAACAATTCATTCCACCTTTCCAACACCGTATTAAAGAAGTTAGGGAAGTGTTATTATTCAGGATTCATAGAACTATCAGTACTATACATTTATACAGCGTATATTAGCATTTCCTGTATTACAAGATATACTAAAATGCACCTCATGCTTTAAATATTTTCGTTTACAATTTAATTTATATCTAGAGATAATCATCAGTTTATACCATTAAACTTCAAAAAAATAATCCCCTGTGGAACAGGTTACACTATAAATTAAGGAAATGCAAATTCTGAACTCGTTTTCGGGGCATTTTGGACACACTGAAGAAATTCTTTACTCTGAGGGTGGTGAGGCACTGGCACAGGCTGCCCAGAGAAGCTGTGGATGCCCCATCCCTGAAGGTGTTCACGGCCAGTTAGATAAGGCCCTGAGCAACCTGATCTAGTGGGTGGCATCCCTGCCCATGCCAGGGGAGGTGGAACTGGGTGATCTTTAAGGTCCCTTCTGACCTGAGCCATTATATGATTCTTCTGAACTGCCTCCATGGTTCCTTCTGACATGCCATCACCTTCTATAGGAACTTTACTCTTTGGCTTGAGCGTGTATCATAGTTATTAAATTAATAAATATTGAATGAGACTATGTACAGGTTTAATGATCAATACACCATGAGCAATAGTTTTTAGAAAGAAAGCAGACATTGGTAGATATTCATATTTCCTCTGAAATTAAATTGTACTTGTCACACTCCCTGTTGTGTGTTTTATGATTGCTGAGGTTTTTGAAAAAGTAATTCAGTAGCTTAAATAAATTCTAGTTGGACAGCACATTACAGCTAAGCCACAAAGTCTCCAGCAACTTAAAAACTAAGCGACAGAAAATTTAGTAAATTTGTAGTAGACATACCAAAACACTCCACCACCTGTTTTAGAAGCAATACATTTAAAATGACTCATACGATGAAATATACCACTTTATTATGCTTAGTGTTTCCTTCAAATTGTTTTGCGGTGCAAACAATTTCCTTTCTTCAGGAGTATAGAAAGCAACTACACTAAGGGGAACTATTTTTAAAATTACATATGGAGCTGAGCAAGTAGTCTACTGCAATAATTTTTCTATGCAATAAACTCTTTATGATACCTGCCTTATTTTACACTTCAAAGACTACAACAAAATCAAAACAAGAGATGTTTACTTTTAAAATAGCTTCAGAAAGATGCATTATTAAGAATGAGAAATTGACTAAAAATTTCTGCATCTCAAAGTATTTCAATTCTGAATATTAACTCTGAAATACTTAGAAAACTTTCATCAGAAATAACAGTTTCAATAAATCCATATCAGATTCCACACAAAACAAGAAGGACTCTGAATGAAATACTTGCAATATTTTATCTCTAAATTTAAAGTAGGAAGACAATATTAATTAGTGTCAATTTCATTCTTTTTAAGACTTACAATCTGTAATTTATGAAAGAAACGCTGAATTTCAAATGCATTCTAGGAAGCACAGTCTTCCAACACCTCTTCTTTACTTCTATTTCCATTTTTTCCCCTTTTCCTGACAGTCTAATGTAAAAGATACAAGTTTTAGGCAAATCAGGCAAGGAAGAATAATTGCAGCAGCAATCCTACACTCCTTGCCCTTTGACAGAAGTCTTTTTCTATGTGCAGATCAGTAAGAAATGAGCAATCCTGCCTGAATCAAATAAATGGGTGTTTTGCATAAATCTCAATATTGTAAATTTCACACTATGCCCTCTGCCAAACAGAAGCATCTTGGATTGGTGGAGAAATAGATAAAGTCTGTTCTTAGACATTTTATATTAATGTAAAGTACGTCCAGCAAAATGTACTCAGAGGACTGAGACCAACAGATAGATGAAAGTTTATGGTTCTGCCCTCAAAACACAAACTGGAGCAACAGTAACACAAAACAGAATAATACTACAAGACAAAATGTTTGCCTTTTCCTGTAAGGGTGTCAAGGAAATTGTGATTATATCTTAACATGTAGATGGCATGCAATACTCAAAAAATTGGATTTCCTGAAAATCACGACAGCTACTTATGACAGATTTATTTCCTACTGTTTCTATCATGTTTCCTAGTACACAGTCCAGTATCCCAATCCACTGTTTAATATGCAGTAAAAATTTAAATATTGATGAAAAAATCAGAAATTTCACATTGTTCCCATATTAAAGGGTACACTGCTCATCTCCTCACATTTTTTACTCGTCTGCCACAGCTGACTTATTAAGCTATACTGTTTAAAATAAAACTGTTTATGACTGTAGTAATGGCAAATACATGTTTTCATTAACACACCAAAAAAAGATTACACTGAAAACCACAAAAAAATTGGTATTAAAGTCCTTATTGCACACTGTAAGTAATAATGCTGAAGGCAGCAAGCCAAGATTACAAAGGTACCTAAATAAGAATTAATGACTTGAGCACAAAAAAAGTTATTTCCAAATATCAGAAGTTTTCTTTCCAAAATAATTTACCGGAAGATACAGTTGCTGTCTCATCTTGATCATGATTCTCATGCCACTGCATTGTTCGGTAATAGCTGAGCATGACTTCCCAAAGGGCTTTACAGAGATCAGCAAGGCATGGAATGTAGCTGTCTGATGTAATATGCTATAGAAAAACAAAATAATATTGTGAAACTGTTATCAATCATGTTCATCTTTTGCAGAGGCAAAATAAAACAAAGAAAACCCTCCACATTCAAACAGCTCTGTTGCTGGATGCATATCAAAGTACCTGAGAGCTGACAAATGCCTGATATCAGTCAGCTGATCAAGCACTGTCTAAAAACGCAGAGTTTATTTCTTAGTGTCTTTTTTTGGAATTGACCAATCCAGAGGGATTGGCCATACCTCTTTTATTCACGGAACGGCAAAGTAAATACAGAAGTGAAGCTGTACAGTCAGCACATTTGACTAGGAAAGATGGGTGCAACCACCCCTGAGACATGCAGGCACCACTTCTGTTCAATAATATATTCGGACTTCAGTAATATATAGAAGCCATCCTGGCTGATGATCAAATGATGATCAAAGTGGTAAGTATGCAGTAATTTCTAAGATGAGATGTCAGGGAAAGTGATTAACTTGAGAAGGGCTCTTGCTGGGTAAAGAGAAGAGTATAAAATTGCTCATCTGAGTGGGAATGATAAGTCACCTTTGCCTCACTTGCTGTGAAGACACAGGAATTTGAAAGTGTTGGTCTCCTATTTGTATCCTATGATTTACTTCTTTAAATTTTAGATGATGTGTATGCTAACAATGAAGTGCTAAGATATAATTCCATCAAAATCAGTATTAAGTGGAAAATAACCAATCTTTCAATTAGCCTATGAGATGTATTAAGAAACTACTATAGCTGCAGGGTTATTTTAATAACTGAGTACTTCCTTACATAAAGGACACCTACAACAGAGGAAAAATTCTGATTAAAAAGTATACATTTATGCAAGAATCACATACTGTACAGAGGTCTTTGTACTGTAACTTCTGAAACTTGGTGTCTGTGTTTCCTGCGCACAGCTCCACATATCCAAGAACTACTTGAAACACTGTGTTGTGAATGGCTTGAGTGAAGTGCATATGTAATTGGTCCATTGCTGTCTGAAAGAAAAGGAAAAGCAAAAATCAAGTAGTAAAATTCAATTTGTCATATGGCAGAGATTTCAAACTTCAGCCTTTTTCAGTACTGAACATTGGAGATTGGAAGCATGAACTCCAATATCTGTTTTTCAAACATCTAACATAGGACTTACCTCACAATATTACTATATTGTAATGTAAAAGAGTTCATGTATTACCAGGAAAAACAGTTTCCCCTTCCATCCTCCCTGTATAACTCGCCAGTTTTCTGATGTTATCACTACTAAATTTTAATTTTATATAATACATTCATTTATTCATTCACCATCCCAGTCATTGACAGACATGCCAAAAAGCAATGGGTTGAGATCAGTACTATTTTTCCCAGTGGAAACACTTTCAACTAAAAGAAAAATAATGCCTTTGCAATTAATAAAAGTAAAACGACAAAGTCTTGAATACATCCTCTTGGTGCACTGAGTTCTTCCTTGCACAAAATAATGTAGGGAACAAGTAACAAGAAGTGTTGCAGAAAGCTTGCACATCATATCAATAAATTTCTCCTTACTAAACCCTAATTCAATAATATTTTTTTTTTGCAATAAAAGCAAAATGTGAAGTTTATTTAAGAAGAAAAAACAACAAAAGAATGCTTTTTCCAGAAAAAAAAAAAAAGAATCATAGAATGGCTTGGGTTGGAATGGACCTTAAAGTCTGTTTTATGAATTATCCCATTTATCATTTGTTCAGAAACTGTACGTAACATTAGTCTACTTTGGACACAGAATTTTCTTGCTGTTTCAAGATAAGCTAATAATCAATATATATGGTATAAATGATGAAAAATTATCTCATGTACTAGAAGGAAAATTATCAGATCCTGTAGATTTGAAAACACTGTTTTGCTGTCTCTGGCATTCTTCAGTACTGACCAAAGCTGAGAACTTCATTAGCACTGTAGGAAATGAATAAGCGACACTGACTTTATCCAGTCACAAATAGCCAATCTTTTGCAGCTAGTCTTAACTTGAATTAGTCAAAAAAAAATAAAATAAAATGGCAATTGAAAACATGAAAAGTATTGAAGATACTGAAGCTTCTTGCCATTTTGTTTAATGAAAAGGGGCCAAAATGGGAGGGATTTCAATGATGCAACTGAATTGGTTTCAGGACAATTTCAAAACTCATACTTCAACAATAATAAAAAAAGTAGAAAACAAGTTACTCTACCATAAAGCAAATAAAGCAAAATTGTGCAGTAACAAATAATAACTGTTCTTTTGTTTTGTTCAGAAACTTAATTCCTTTCCAACAAAAATCTGCCTTTCTCAACCTATCATGCACTAGACTGCAGCAGTGAATGTGCTATGCCTGCTTTTAAGTTTTCTCATTTTGTAAATAAAGAAATTGAATACAAAGAAATAACAAAGGAAAAGTCTAACAACTAATATTCTTCCCTAATGTTAAGTTGCAATCATTAGGTACTCCGATAATTCTGCACAATGTCATGCAGCAAAAAAGAAATCAATTTCTATTCTATTGCAAAGCTATACTGTTTTAACAGTCAAGCCAAGGAAAAAAGAACTCGACTTTGCTAGAAAGGTTCTAATTAGAAAGAAACAAAGAACAAACAAAAATTTAAGAACAAAACCAAAAAGGTATCCTAATGTCAGCCTCGCTATGGAACACTGGGAAACAATGTTTAAAAAAAAAAAAAAGAAAAAAAAAAACTTAGAATGAAGTTCTTCTCATCCTGTATTCAGCAGGAGACAGGCACTCTGATGTGACTGCCAGCAGCTAACGCCTTCTGGAAGAATCTCTTCTCTAAACCAGAATATTATTGCTACACTGGCACTGTCATGTTCAGCACCCCTATATTACGAAAACTGATCACTGATGAGAACTGCCTGCAGGACTATCTCCTCTCCTTTTGTCATGCCTTGTGTCACGTTTTGCTGCCAAAAAAATATCTCCTCGCATCTTCATTCCTGTCACATTCAAGTACTATAAAATGGGAATGCATATATACAAAGTGCAGGTTGTGCATAGCTCAGTATCATGGACATAGCTATAAAAAAAAATAGCACTCACATGTCAAGGTATAATTTGTAATGCATAAAACATTACATAAGGAGGTGAAATATGGAATTGCTAGTTATACCATGTCCCAAAACCTATGTGTTATGGCATTACATGGCTTACCTTTAGCAATTAGTGTTAAAATAATGGAGCCTTTGTAAGCGAGATTCATCAGCATTAGGATAATCGATTTCTGCCCCAGTACACAAAGCTCCACATCGTACACCACTGTTCTTCATGACTTACTCAGAACACAAATACTAACCTGTGTTTTTCCAAGCAGCCTGTAAGCTTGCTGAACCTTTGTGTAATGACTTATATCGAAGTTCTTGCATATCTTGGAGAGCGCTACATCCAATTGTTCCTGTATAAACGAAGGCACAAAAATGTGTTAAACATGTAATATAAGCAATATACTTGGTTTGTTTTAACAAGTGAGGAAAATAAGTGTATTTAAAGAATGCTGATAATTATGCTTGTAATACAGACAAGACTGGACTATTTCAGGTGGCATATCTTGCCACATGCAGCAGCACTTCAGTCTGAAATTTGTGCCAGACAACTGGCTTCACCATTTCCAAAAACAAGTACAGCAAAAAGTACTTTACGCCGCTGAAGTCAAGTTCAAAGTGATGTTTACTTTGTGAAGGCTTAGCACCCCAATATCAGAGAGCTTGGATTTCTAATTTGGTCTACTCCCACTCCTAAGAAAAACCCAGATCTGGGGAAAAAATGAAAGGGCTCCATAGGTGTTTCAGCTCAAGCAATTCAATTACAGACTATTTATCCTACGACTACAATCTATTAAATGAAATTCACATTTTCCGACATAAAGGTTCATTGTGAAATAAGTCATTTATGAAGCACTACACTGGCATAATGACCAGAAATAGAGAAGAAAGCACAAACACACATCAACACACAGTTACTAGTTCTGTCGTCAGAGCAATGTCTGGACAAAACGTAGTGAACAGCTTGACAATAAATGAAGCCCACTTTTTATGTGCACTGAATGAAAAGATGTAACAAGATCATATACTTAATAACTAACTAATAAGCTTCCCAAGATTTTGACTGTGAAACTTAATAACATAATTTTCACTTAGACTCTAATATATTCTGAGATACACAGCCTCTCTCTAATTATTTTCAATCAACAATGCAAGAAAACAGGTCCCAAATCAATAATTTATGCAGCTAACAGATAGCTTCTCTCCTTACTAGTCCCTTCAATTCTTATTAATTAAGAGCAATGCAACCTTACTCTTGCAAATCAAAATAAAAGGATTGTTTAGTCCCTATATACTTTTACTCATTCCACTGGAAAGTTTTCATGAAATATTTAATTAGCCACAAAATATTTATAGATTTTGATCCCAAGTATTTGTGTTGGTTTTGTTTTAATGGTGTTTCTTTCTTTTTTTTGAAAAAAAAAAATCAATATTTTCCTTAAGCACAAAAAAGGAGGATAGAGTAAAATCAAGAACTCTGCATTTTTTTTCCTATGCAAAATGGTAAAAGTACAAGCAACCTAAACAGTCAGATATTTCTCAAAGTGGAATTCCTCAATATGGAATTTCAACCATATACTGATATTAAAAAAAAAAAAGTTTTTTTTTCCTTTTCCTATTTCATGCAAAACAGCTTTACAGACAGAGAAACAGGGATATCAAATTGACCATGAACAGAACAAAAACACAGAGTACATTAATTTTTCAGCTAGATTTTTCCAGGGTCTTTTCCCATATAGCCACCTTGTATTTTTTGTAACATTGTCTTTGCTTTCATACTGTTAAAAACTAGTGGAGGAAAAAAAAAAAAAAAAAGAATGGAGATGAACAGAGTCATTTGACTATCGAGAAGAGTCATTATTAAAGTAGTAATTATTGGAATATGTTTTAAATAAAATAAATATATAAATAAATAGGAAACTTGAATACAATTCTTTATCTAGCTGTGAATCGCTTACACCAACCAACATGTCACATCTTTCCAGATTTTGCTGGATTTGTTCTGCAAAGCTGTTACTGGGAGGAAGTAAAGATGCGTGTCCCCTTTTAAGCAATTTCAGTGTTTGTTCACAGGGAATAAATGGTATCCTCTGAACATAACAGGAATTAAATCTGAGTGATCTTAAATAAAGATTAATGACTGGACTAAGTGAGAGTGAGATGAAAACAGTCATCTCATTAGCTCTTTAGGACCAGACATGCTCTGAATAGATGCATATAGCAGGGAAAGAGTAAAACAACAAAGAAAAGCTTTGCAAAAAAGTAAATTTAGAAAAGGCATAAATGAAGAAAAGGTAACAAAGTTCTAATTGTACATGGAATTAAATAACAAGGTACAATAATACATGCTCTAATCTTACTTTCCAAAGAGCAAATGATCAGAGAGGTGTAGAGAACTGCTGGAACAGCAAATTCAGTTTCCTGATATGCATTACGTACATAGAGATTACATGCACTACATATACGTTATACATACCTACACTGTTAGACTTCCGACAGAAGCTTGCCAAGCTCCAGCTCAAAATCACTTACTAATGAAGTTAAAAGAATTCCTTTTGTTCCTATTGTTCACAAAACCCTTTTTTTGAACCCTTTTTTGCCATCGATTTCCAGCTAGAAACCTACTATTTCGTATTTGCTTTTGTTATACTGTCTACCAACTTAAACTAATGTTAGTTGTATCTTTCTCGGCTATTCAAGTCTTACTTGCTATGCCTTAGCATTGGCCCTACCCAGCAGTTTCCAGTTTGCTGACCACTAAAGTTTCCAGTGAAACTGTCATCTCTCATGTATATTATCCAAACCTATTGGCATGCCACTCTTGGTTATTTTTCACAACTCTTTAGGACAAGTTAAAGAATTCACAGCAGTTCATGGACTGAAAACCACCGTGTATATTCATCACACAGGGAGCATAACTATGCTCCAGTACTTCTAGTATGATGTATCTATTTTATTGATTGCTTTACCACTTGAGTTGGCACAATTAGCAAGCTGGGATGATAGACTTGATACCATATTATAAAGCATTTAAGTAGATTTCAGCACCAAAGGCTACATGAATAGCAATGGCTACAGTATTCCAAAGATTAAATTTGAAAGAAACATGCACATTCAGTAATTACTAACAGCAGTGCATTTTAGAAAGCTCTAGTATCTAGAGGTTAACAACTAATATACACTAAACAAATATAATCATTCTTACCTCTATTTGTTCCAAAGTATCTTGCAGTTTTGAATTTAACTCGCTATAAATGAAAGGAAAAAAAAGTTTAAAATCAAACTACTGGTCATACTAACAGTGCTGTATTCTTAACACTTCAAATTAAAGTATCTGTTACAGAAGCATATTATCCCAGCTTTATAATGCAACAGTGTTAAGAGAGCCCAGACAAGACCTCATCCTGCTGGGATTTACCCAAGTATTCAGAGATACTCCCAACCCCACAGAAACTTGTGCTCTAAACATTTCGATTCAGCACTCTGCTCTACTACAGCAATACAGAAACAAAAAGGTCAGGGCAGTCACGTCTTTGCAAACTGTGGTATAGAACCTTTTACCCATTGCTCAGGAACCCCTTATAGAAACACTATTGGAAAAATGTTTAAATTTTTAAGAAAAGTCAGAACTTAAGCTTACATAACGCTCAGAAAATCTCTTTAAGACCATCACTTCACTTGTCTGAGCTGTACTTGGTATAGAAAGATTAACCAAAAAAAGCTACCATAAGAGAAACTATTTTGGACAAAGAAAGGCACAACTGCTGCTCTCTTAACAATTAGCTTTTAAAATTTTGGAATACCAACCAAAAAAAAAAAAAGTGGCTAATATGTTTTTGGTTTTGTTTGGGAGGGTCATGAAAACAAAGACATAGGCAGGATATTCTCTTCAGCACAGAAAGCACGCAGTTCTAATGGGATAATCACCTTACCTAATTTAAGACGACTTACATCTGTACTCCGAATCTTTTCCTAAGGGGCCTACATTAACTATCAAAAGATAGATTCTAGCTGCCTTATCTAGTTCTCTCCACTTAAATGACATGCTCATCACCCCTCCTTTTTTAGTTCTGTTAGATAACCTGGATAGAGCACCTTCCAAAGAAAGGTTTAAATAGAAAATAAAAATTAAGAGAAAGAGCTGGCATTGAACACTAAAATCAAGTAGCCACTAATTCTTTGTTGTTTATCCATATGTAACAAGCCTCCAGACAGAAAAGCCTTCTTAACAATTTCAGGCTACTTCATCGCCTGCTGGAGTTTAGGAGAATTTCCTATTACTCTAGTCCTTTTATCTAGCAAGAAGAGATTAGAACAAGAGTAAGAATCTTGCTCTATGCACAGAAACCCTCCTGTCCATCTTTAGAGCTAGGTACAGCACAGACCCCCAAGGTACAAAAATCTTTTTGGTTTATATGTTGAAATTAACCGGTCTAAAACACAGAAGCTGTTGACATCAGCAATAATGATTTAATGCACAGGCAGCCTTTGCACAGACTGAACAAATCAAGCAACCGTACTGATATAAGCCCTATTAAAAACTCACAAATCCCCTAATAGTAACAGATACTGCAGAAACACGAGGGATTCTTCTCAAATAAATGTCATGAACACGCTGCTGCTTGGTAGCACTTACCTTTTCTAATTAACTTAAAAATACACATGGATTTTTTTTAACCTCATCCAGGCAAATGACGTGCTCACACACATGAAGAACTTGCTCAACTACTGCAATGTAGGGCTGAAAAACTTCTTGGGCTCCTGAAACCAATTCCTGACTGTTGCAGTTGACCACATCTGACGTATGCAAGTGTTTGCAAGAATACATCCCACGTTTATACCAACCAATCTTGGAGAAGGAGGTGCAATCACAAGATTTCGTATGAAATGTAACTTTGATCAAGTATTGAACTGAAAATGTAGAAATGCAGCATCCAGCTAAAACTGCCTATGTTTTCTAGGCCACAATTACTAAGATAATGCTTGGACATAACGGCTACAAGATTATTATGAAAGCCCATCTACCATAATTGAGACTTTATGAATTAAATGAATGTCCTGAATTAAAAAACATATTAAAAGTATTTTTCACATCCTCATCCACAGAAATCTAAATTAGCATATTTTTAGAAGGTACATCTCCTGTGATATAATAGAAAGAACATTTAGACCCAAATGCAGTAGACAGAGTGGTCCTATTATCTGACACTAGAGTTTTCTAAGGGTTTTTGAAGGGAGTCTGTTCCCATCGTAAGTAATCAACAAGCAGAAGGCAGATGACTTTGATTTCTATTTATAAACAAAAATGAATCACATAA
Organism: Anser cygnoides; assembly: GCF_040182565.1. Classification (NCBI taxonomy): domain Eukaryota; kingdom Metazoa; phylum Chordata; class Aves; order Anseriformes; family Anatidae; genus Anser; species Anser cygnoides. Next base: position 25,592,183 of record NC_089874.1, on the reverse strand, counting down.
TGCAAGCATGGAATGCAACATAAGCACTGACCTGCTTCCCTTGGAAGAAGATAATGGAGAACAAAGGTAAAAAATAGAAGTCCAGCCTACTATTTTAAAGGAGGATGAGCAGTCACTCTTAAAAGCAAAGAGGTCAGGAAAGCTGCAATGCTCGTCTCTTCAGACTACACACACAGCAAATCAAAATATATATATACATACACACACACACTCCATATAAAGGTTTAAATCCCCTGCTGATTAAGAAGAGCTACATCTAACTCCTACTACCACCTAGCAAGAAAAATCTGAAGGAATGCACTGATTCTTGTCATGTGGACAAATAAAAGTGATACTGTGAAAATTTCACGGTAAGGTACGAAGGTGATTACCTACAGATCTTTATGAGAGTTAAATAGGTTTTAAATGTCAGCGCTTGTCTGACTTCTTGATAAACTGTTTCTACTGTGGTCCCAAACAAAAATGCAAAAGATCTAGCCTAACCCCTGCTAGCAAGATGTTACTCCATACAATACATATTCTTTGGGATTTCAGGAAGTAAAACAGTGCACAATTATGAAAATATATGCTCTGAGGCTGAGATTTACTGTTAAAAATGTCCTACTCTCACAATCCAAACAAAAATAAGCTCAGAGAAAAAAAAAAAAAAAAAAAACAATCTCAGAATAAAGAAGCAGTCCTGATTTTTCTATCATCATTCTTTCTTTCAAGAAACTGTCTTCCTGGATGCAACTTCTTTTGAGTGCAACAACAAAGTAAATCCTCAAAACTATTTGTCACGTATGTTGTCAGTATGCTAACAGATTTAAAATAGTATGATTTTTGCAGTTAAATATTCCAAATGGCAAAAATATGAACTGTTAGTTTAAGTTTAAAATTTTGCTATAGTGAACTTAATGCAGTGGAAATTAAAATTGAAACTGCAATAAAAGCTTGAAGTGATTCAGAATTAAACTAAACTTTTTATATAATTTACATAAAACAAAATTTAACTTAAAGACACTAGGTAAATAACCTGAATCTCAAAAGCACATGTTTTTGCAGATGAGTACTCTGAAGAGCCAAAGAAATCAAGCTACCTTTTCAAGCTGAATAAATTTTATTTTCCAAAAGAAGAAAAATGCAGGAGATACACAGAATAGATTAGACGAGCCATAGAGCATCGAAAAGAACAATATACTAAGGAGAGCTTCCTGAACAACGAAGACACTATAGATGACACCCAGGTGTGGAAGACTCTATAGAATCCATCTCTCCATCTCTCTCTAGAATGTAGAGTCAAGCAGAGCAAAACTTGTTCAGGAGTCATCTTGCATCTCGACAACCTAATTGTGAAGTACTGAGGGAAACCATGAAGCCATTTCTCATTCAAATAAATAATGAATATTTTTCATTCACCACTATATATGGAAGGGATTCAAAATTTTAAAAGGTTGTGGGGTTTTGTTTTGTTTGTTTTTGTTGTTTTTTTTTTTGGGGGGGGGGGAGGTAAAAGAGGGGAGTTGTATCAAGTAATGTAGGCTAATTTTGGCTGTGTAGTTGATTTATATCCACGTACAAGTTTTATGGAACTAAAAAGAAAACAAAAACTAGCTTTTCAATGTGATACTTCCAAATAGAGAGAGGCTTATTTCCAGGCAGAATTTCTAACTTCATACACTTTTTAGTTGCATCTTCAGATCCTTAAACCTCAACCATACCTCAAAAGCAGACCTAAACTGAAATCAAGCATTATGGGTAATTGTTCTGAAGTTGCAACAAATTGCGCGTTTATAGGACAGAAGGAGGCAAAGTGTATATATTCAGAGATTTTGGTCCTGCTAAGTCAAGGAGCATTCTGGCAGGAGTTCAAACAATGTCAGAATTTTACCTATAAATTTAAAACTCTAAAAATAGCACAAAAAGAAAATCCAGGTAATCTAATGACCTTCTCCATAGATGAAATATCAAAAATCACCTTATTTTTCTCCTTTATTGTCCTATCTGTTATGACTTTGAACTTGACGTTCACCCAATTCTTCTTTTCTTGCATAAAAAGCAACGGAAAACATCAAGTCTTTTTAAGCAAGAAACTGCAGATATGTGAATTAGTTCTGGTTCTGAAAGCAATTTCTCCACAACAGCATGAAGCTCGGTACTTGCTACTTTCACCACCAAGAATCAGGGTAAGTCACCCTTCCAAAACTATCTCACTGAAGGCAAATAATTCCAGAATATAAGCTTCCCTATTAAAAATTAGCCCAAGCGTGTCTAGGCTGCAGGTTGTAGCACAGTCCTAACTCAGTCTTAGCTGAAACTTTACCTGCCAACTTTCTACCACAGTTCCAAAACAATGGCACAGACCAGGTGGAGATTATATCGTGTTAAGATTGTGAAAACCTAGTGGTAGGGCTGGGGACGGGGACACAACAATGCTGAAGATGTTTATGTTTTCATAAATGCCTCAACTTTACTTTTCTAAGCAGAAAATTAAATTTAAATCAAAATTGATCTAGAGAATCAGAATTAATCATCATTGTTTTGTACCATCTACAAATACTATCCGGAAGCTGAGATCAGCACAATGTCACCTCACCTTATACAACTGTAGTGTTTGAAAGTGCTGGCAGCTTTCTGGCATTCCAAGCACAGCTGAATAGCTCCTGGATAGTCCTCTTCCTTGGGATAAAACAGAATAGAAAGCTAATTTGACTTTTGAAGCAAAAACCACAACACCCATTTTTGTTTACACGCTTATGTATAAAGACAAAGAACAAAATACTTCACCTCTTACACCTGTACAGTATCAAGTTGGAGAAAACTATTGAGGGTCTATTGCAGAAATTAATTTGCAAGCAGTTTAGAGTTATAAACAGGCAACATGTTAGCAAGATCCAAAAACACTGCATGTATTACATTATCTTGTGCAAATGACTTGTTTGTTTACTCACAGATTCATACAAAACATAGCAGAAAGCTCTTATTACGAAACAAATAACATTTTCCCAGTTAATTTTCAAACCTTTGTTAATACAATACAATCTATTCGTGAGCAGGGGAAGAGGTAAGTTCAGGCACTAGTAAGCTGCAGCCATAACTTACAAAACCAACAAAGAGACAACAGAGACACACCAATATTAAGGACGAATAAACACATTCTATTTACTTTGACACATTTGATAACTAATTAGTAACGAATTTAAGACAAATGGTTCACAGAAGGCCCCAGGACAAAAAAAAAAATACTTTGGGGAGGAAAAAAAAAACATATATAATTTATAAGAAGAATTTCCAATAGACAGAAAAAAATCAGTCAGAAAGTATATGAAGACACCAGGACAAAAACAAAACAAAACCGCACACAAGAACATACAGCCCCAAGATCTCGTCAACAGTGTCTTGGCTATGATTATTAATTTTGTATCCTATTAGGTATGAGGCCATTAAATGAGTTCCTTTTTCTTGAAGAAAGGAAAATCCCTTTCAGTAGCCAAGAGCTTTCCTTTTTTTCCTAATTACATTCATTATATTACGTGCTTCAGAGGGCTCAAATGCAAAGCTGCTAATGAATTTTCATTGACTGAAGAGCAAAAATACATGGGCAATGTATATTTAGCTATTACCGTAAAGAAGTTTCTCAAATAAAACTGTTTTTAACAGCAGCATTCTAATGTAGATCAAGTTTGGCTATTAAAAAAAAAAAATGCTTTATCCACTAGATGATGATAAAACAATACACTGGCTTAAAATGATTGCTGCAATTACAGCTCTGCGTCTTTCTCCATTGGAAACCTGGCTCCATTAAGTCTACCAGGGCTGCAAAGCAGCAAGTTCCATGCTCTCATCTCTTCATCACAAATTGCAAAGCCTGCTTGGGTAACACATATTACTGATGTATTCCAGATGTGGCTCACCCCTTTCTGTTTCTGTCACTCCTGTTTTAGTTGGGAACCCTGCTTAAATGTTCATCTCTGTATGGCTACTATGTGTATTTTATATATGTGTGTATGTATGTGTGTATATACATACACATGTATAAAACTCATATATTCCAACCTACTAACTTCCTCTCAGAGTAAAGACAGTGAAATAGCTAATACCTGGGATACGGTATTTGGGAGAAGACAGTCAACACAGTTCTAAAACTCCAGTTAGCCAGAAAGGGCAGTTTTAGCAGGTAAATGTTTAAAGATCACTGACAAATCTGACATTAGGGTCTGCGTGCAGATGCAACACCCACACCTCTGTCTCAAGAGAACAACTACCAGCAGTGAAGATCTGATTTCCTGTGCAATACAACACAGCACAGAAATAAATAGCTAATAAAAAGCTAATAAAAACCTAAGCTTATTGAGCAGAAAATAACATTGGTGCAGCCTCAGGTGAATTAATACGTTCTTGCTTGACAAAGAATAACAAAGTGTGAGACAAGGTGTATTACCCAAAATGGAATTAAAGAATCTTAAGAGTTAAAATTAGTAAGATTCAATCTCCAAATTTAGTAACTAGGGATTATCATAATGACGTTCTATCCAACCTCAGCTAAAAATAATCAGCAAGCTACCAAGTCAAAATAGTTACACGACATGATCAAAATATATCTGTCAATAAACTCTTCAATGTGACTTTCACACAATTTAAACACCTGAAGACAAGATCTTATTTTTGCCCTGCACAGTACCTACTACATTTTAGGCAATATATATATACACACCTTAACAGCAGAATTTTCAGCGTCATGGCCTGCGTGCTACAACTTTTTCTACAACTGACTATTAAAAAGCCAAGCCACTAAATAAGGAGGGAAGCTCCACCACTTCAAAATAAAATACTAAGTAGGAAGGCCATATATAAATGTGTAAAATAATATACCAGTAGAAATACTTTATCCAGACCAGGTATATCAAGAACCAGCTAAACCTCACTTGCTTTTTTAATTCCAAGTATGAAGCTAAAGCCAGAAAAGGAGTATAAGCAGAGGTGTAAAGAGGAGAGTGAAGACAGAACTCTCACTGAACTAACTGAAGCCTAAGTTCTGAAACTAAGTTCTGAAGGATTGAGTCTTTGATAGAAAATACTGCCCTGTCCCCCTCCATAGGGGCTGTCTAATTTGGTATGAAGTATTTCTCACAACATTTAAAACAAGAACAAAAATACTATTTCACAACAAACACTCATCATAGCCTGCTCATAAAATGAAGGAAGGAAGGGACAAAATTAAGATGACTGACAGAAATACAATAGCTTCTAGATACAATAGTCTGGGAGGGACTTACCTCTAGCATCTCACTTAAGCGTACATCAGTTCTTTGCTAAAAAGAGAAAGAAAACAGTGATAACTACAAAGAAATGAAGAAAAATATTTTGCTATTGACTGAAAAAAAATCTTCACATACCAGTGTTTTTATTGTTCTCAGAGACTTTAGCAGTCCAATAAGCAATTGTCGTTTCCTTTGATTTGCAAGAAGTCCCAAACTAGCTTGTGTGAATCCCTCCTTTGCAATATTCAGGTGTCTGTAGAAGTTAACAATGAACACGACAATCTTCCATAATATATAACATAAGGCTCATTTCGAATAAACGCTAGCATGCACATCATCAGACATGCTAGAAAATAAAATTGCAAGCATTGTTAGGGAAACCCTGAAACTGAGATGACACCATATTTTAGTTTAAGCCGGCGGGCAGCTAAGCACCACACAGTCTATTCACTCTCCCCATCACTTCCCCTAGTGGCATGGGGGAAAGAATCAGGAGGATGAATGTAAAAGCTTGTGGGCTGAGATAAAGTTTAGTAAGACAGAAAAGAAGGAGAAATAGTAATAATAATAGTAATATATACAAAGCAAATGATGTACGGTACAATTGCTCACCACCCGCCAACCAATACCCAGCCCATCCCCAGGCAGTGGTGCCCCCACCCTGGCCAGCCACCCCCTATTAATTGTTCAGCACAACGCCACGTGGTGTGGGACATCCCTTTGGCCAGCCCGGGCCAGCTGTCCTGGCTGTGTCCCCTTCCAGCTTCTGGTGCAACCCCAGCCTCTTTTCTGGCAGGACAACATGAGAGGCTGAAAAGTCCTCGACTTAGTTTAAGCACTGCTCTGCAATAACTAAAACATCGGTGTGTTATCAGCATTATTCTCATCCTAAATCCAAAACACAGCACCGTACCAACTTCTAGGAGGAAAATTTACTCTTAGCCAAACCCAGGACACACACCAACAGACTATTTAGAAGGTATGTTATCCCTTCTGCAGAACTTGTCTGTGGATCAGTGGTATATCCCAAAAGGTATCTGTTTAAACAGAACTTGCAATTAACAGTGAAAGTTGGAAGAAAAAAAAAAGCAACTAGTACGTTTTAGTACATTTACTATTGCTAATTCCACTCAGCACATAAACAGAAAATATTATCAGCAAGTGACCTCCTTACAAATGTCTTTTTAAATCCCTTTTTCCCCTTTTCAGTTTCTACCATTATTTAAGCAAGATACCTTCTTCCGTTTGCACAAATAACAGCTGCTAATTGAAGACCAGTCTGTAATGATGTAACACGTTCAAGTTCCTACAGAGACAACAGGTTAAATAAACACACAAGTTAAAGTTCTGCTACCTACCAGCGAAGACTAGCAATTAGAAGGTTTTATCTTGAGATGTTATAACAACTTTTTAGAGTTCCTTTATATATTACTTGCTTCAGCTTTTTATATATGCTAAACACTGGTATGTAACATTAAAACAAGCTATCTCTTAAAACACAATTCTCCTTTGAAGAAAGATACATGAAATACATTTTCATTGCCTTGAGAGCCTCTTCATTTATATACTCCACATGCAGCCTAAGAGTCTGTATATGATTAACAGAATACCCCACAGCATAATAATCAGGGACAGAAATACAGATTAATTTGCATTAATATGCCAAAGGGTAACAAAAACAAAACAAAACAGAAAAAGAAAAACATGTTTCACATATCATTCACACATTTCACATCTTCTTAGAAACATTTGCATTCTAAAAATTTAATAAATGTCATTTCATAATGAACGTTAATTGTATCCGGTTGAATTTAAGCTGAAAACTCTTCAGCACAAGCAACCTGAACTTAGCTTGATTTTGACTTTGTGAAGTGCCTAGCACAATCACAACTTCGTCAAAAAAAAAAAAAAAATGTTTTTCATGTACATATTCCTTTTGTTAGGAACAGCACTGCAGAACAGTGAGCATTCTCTCCACTTTTAAATTATTTTTTTAAATACTCCTCATCATTTAAAAACATATTGAGTGCTTTCCATGGGAAGAAGGAAGATTTTCACTTTGAAAATTAAATTTATTTTGAAGACTTGGCAAGTGAAAATAAGTTTAAAATTCGGTTCAGTTTAAGATCATCTCTTGGTCAGTCAGTCAAGAAAGATGTATCACACTCTCTCCAGCTGCTTAACCAAAACAGAATTACAGTAATGGCTCATATGACAATGCTTTCTTCAGGATTCATAAAGTATGACCCATCTTAACCAGGAAGATGCAGAACAACCTCAAACAGATATTCTGAAAGTCTGGAAAACTTCTTAATCTTTTGTATCGTCACAGGTGCGTGGCTCTTGGCCCTGAATTATTTGGCTAACACCAGAATACTACAACCTATAAAGAAGGCCTGGGGCAGTCACTCCCCTCAGCGTGCGTGCAGACGTGCCAGTCCCCCAGACATCAAGATGAGACCAGAAGAAAATAGCTGAAGTGTCAGCAGCCAATGCACAAGACACTAAATTGTGAGTACTGGGAATGGTTAATTCTCCAAAGCTGCTAAGCCAATTTTTTTGGTCCTCTTCAGCAAGGTCCTAGTACGGTCTTTCCAAGTTGAGGGCCTCTCACATACCTTTGTGATGGCAGACTTCCTTTATTTTGCATATATTTGAGACAGTAAATAGAACTGGCCCAGCGTTTTGCCTTTGAGCTCAAGAAACAAGTACTGATGGACTATCAGGGGAGCACAATAAAAAGGTTCTGCTATGTGAGATGCTGTACACACACAGGATTATCCATCACAGGGTAATTCTCAGACTACTTTCAAAACAATCCTGAGTTTTCCTTCTGCAGTTTTCTCAGTGTCATTTCCTGATAAATCAGATTTAATTAAAAAAAAAAAAAAAGAAAATCAGATAAAACCAGGCTGAGCTGACCACATGTATAGGGACATTATTAAAAGCAAATGGGTAGAAAAAAAAACACCTCTTCAGAGAATCATTATGATAGCTGTTCTTCCAATTATGTTCTGGGAGGGAGGAGAGAGAAGCAGAACGTTGGCATGGCAGTAGTAAGAGCAATTCCACTTCATTTTGCTCTCGGAGGTCCTTGACATGTTAAGACTCCATTTCCAGCTCAGCATTCTGATGCTTTCCTCTCATGATTGACTGAGATCAGCAGAAGATTTCTGGTTAAGTTCTCTTAAAAAAGGTCATTACTGTTTGCTCTTGTGTATAAAAATCTGAAACCATTCCTAAACACAAGTGCTCAAAAAGCTCCTCTTCGAGTCCATTACAGGTACTGGTCAAGCATGTGAATTCATGTTTTCAGAAAACCATCATAATGAAGTCATATGTAGAAGCATTTAGCATCCTAAAGAGCCCCCAGGTTGAAACACCCTTCATTCACCCTTCAGAGATACAGGTTTAGCTGGATCCAGGTTTAGCTAGAACAACTACTTCCAGCCAAGCACTAGCATCTCTTCTAACCAATTACTGTATTTAATCCCAACTGAAACAAGCAGTATTATAAGGGGACAAATTTGAGTGGTTTACTGTTAAAAAATGACACTAGTCTTACCTCAACATATGCAGGCTGTTTTTCAAGAATCAAGTCTGCAACTTTCTTAGATACCTTAAAAACAAGAATACCAGAATTGATACACAGCAATCTCAATAAAGTAGCCAGTCTCTATACTGAAGTTCTACAGTGACTTTGTGATTCTGTCACTCCTGTAGTTTTCGAACTTATTAATAAATATGCCAGCCATAACAAGTTAAAAACCCTAGAAATCACATGGATCATGAAAGAAAAATGTTTATTTACAATTTCATCTAGGAATCAATGACCATTTTTAAATTAATCTTACTTCTCTGCCCGTTAAAGATGCTAGAATAAAAAACAGAATAAAATACGTAACTACAATGCTTACATTCTCTTTATGCTACCGCTAGAGCAGAAACTTAAGTTAACCATCTACCATGGGGATCTAAGAAAGTCATGATGACGCTTACCTTTCAGACAGATACCATATTAAATAAAATCCATGCCAAAAGGAATATTCACCCTGTGCACATTACACCATTTCTTTAGCTCTCAGAACATGCATATTTTAAAACTTTCTCCATTGTTCTGAACTAACAGTAAGTGGAACGCTCCTGAGGGCTCCTGCCTGTACTGAATTTAAGAACCAGCATTGTTGCTTTGATCAGGCTCTTGTGCACACACAAAATAAAAAAAAAAAAAAGAAAGAAAGAAATCCAACATTAACAGTCATATGAACGCAAGCTTGAAAACAGTTTGTAGGTTTTGGTTGCTTGTTTATTTTTCAGCAGGTACTACAGACATTTAAGAAGAAACAGTTTCAAACATGACAAAAACGTTACTGGTATTGCTCTATATTCTTCACAGGGACCAACACTTCCAGAAACAAAAATTAAGTAAAACTGGCTGTGACTGTCAGCCAGCCCCATTGTACTTGTGGGAAAGAGTGATGAGGGAGGTTTTTCGGTTTTCTTCGGTTGTTTTGTTTTACACACTGCAGGTTTGTAAACTGCTTATTCAAATGCAGTATGACACTGGGATCTTCAAAATACAGCATCCCTGTAACACTCACAACGGCTCCACCAGTTCAGTTCCCGTCCTTTGGAAGAGCACCTGCATGCAAATGGTCTTCAAAGGACTCTGATATTACAACTTTCTTTTGCAGGACAGCAAAAGAACTGCTCCTTGTGAGGTAGGAGCACAGGAAAGGATGTTACGAAGCCAAAAGCTACACAAGTCTACACGACGTTGGGGCTCTCAGGAAGCTTTGCTCTATACACAGTCTATATCCTACAAAAATTTTCACTTCTTTTTAATCTCTTCTTCCATTTAGCCTTGTATATGTGAAAACTTTACAAAAGGCATATACTTGTTAGCCATTCACGCCTCTAGCACAAATCTAACAGCTTGATTCTTCACTGTTAAAGGGATTCATTAAGCAGTACACATGAATAGGAGACAATGCATTTCATTTTCACTTTTCACTATTTTTGTTGTCGCTTTGCAAGTTCTTGAGTACCTAATACCAATAAAAATCTAAACACTGTCAACCATCTGCCACAGCCATTTTTGTTGTTTGCTTGAACTTCCTGATAGTACTTTTCTGAGCTTACAAGCAATTCTCTTCTCTTTCTTTTAAATGAACCATCATATAACGGGTTATTACATTCCTTTCCATATTGTCCCCCTGCTTTTGACAGCTTCTATACTGCTGTGCTGATGTACTTTTTAATTCTTAACCTTTGTAATCTAGAAATACAGCCACTAGCAATGAACGTGGCTGCTAAAAGCAGTTGCAATTATCAATGCATGCAAACTGCAGTGTTTTTTGAGGGGACCAGAAAACAATTTTCTTCTTCCTAGCCACATCAGGAAAAAGTATTTTGTCTCCTGAAGGAAAAAAAAAAAAAATACAGCTGTGTATATCAGGCTATTAATTAAAACAAAGCCAAACAGATGTACAGGAAAAAAGCCTCCTAATTCAAATTATTTGTACCCAGATGACTACTCAAACTAAAGCTGTCATGACTCACATATTAAATAAGTATTGAGTGGCTCAATGGAATTGAAAATTGTAATGGAATGGAGAAACTACAGAAAACATGGAGTCTATAGTGAAACAAAGACATCACCAAAATCAGTAGTGCAAAAGCAGACAGTAACAGCCAGTGAGAAGTGGAAGATCAGAGCTCTACTACAAATAATTCATTGTCATTTGAGTATTTTGTGCTATAGGAATTAAAAAGTTGGAATTCTCTCTAAATCACTGTTGTAAATTCCTATGTCAGCCATAGATTCAGCCACTGAACTGAAAAATACAGTATTTATTCTATTTCAAAAGCAGACTTCTTGAGTATTGTATCTAATAGTACAGAAAGACACAAATGGATCGTATTTCCTGGGAAATATGCTCAGTTCTCTACTCTATTATTTGTTAGCTACATGTACTTCCCAGTTCACATCTCAGAAGCAGCCATGCACTGAAACTACGCCCATGCTGTTTCCCACTGTGCATACAGAATGGCCAAGACATTGATAACAGGTATTGGGATTATTCAGCATATGCCTATGAAGTTGTCTCTCAGCATTGAGTGTATTTCCTTGCTAAAATAGGTCACCACCAGATGTCCTCTTAAGCTCATCACCTCTTGGTAAGGAACACAGAATTTTCATTTGCCCAACTTCTCACTAATAGCTCACAAAATTTCATAGGTTTATTCTGGGAAAAACCATGTTAGGCCAAAAGAACTTGTTCTTTGTGTATTGTTAGTGGTTCAATATTTTCTGATGTACATTTCATCCGTTTAAATATGTGAGTTAGGATTAATACTGTTATTTGCAGGTACTCTCCAAATGCCAGCTAATACATTCATTTCCTGTTCATCTTTCAGAGCAAAAAAAAAAAATCAATATTTACTGTATTCAAAAAAGCCTGAAAAGTAACAAATACCTTTCAGGAGCTGCAGCTCTCATTGCCCCATAAACTACAGTTATTACTCATTATTTCATTTCATAATAAGTATATAGCTCTCACTAGAAACACTTGGGGACAACTGAAAAAAATAAATCAGCAAATGAAAAATAAGGTAAAAATATGGTAAAAAATACGGACTCTAAAGAAAGAGGTTGGTTTTTCTTTAAACATTTTATGTTTTACATTGCCTAAAGTCTCTCAAAAAAGGGACTCTACAGCACTATTAAGTGCTGTGTTGAATATTTTATTTCTTCCAATATGTTGGAAAAACTGAACTAAAAATAAAGTTTATAAAGAAACAGCCCATTTGATCCTTATTACAATACTTCTGTATTTTCACTTCAACCTACAGTTATAGACAACATAAAAAACTCTGACAGTATACTAAACACCTTTACTTACAGCAGCTTGCTGTTGTTTCAATTTATCTCTGTACTCTTCCAGTTCTTGAAGACTAAGTACTGGAGGAAGCCTCTGAATGTGAACAACAAATAAAATTCAGTGAGAAAATACATAAAATACGTATGCAGTATTAACTAACCAATCAGTTTAATTAAAGAAACATTCTTACTGCTTCTGCAATCTAATTTGTATTCAAATAATGGATGCTGAAATTAATCAGTGTTAAAAAGCATAATATCATAATTTCCTCAAAGTTACCCCATTTTAAGACATACATGTAACATACACAAGCCCCTAGTCATTGAAACTACTCATTTCTCAGTCTATTAATTCCATCTGTTTAAAAAAATACCCAAAATACAGAATAGGCATTTTTTCCTCCAACTATTTGGACTTTCCCATAGTAGTTTAAAGTTCTAAGTACGTGTTAGCACATTAGGCCTGATATTAATTCTATCACATTAAAAGAAGAGACTCCATACTAATACCATAGGTTGGAAGCTCCATACAACTGCAAGAAGATTTGGGTATGGGGAGGGGCAACAAAAAACAAAACAAAATCCACACTGTTTTGCATTAATTCAGGATACAAGAAACAAACAAAAAATGGGTCGTTGAAAGAAGCTGACTTTTGACCTTCATGTTTGGTTACATTACTGCCTTTTCTTTTATAACAACAACTTACCTCTAATTCATACTTCACAATATCAAAGGAATCATTGGAAAAATAAACTTCTTCAATACTATTAATTATTTCTTGCTGAGCTTGAGGATCAGTTGGTTCTTCCCGTGATTCTCTGAGCTCCTCCTTCACAAAACAAAAAAGGTGGATTTCCATGACATAATATCACAGCCTAGAAGGAACAATGCTTACCAAAACAAGTATTTTTTGAAAGTCATTAAGAACTTCAGTACAAGAAGCAATAATTTCTTGAGAATAGAAAGATCTGTACACTCCAGCTTGTATTTCTCATTACAAACAAGACAGTCAAAACTTTTCAAAGAACAGTGCAAGCTTCATTGTCTCAGATTACCTAAACATTTCTTCCTCAACATTTGTTTGTGGCATAAACGCATGCTGAGTCCGCAGTTTTTCTCCTGAAGCTTAGCATACTGTAGAATTTTTCATAAAAAGAAAAGACTAAAATCTGATTTATTTTTTAATCTGAAGAACTATTTTTGTAAACCTAGGGTAGACAGTGTCACTACAAATGTGTAACCATTCAATTTAGCTCTCCGAATTCACTTTGGCAACTTTGATAAAAGACATGCCATTAAACACTTGACTTTTTTATAGGCAAAACCGTAACAGATCTGCTTTCTTTGCACAATATTAACACGTTACAGATTTTTCTCCAGCTAGTGGGGTGGTCTAAACAGACAGGCACCAACAGCTTTGTGACAGCTAATATTCAAGATGTGCATTCTCCTCCCTCCTGGCGCAATCTCATGTGGAAGGTCTTCTCAAGAACCCACCTGCGCCCACTCGTCACCACAAACTGAGGACTGAGTCTGAACCTCTCATCCTCCCATACTGGATTTTTCAACTAATATTTGAAGTTGAAGTGGGCTGTTCCCACTGAAAGAATGAAAAACCTTTATTAGAGATTCAAAAGGGAAAAATGCAGGGTAGAAGGAAGGGAGGGAAGGAAATTCAAGATATAGCTCTGATCATATTATTTGATATCAGAATTTAACCCTGGCAAAGTGGTCCAACAGACTGAAGTATCCCATCAAGACCCCAAGCCTCTGACACAAGTTGCTACAGTGGGACAAGGTGCCCATATTTTCATCACCAAAAACTCAAGAGCTTATTTCACCAGCCAAAGGCAGCAGATTTGAGATTAATTTACCGAACAATCACAAACTTCCTCATTTTGTACGTCACTCGGTAACATCAAAGCACGTACGTTACAAGGAAAAGCGAGATTTCACCCACACAGCAAGGTGCTGTTTTTCCTACACAAATAAATGCAACCAAGGTGCGACACGCGAACAATTTCCTAAAGCATCAAAAAGAGCCGCTGCTCCTCTAAAACTGCCTTCACGGGGGAAAAAAACGGCCCCAAAGCAGCTGCCACCGAGAAAACAGGCTGCCAAGGGGGGCCCCGGGCCGGCACGGCGGAGGCCAGGGCAGAGGCCGCCCCGCGATGCTCGGGCGCCACCCGCCGGGGGGCGGAGGCAGCGGCCTCCATCTTCTGGGGAGGCCGCGCCAGGGCGGGAAGGCCTGAGGGGGACGGGGCACCCCGACAGCTCCTGTTCACCTCACCCCCTTTCAGCCTCACTGAGGGCACGTGAAACAGAGACCGGGCTGTAAGGGCTGAGAAGGAATAGGTTCTTGAAAGAGGCTCCGGGGGGCATTTTTCATTTGTTTAATCTGTGATTTTGAAGCTTCCATCACATGAGGGCGCATGAATCAGCAGATGATGCTCGCATTCAGATTCAGTGGCAGGCTGCTCTTGCAACAGTTTCACTAACAAAACAACTATCTGTCATCTAACCATATGTGTTCCTGTCCTTTACAACAAACAAAGTGTGCTTCCTGCTGGGCTTCCTAACAAATGGCAGCTTTATGCTGAACACAGAGCCCCTCTTTAAATTAGCTTAACATTTTACAGTACACTGAGCTTTATCTGTAAGAAACTAAAAATAAAAAATATCCAAGACAGGGTCAGCTTAATTTGTCCAGTGAACCACCGCAAATGGAATCACCTAATTTATCACCCGCATGTTTGGCTATAAGTTCCTGGCATAGTCATTTGTTAAAAAAATAAAAATAAAAAGGAAAATAAAATAAATGCAAGAAAGATTTTGAACAATCTGAATTTCTTGATGATGTGTATCTTGTCATGCTGGTGAAATACGTCAATGCCTTAAGTCAGTGGTGACTGATATCCCCTAAACATACATTAAGAAGGCCACCACGGATACCTATTCTTCTAGATTTAGAGGCACTTATTAATAAATTAGGAGGACTGTTTTTAATATGAACGTTTTAATGAAGCCTAATCAATGACCTTTTAACTTTGTAGAATAACACATTTTTCAGCACAAAAATGACACTGAGGTTGGCATGGCTAGAAAAATTACTCAGAAACCATCTTCTGTGTTAGAAAAACCATTTATCTCAGTGTTTCTCACAAAAACAGTACCTGGGGAAATATTTATTAAATGGACAGGCTTTTTCTTTATCTTGTTCATTCTTTCTAGAAGAACAGTCAGTCCAGAGAGAATGACTCTCCAGAATAAACTTAAGCTCCCATATAAATTACACCAGACTTCATGCCATGGCAGCTTCCAGTCCATTATGCTCCACTAGTTTCAAACAACTAACAGGCTCATGGCCAGCCTTTTCACTCACCACTGAAGGAAGCAAAAATCCTTGCCTAGTTTGCAGATATTCAGTTTTCCTCATCCCTTCAGTGAGGGATACAAAAAAGCTTACAATATGAAGCCCATTGTTTCAAGGGCCTCAGTGAAGGCCAAATTTAGCACTGTGGAGGTAGTATTTGCGCACTGTGTACAGGCACAGAGAGCTTTATTAAATTCCTCAAGGCAGTTTTATAACTCAAATATTTTATAACTCAAAACTATTGCCACTGAAAAATCTGCCTTTAAAAAAATAGTTCAAAAAAAATCAACATTAAAAAATGTTTACCAGTAAGTTAATATGTAAATTCAGAAGTTCAAGAAGTATTCTGAATAGAAAAACCTATAGAAATTTGGGATGGGAAAATCATGTGATGATGACCGTGCAGAGAACTTCACCACCGCTAAACCAAATCAGATACAAAGGAGATCAGAAAGAGTGACACATCAGCAAGGTGAACCCCAAAGTACTCCACTTCAGTCCAACTGCCCAGATTAATACATACATTCAGCAGTAGGAACTCTCCAACCAATAACCAGCCAACATAACATCTAAGATGCCATTTCAAGTACTCATGTTTCCAAAGTTTTGCTCAGCAAGACACTTTACCTACTTAAAATTTGCATCATTTGTGGCGATGTGCAAATGTGACTTTTTTTTTTTTCTTTCCATGGTGTTTTGGACCATGCTTTCACTGAAAGACAATTTAACCTGTCTAACATGCTTCCTTGCAGGCCATGATTAGCGCTACCCTAAGGATCAGGTCTCTCTTACATAATGCCACCTAAACAGATCAGTGAAAGACAGTTTCTGGGCAGACAACACAAACAGAAACAAAGAACTGTCTGTCTAACAGCTTACAAATTTGAAGAAACCGTTGCTAAATAAAAGTATTTGCATCCACAAACTTCTCACATTGTTTTGCCTTCCTGGTGTATGGAAATAGAAGTTTATGGGTCCAGGAGCCTACAGCAATTACTTGAACTGTATTTCAAAAGAGTCACTTCATTGCAGACTCATCTGAAAGGCAGTTCAGGAAGTTTTAGATGACTTACCCAGCAATTTCCCTGTGTGTCATACTCCCACTCTCTCTTTTGTTCTACGCTGCCTGCAACACGAAAAACAACATTGCTACTGAAGCATTACTGGTACAAAGTTGAAGCAAAAACCTTCTGCATTCCACTAACAATCAACCAAAAGACTTGGGAAGCGGACACCGAGAAATGTTCATGATCAAGACAGTGTTAATAGAAACTGCTTAGAGACAGAAAAAATCTAAAAAGCTTCTAACCTAATCAGAAGCTGAAGGTCAGCAATAGCTGATACACCTCTATATGGAGAGCCAGGGGTCAAGTCTGCCTGGTACTCATTTGGACACAGCCTCCCTACTTCTGTCATGAGCCAAAAGAACACCAATGAACATGCTGTCAGTTTCCACCCCTCCGTTCTGAACTTGGATAACACCCGTGTTAAGAGGAAAGCTCATCCCAGACTCTAGGATGAGGGCGCTGCTTGACTTCTTATATATATTATATATATATATATAAAACTTATCTTATAAGTAGATATGTTTGCATACCTCCCTAATAATGTGTAATTATATATGTATATAAACCAACCTCAAGATAAAACATTTATTAGCTAATCCACAGCTACGGAATGAAGTCCCACAGGGAAGTCTGTGGTGGTCCCTTGTCCTTCACATGAAACGTCCAGAACATTCTTTTCATCCTTCATTCTTCAATATGCATACAGAGTACTTAATAAAAAAACCTTCTCTCTACCAAAACAAACATGACACTGTGGAAACAATTCTCCTGATAGGCAGAGAATAACAAAGCCTGACCAGACATTAGTCACACCACTTAATGCACGCAGCTATTGTTGGGGAAATGGAAACCCACAACAGACTAAGAAATTCACGCTTCTATATCTATAGGAAAAGCATTAAAAATAATCTTCCAGTATTTTTTTCCACCATAAGCCACAAAGCCAACTAATTTCTATGTATTGCATATGAGCTGATTATCATCAAGATAAAAATAACCTAATTCAAAATCATCTCATTATTAACCCTACACACTTGAATTGAAGTGTACAAAATACCTCTCTTAACCTTTTGTGACAGAATCTACTAAACAGAATTGTTATCAGCTTGGGGAAGAACAAAGCTGACAATCACAGAATGGTTCAAAAATCAGTACTGCAGTTCTATACGATCCTTAATACAAACCATTTTCAACAATCAAAAGACACTGATATGCCAAGAATTACAGTTCCCCAGGACAATCACAATCCAGATGAAGTAAGGTATCTCAACCCAAAGAAGACATGAAATCATTCTGCAGGCTACTCTTTCTTCTAGAAATTTTGCCTTTCAGTTCAGATTTACCTTACCTACAAACTCCATCGCTGACTTAAACTACTATACGTTTATTTCTCTGTGTTACCGAGTTGGTAGCATGATTCTGTATTATAACAGAAAGTAAAGCAAGTTAGCTGGTGATTTGTCTTCATATGATGCAAGCAGACTGGAATTTTTCAAGACAGTTGCAGAACCTATTGGGAGTAATGGGTAATGTGAGTGCATACACTCAGGGGTATTCAGTAAAATAAAGATGGTAAATCATTTCATTGTTTGGAAAAAAAAAAAAAAGGAACAAAAAAAAATACAAAACTGAGGAGCACAGTCTCCACTTTCACATGCTTACCAGCAAGCCACCGGTCAGCAAGTAACTTTCAGATATCAAAACCCATGAGAATTTTGCTGGCTTTTCCCCGAGGGGATGCAACATCAATGTACTCCTTTCCCCATTCTTTGTATTCTCCATTTGACTTTCAATTTAGTTTGACAGTTTCCATTTCAAAGACACACTTTTGTCCCTAGAGTTACCATTATCTATCAATGGTTTGTGCTCTTTTGAATAATTCATGCTGACTCTGCAGTCCTTTTTTCTGTACACCTTTCTACAATGTTAACTTAGCATTTGAAACTTTGAGCAACACTTGTCCTAAATCAGCCTGGGGATTGCACTTTGACTATGGAAGTGTGATGATGAAAGCGTAGCAACATAACCATTCTATAGTTCAAACAGTATTTGGCTTGCGAGCTTGAGACTTCTGTTATTCGAGATATGAACAAAAAACGTTATTAAAATGTGGCAGCAGAGAACAACATATGTTTTCAAAAAGCAGCCTGCAATATTATGGTTAATACTATGGTTTTACTCATTGCCTTTAAAAACCTGCACTTCTTTTCATTGCCTTTACTTTTGCATTCAAAAATGAATTCCCTTCACCAAACTTGTCCATTTCTATAAAATAATTATTGAGAGGGATTAGCTTATATCCAGCAAAGCTACTTGAACCTGTAATTATGTTATTCTGATTTGTGACATCAGTACATTGCTGTGACATTGAATATAGTTTCAGTTCAAAACACCTATATACAAGGGCTCAATGACTTTCAACTTCTGCTCAGTACTGAAACCTGATCTCCTTGATGGTTACTCATACCATAAACACAGACAAAATCTTTCCCTCCTCAGTACCCAGAATTCCTGTTTCAGGAAAGGGTATCAGGATCGATGCCCACAGTCCAGAAGACATATTACAGTGTCTCACCTGATGCCTTACCATTTGGAAAGTAAAATCATACAATAAAGGTTTTAGCGAAGTTAAGGAGGGATGTCAATATTAATCCTTCCTCTTAAAAGGAAAGGGATGGAAGTAAAGTTACCGTGATATATGGCCTTGGACCATAGCCAGGAGATAAACTGATGAAAACACAGTAATTTTACTCAATATTCACCTGATCTAATGTTTTTATCAGATAAATAGCTACCTGTACAAGAGATTCACTGAATATACCTTGTTGAGAAGGAAAAAGCCAACATAGCTAACATAAGCATCTAAGAATATTCAGATTCATAATCTGAATATTCAGAATATATATTCTTAATATAGCAGTTATTTTTAAAACCACCCACCTAAAACATTTTGAAAGGGAACGAGTGTTAGAAGAATGAAAAACTATAAAAGCTTCATACTATGGCACAGAAGAGAATAATACTCTAATTTTATCAGCTTTGAAAAAAAAATCAGGTGATGAGTTCTAATGTTGATGTAGTCTTGCCTTTTCAGCACAGAATTCCTAATTTTCAGGAGATTCTGCAGAACAGTTGCTGATAGTGTTCTCACGTTACAAAGGGTTGACAGCATACAACTGCCAGAACTCTTCCAAAAATTAACAAAAAAAATTGCAAATTGAGAGGTATTTGTTTTCCCATTGTTATTGATACAAAGTGTAGGCTTACCAGACACATAACATCAAACCACTATAGAGCAGAGAGCCAACCAAGATATCCTGCCTCTATTTTTACCTGGAGAGTCAACTTGGCAGAAAAGGCTGTTTGAAATTGGATGCCCAGTGGGTGGCAGGAATTTGCAGTTTTGAAATCTGAGCCATGGAGATGTGACAGTTCTTTCAACATCACTGCAACTGAATACTTTGAGTCTTTGAAATCAATATATTGGCCACTGTTTAACAGAATATTATGTACCAATTTAGAGATTGTTATTTGATTTTTTTAAACATGGAGTAACATTGATTTTCTTGTCTGCCTTAGCACAGGCATCATATTACAATGTACTTATGTAGAGACAGAAAGACACGGGATTTTTAAATGGTAAAATAAGGCATCAAAATTCAGTTGAAGTCAGTAACTTAAATAATTCATTGGTTAAAGGCAAGGTCCAAATTAGGGGAAGAGAATAAGTATCATCCACAGTAAGTCTTGCAAATCATTAGCAGTCAAATATTGTAACAATTTCTCCCTCATACACAGATTACTCAGCATGATCTGTGAGACGAGAGAGAGATGACATCATCTGAATAGTGAGACAAATAAAAATGATTATTATTCTAAAGCTATAACATTTAAAGTAGAATATGAATTACATATGCTGAAGATGAAAAATGTGAAATTCTGAAATACACTTATGGCAGCAAAAGCATGCAAAGACTGAATGTCAAGACTAGAACTATGCAGGCTACCCTTATATCACGTACTTTCCTAAGTGACAAAAAGCACTTCCTTCCCTTCTTCCCCCTCCACCCTGATTTCAGCAGGAAACCTAAAAATATTGAGATCAACATCCAGTGACAACTTCAAAGTTCCAAGAAAGAAATTTTAATGCGCCCTCATTTTGACTCGATGCACTGTTTTGCCTCAAAATTCTAATTCTTTCATAAAAATATTTCAGATAGGAAATATTTCAGGAGCAAATAAAGCCATCAAAAACAACAGCAGCAAATCCGTTGTCGGGACCAAAAAACACAAAAAAAGCTGTGTCATCTAAATATAAAATGAAAAATTAAAACTGAAGGGGGTGGGAAGAGGTCATGTATCATACCTTACTAGGAATCCGTAAGTTTTCAATAGGACTGAGGTCATGGACACTCTCCTGAGGACTTCTTAGACCCTTTAAAAGAATTTTAAGTCAGTTAAGGTTGATTATTTTACATATCTTGCAATCAAACTGCCCAAGTCTTACCTGTTGTTGAAGAAAAAAAAACCTACAAGTCCTTTAATACATTACACTGACATAAGTCTGGAAGGCTAAGCCCTTATTCTATAAAACCTTGAGGCCACTGGTATATAAATTATATTCCTCAAACATCTATGCACTTCCAGCTTTATGCTGCAGTAAGTACCTTTTTAGGAGAGTTCACTAATATCCTCTTAGCAAAGTCCACTTATATCCTCCTGCCAACTTCCAGATGTTTAAAAATGCAAATGTGTCCAAAAAACACAATGTTTTTTGTTCCACAAACTTAATGGTTTAATGCAATCAAATAATCAAATTCAAGGTAAGTGCTACCTACCCTACTCCGTAGCTGTAATATTTTTGGATGTTGGAAGATTTCTCAATTTACTATATAAAACTATTAGGACTCATTTTCCATACGCATAACTAAGCTGAAAAAAGATACATAACCGACATTAGCTCTTTTATATCATTATTATTATCTAACACCCACGAAGCCACATAAGTAGAATATGCTCTATTAGACAAGCTTCATACAGGAAGCATCAAGTAACCAGATGAGTATGTGTTTGTTCAATATGCAATGCATTTTATGAAGCAGTATCACAGAACACATTTCTTAGCACATTCTCTGCTATCTTTCTAAGCAGAAGTGAACTTAAAAATTCAAGCTTCAGATGTGGTTCTGACTCTACCCTTCCCTTGAGACCCCAGGCAGTTCACATGAGCCCCGAGTCACAGTCAGATTTCCCTCAAATTCTCCCCGTTTGACACCAGTGACACTGTTTCTAAGCCCCTTTCG
Source organism: Anser cygnoides (assembly GCF_040182565.1). NCBI lineage: Eukaryota > Metazoa > Chordata > Aves > Anseriformes > Anatidae > Anser > Anser cygnoides. Next base: position 25,570,316 of record NC_089874.1, on the reverse strand, counting down.
CGCCCTGGGTACCAATGCTTTCTCTGAAACGAGAGGAGCTATGCAATTACTACATGAGCTTACAATGAAAAAAGTGCGCACTTATCCTCTGACACTGATACAGTGTTTTACAAGTTCATCACATGAATGGTCGCTACGTCACTTCACGGTTGTTTCATCTTCCCCATATGCAAAACCTCTTCATTCTGGTTTTGGTTCTCAGATTCTCTTGGGCACGGTTTGAAAACACCCTCCCTTCCCAGTTCCTACCCCCCAAAGGCTGTGAATCCGAAATTCGAGGTAACAAACAACCCAAAGCAACTGTCGCGGCTTCTCCTACTGGACATGAAATCTTCCACAACCACCTCAAAACTTTGCGTTGAAGGCAGCTTATTTCCATCAGCAGTAAAAAGTTGCACTTATTGAATGCTGAGTGGACCTTAATCCCTCCCAAAGGCTGAGAATTGCCTAAATTGTATTATTTTCAGACCACACCATTTCCACACCGGGTGGGTTTCCAACAGCTCCCGTTAAGTGGGCTGAGAGCTGCTCGCTCACTGCTGGGCTGACTCCTGACTATAGAGGACCTACAACGTAAAAGAAGACTCTAAACTGTATCCTAGCCAAAATCTCATTATCCATCTACGGCGATGTAATGGTACAGGGCCCAAAACGGTATTTGGGCAATTTGGCTTCCATGCCGATCTCCATTTTAAACCCTGCCTCCTGTCTATGCTCTGGGGACAGCGCTGAGAGCCAAAGTTCAGTTCCTGGCTCTCCCACCGCTTCCTACAACCAGCCGGGGCATGTGATGAGCCGGCGGGTGACACTGCAGCAGTTTTTAAGCTCTGAAATCCAGGCACACGGCAAAGAGGCTTCGCTTAACGACGCTCCGTGCACCTGAGGGACTCGGACACTCCCCTGTGCAAGGCTCGGCACCTCGGCAGGGCTGGCCCCGAGGCGAGCACCCCGACACAACCCTCGGGACGGCTGCTCGCAGGGCACAGCGGCCTGACAGAAACACGCTCAGGCTGTGCCTACACACGCGCACCCCGGCACCTTCCTTCCGACCAGGCACATTTAACGCCACCCAAGGCCACATTACAGTGCCACGGCCCGACGCCCCTACAACCACGCCTCAAGCAGGGCACTTCACCACACAGCCGCCCCCCGCCCGGCCCCGCTGCGCTCACCTGCCGGGCCATCAGCGACTTGATCTTCTGCATGGCGCCGCCCCGCAGGCGGCCGCAGCCCCGCACGGCCGCAGCCCCGCACCGCAGCGGGCTCACGGCGGAGCCATGTTGGGCGCCACCTGACCGCGCCCGCCCGCTGCTCCCTGGGACCTGCAGTCCTCGGGCGGCGGAGCCGGGCTCGGCCCTGGGCAGGGCGGGGGCCGTCAAACTACAAGTCCCGTCAGCGCCACGGCACGGCCGGGACGGGAGGGAGGGAGGGAGCGGAGCCAAGGGCGGAGCGCGGCTCTGAGGGAGCGGCCGCCGGGGTGGGGGCGCCTCAGCTGGGCGGGTGGGGTGCCCGAGGGGGCGGCTCTCGGCGGGCAGCCCCGATGTGGAGCTGCCCCTCGGTGTCAGGCGGCGCTGTGCCGGCGGGAGCCGCTCTGCCGAGCCCAGCTCGGGGGTTTGAGGCGGTGGCTGGGGGGAGCAGCGCGCAAGGGGCTGCGCGGAGGGTCGCCAAAATGCGCCGTGTGCCTGGAGCCCTTCTCCACCGCCGTGCCTTACTCACGCTATCCCTCGGAACCCCTGTGGGTTACCTGCCGGGCGAAATGCCCCTCGGGGGTTCGGAGGATACGCTGTAAACCTAACGTCGGCCTATTTAGGCCTTGAAATCAATTCTCTGAGAGGACAAAATGAGGCACTGTCTGAAAGGACAGGCTAGCAAACCCACTTACACAATTGCAGCTTTCTGTTTCCCTCAGATCGTCTCAGATGTTATGCAGAGACAAGTGCATCGGGCTTGCTCTGGCCATGATGCAGTTTTGCAGGGCCAAAACAGGCCTGTGCGTCTCTGTACTTAGTTGAGATATATAGAACAAATTAACTGAGATATACAGAACAAATTTTAAAAATTTACTTTTAAAATCTATTTTATATTGGTATTCAAAAAGGTAAAATTATAGTCCTTGCTTAACTGAAGATGACATACTCAATAATTATGCTACCAGTGTAAGCACAGTGACATACTAACAGCTGCAGAAAGCAGCTATATAGGCATAGCAGCTATATAGACATAGCTGCAGAAAAGACTGCTCTTCCTTTTGGGGGTACTGGAGTCTGCACACAGACCACCTCAACATACATTTCTAACTCCCTGTATTTACCCCCCCACCTGTCCCACTGCAGAGTTACGTCAGGTAAAAGCGGGTGTGCTGCTCTGCCAGAACTGACAGAGCCATGGAGTGAACTTTGCCACCCTTTCCAGCCTTGTCTGGCAAGAATTCTTTAGTTCTGGCTACCTTTCAGAATATCATCCCTAATTATTTTTGTAGAAGGTCCTTAAGAAGCTTAGCCCACAACAAAATTATTTCTTAGTAATAACTAAAATCAGCAGAAATACTCAAAGTATTCAGGATGTTACAGCTACAAATAAAGTTGCTTTCATGCAGTTTTAATGGTCTTTTATTAAAAAGAAATGAGTGAGGTTTGATTTACATTAAGTCTCAATGACATTTAACAACCAGCACAAACCAGAGTTTATGGGAAAAATTATGTATGGTTTTAGCTTCCATTTTATTAGTGTTCTATTAGTGTGAGTTATTTGGTGTAAAAAAGTGCAGCATATTAATGACATCAGGAGTATAAACAAATGAGATCAAGAGTATAAACAAATGCTGGAATAAGGGCAGACACTTACTTGAAAAATATAACTATGCTAATCTGTTGGGGGTTTTTGTTTGCTTGTTTTTAATGTTCAGTGCCCACGTAGGACCGTAGGACATTTAGAGCACTAACACAGATTTTATCCCAGTGAGAAAGCTCCCATTCACTTTGGTTAGAAATTAGCTGGAACATACGACCAATATTTTATTACCTGTTGAAATCGAGTAATCATTTCTAACTAGGGTTTTATAAAAGGTTGCAATTTGATATATCTAGACTACAGTTAAGTGGATTAAGCAGGTTTCAAACAACAGCATTCAGGAGGGGCAGGGCAATGGGCACTTGAAGCCCTTGGGAATATGCACAAGATTCTCTTAATCTACAGGCTTCTGTCAGGTGATGACGTTATTTCTGGTGGGACCACTCTACTTATGCTTTTGATAACCTGAAATAACCCTCGTGTCTCTTAAATTTGATTATATGGAGCTGCTAAAAATTCTGGAAGGATCTGGGTGTTTTCACCTCCCTTTAACAGAAGTACAAATTGAGTGTTCAGTCCTGTGGTTGGAGGCTTAGCAGCTTGCAGGCCCCCTGCTCCTAAGACCAGCACAGGCACGCACTGAAAAGGAGAAGCAATCCCTTGCTACGCGTCTCTCCTTCATAAGGCAGGGTACAGACAAGCCTAGTATTTATTAATCCATAACAGCCTAAGTACTGTATAGGGAAAACTTAAAGTGTGTTTTTCTATGGATAAACCACCTCTGTCGACGCAAATATTTGCTGTTGCAAACTATTACTGCTCATGCAACTGTGGGAGGGTTCCAGGTTTGCCGCTGATTAGATTTGTACAGTGAGTGACAGCCTTGGACGGAATCCAGGTCATACATTAGTATTAATATTAAACTGATGTAGGTTCATGCAGAATAAACAGTAATCAGCAGCTAACTCAACAACTCTAGTAAGTTGTCCACTCTGGCCGCAGGACTCTTTGTTAGAAGACTCCTGACAGGCACTTCACATTACATGTTGTTCAGAGAAAGGCAACAAAACCATCCCCCTATTACGCTTATGTTAAAGGGAAAAAAAAAAAAAGGAAAAAAAAAGCTATGGGCTAGAAAATGCTAGAAATTTATTTAGGCTTTGTAATAGTTCTTTTGCATTTTTTGTAACAGAAAAGAGGAGGCTGTCACTGGGAAAAAAAATCTTATCTGAAAAAAGAAAGAAAGAAAGAAAGAAAGAAAGAAAGAAAGAAAGAAAGAAAGAAAAGAAAAAGAGAAAAAAGAAAGAAAGAAAGGAAGGAAGGAAGGAAGAGAAAGAAAGGAAGGAAGGAAGAAAGAAAAAGAAAGAAATAGAAAAAGAAAGAAAGAAAGAAAGAAAGAAAGAAAGAAAGAAAGAAAGAAAGAAAGAAAGAAATACCTGTATGCTAATTCTAATTTGAAATAAGCAGAGCTATCTAGCAGCATAATATTTTTATGAAACAGTGTAGCTGAAGAATGCTAATACCTCTATAACCTGTACATTCATTGTGTTCACTTAATTTTATTAATTCAGCGTACTTTGTATTCTGCACCTCATTTATTACATTCTCTGTCATATTTACTGTGACTCCTGGGGAAGGGTTATGATAAAGTCAGAGGCAACGAAGATGGGTGCTCATCTAACAGGTGTTCCACTCCCTTTGTTCTTTGTATACACATATTCAAATCACACAGGGCTGGGGACAGGATAGGGCCTGTTAACTCATTGCTGATTTTCCTTGCAAATAAACTAGCAGCTGCTGGTCCAAGCTCTGAGTTAGCACTGAGAAGAAGGTGGTGTTTGTATGGGGCAGGATGCTTTCATGGAGCCCTTTAGCCAACTTATTTTGTGACTTACAGTGCAAAATATATTTTCTGCTTGTAGGTAAGAAACAGTATGAATTATATTTGATTTTCATTGGGGAAATGTGGCTTGCTTTTATACTCCTAAATTTGAAGATATTTCTGTTAAATTGTCAGATGTGTTCTTTTAAGAATGTAGCCTAAAAGTTTTTAATGATTGTGTTACTTTGTTTTATGAATTGAGCTAAAACTTTTAGAAACTGACAAAAAATAGTGCTAATCATAAGCTGTAAATAAAACATGGGCATTGATAAAAAATATATTGTCATGTTTTATTAAGTAAGATATACAAAGTGCATTCTTTTTAACAAGTAAGGCTTGACAGGTTCTGAACCAAAGCTTACAGAGAAGGTGTTACACATCTTTTTAAAAATGCATTATGTTCAGACAGTGCTAATACGTTATTTTTCCGTTTATTATGATGACTTGAAGTTAATACCTAAAATTTATATATAATATTTAAACACACTTAGTACTAAAACTAAATTAAGATTTCAGTCAACTGAAGAATGTCTTGCATTAATAGTACATTTATTCAATATTTGGGTGCAGTTTTCATAATGGTACATTTGCTATCTGTGCACTTGATAGGCGTTCTGTGCCCTTTTACGGGAAGATCCTGTGATCAAATGTTAGATAAAGTTGTATTTCTGCAAAATCTTGTAATTCAAATTTTCTGGATTTAATTGTTTTTGTAAATATCACCAGAGGGAATATATAGCATTACAAATGTAGTACGTCCTTTACTAATTCATGTATAAGGGCTTTTTTTTTTTTTTTTTCCACTAAGTTCATATACGGTCACCTAGTTTCCTTGATTTTGAGCTAAATACTTTGTCAAGAGCTTTGGCTTCATAACAACTGCAGTTTTTTATGAAGAGTATCAGACTTCTTTAAAAATGAAAAACCCTTTTGATAAGAATATGGTGAATATTCACTTCTTTACCTACATTACTACTTTGTTGGACATTTCTGATTAAAATCCTACAAGAGATACTGGCATGCAAACAGAATGCTTTGGAGTACATGGTTGTTCACTTGCAAGTTTCTTCTGATAGTCTTACTCAGATAGAAACCTTTCCTACTATGGGAAATGTGTGGCTTGTACTTTTTGTCATGACAAAAATCAGATGCATGGAGGCACGACACAAAGACCACCAAAGACATTGACCTCAGAGGGCAGAATCCAGTCAGCTAATGAAGCTTGGTAAAACTTGTTCTTGGGAAAAAATGCCAACCTTGGGAAGAGCATACCTGAGAAATAAGGGGTAGAGGAGTAGCAGATTTCCTGGTCCATTATCTCTCTCTTCTTTTTTTTTCCAAAAATGAACTTATTTGCAAAAAGTGTCAAAACTATTGCCACATACCTAATGACATCTTACACCAAGCTGAGGGTTTTTTGAGACCTTGGGAGCTAAATGAACACTTAAGTAAAACTTAGTTGAGAATCCAAACTCACTGTGACAAGGAGATGTGCATGTTAAATTCAGAGAATAATAAAACCTCGCTAAGCAGGTTTCAGTTTACGCAGTAAACTCAAAAGTTATGTCATAGTTTTTTATTTAAACTAAAGCTGCAGTCCTTGTTTTGTGTCAATAACGATCCTGTTGTGCTTGCTAATACTGATGACAGCAGAGTGAGATGGAAGCAAAACACTGCGCTCCAAATGGAGGTCATTTTTGTACAACCCACTTGGCTTACGGGCATTATACAAAACCCGTTTTGGGGAATTCCATCCTCTCTGAAAAAAGTGTATTGTATTATATGTAGAAAGCTATAGGAATAAGTCTGAGTTATATGGAATTTGTGCTTGATGAGAAATAAGTAAGAGCACATCAACTTGATTTCACTATTAAGATTAATTCAAGGTTTAGTTGTAAGTCTTCAGTTTTAATTTAGCAAAAAATGAAAACTTATGAAATTAGTCCAATATTCCAGATTGCAAAAGATTTGATCTCTGTTAAAGCAGGAGCCCCCAGCAGTGCTCCCGTAAAGCCCTTTTGGCAGAACGTCATTGCCCAGTGACACCTCCGAGCCCCAGGCTCAGCCTGCTAGCCGTGGGGAGCTCCTGCCTGCCGGTGGCTCCCTGTGAAGCCACCTCAGCCGAGTCGGAGGGGAAAGCCTGAAATCGCCCAAAGCTGCTCCCTGATGAACAACAGGATGGCTGGCAAGGGGGAAGCAGGGCTTCTTCCCTCACCTTCGCCCGTCTTTGCTAAAAGAATTTCCTAACTGAGCTCACAATGTTAAATGGAGCTGCTTTTCCCCATGAATTACGTGGATCCAGGCTGAACACGTTTTAAGGTTTCTATTCCCACATTTTTTAACCAAGAAGAAATGAAATTTTTCCAGCCACAGTTCTCTTTATCTTCTTCTGTGATGGTGATAGCTTTTGTACTGGTGTCCCTAGTTATCCTGCTCACTGGACCTGCTTGTTTCTTGCTCCTTTTCTGCACAGATCTGTGAGAAGTATCAATGGTAATACATATTTTATGATTACTACTGCAGCTGTTACTGGTTTCTTATCCTACAGCACGATCACTTACTGGCAGCTAGATAAACCCCAAAAGTGAGCAGTGTCATGCATTTAGCGAGGAAGGGTATGGCCAGATCTCTTAATTGATCATTTACAGATTTCCCAGTATTTGTGAGAGATGTCTTTTACTTCATTCAAGGAGATTTAAAAAATTGAAGTGTATTAGTTGGTTATATAAAATATGTTTTCAACATTAAATATTTTGTGAAGGATTTTATTGAGGAATTATTCTCTTAAATGGACAGCAGCAGTTTGATTTGCATCATAAGGTTTGCAGGGAGGGAATTCACCTCTGTTATGTGTTACAATAACCAGTAAAACTCATCTCCCATTAACTAGAATCTAGGCAGTCCTAAGAGCTGAGCAGCATTTAAAAAAAAAAAAAAGAACAACAGGCCACAGATATATTTAAAAGAAGTAGCACAGGAGGCTTCAATTCCTGTACTTCAGCTGTTTCAGGTTTTTGATCAGGAAAAAGTTAAGCATGTGCTTAACATACTCCTGTGCATCCTCCACTTAAGTCTCCCGGTATCTTTTCTGCAGTTTTCCTTCCTTTTTGTCCCATTCTCCTCCTGTCGCAGCTGACCCTCTAATGTACTTTCCACCTTGGTGTCTGTGCAACCTGAAATCCTCTGCCTGCTTCCTCTTTAGCCCCTGAGAAAGTAGGTTTGTGAGCCTTTCTGCTAAGGGATTTCAACATCTTCATATAGCTATATGCTTTCTACCCCATAGCTTTCTACCCTGTAGCGTTCTCCCCAGTAGCTGCACCAGGATGTTTTCCTTTGGGTTCCCTGCCATACCTTCAGAAGTGCTGTGAGCCATCATCTGAAGTTGAGTATAGTTGAGTATAGTGTTGTTCAGCTTTCTGAAAAGGGGAGACAGCTACAGAATGACTCCTTTTTTTTGTAGACTTTGTAGCCCTCTTTTTCATTGACTATAAAACTCATTAGCTGCTGAACAGACAGTATACGACAAGAGGTTCCTTAGCAAACGTGTATTTTTCCTGCAATACAGTCAGTATCTCAGAGGTGGGTTTTCTGCAGCACCTTCAGCCGCAGGGACAACATTGCCAGCTACCCCGAGCCAGTCCTCTCCCACACATCCCTGCTCCGCTGCTTGTCATGCCCTTCCAGAGGGTCTCTAGCATTAATTGCTGCCATTACACACTCCCCAGCTGCAGCTGTAGCCCCCAGCCTCTTTTCATGGCCCTGCCCTGATACACAGCTCCAGTTTTCTCTATTAGCTTGTCGTAAACAGCCGTGCAGTGAAATTTGGAGTTTCTAGCCCCCAAAAGATATACAAACGTCGTATTGGCCAACCGAGTTGATATTTTTGTATCCTCCTGTTATCTAACTGAGGAAATTATATAAATGATACCGTCCAGGTGGAGGGTGTATGTACTGCAGCAGGAGAGTTACCTGGTTACAGGTATTCAGAATAACTGGTGCACGGTGCGAGCACAGCATGTGTCCCTGGGAAGCCCATTCTTTCTCTTTCCAGCACATTCCTACACAGTGGTGGACAGATTACTTAAACCAGATTTATCAACATGTTATTACTAATAAGGGGTTGTTGTGTTTTGTTGTTTTTTTTTCTCCCAGCATTTTGACTTAGCACTTGCAGTGTGTACTTTTCAGAAATACGGAGCTCTCAAAGCTGAGCCCTCAAAGCTGCGACTGAAGTCAATAGGAGTTACATCTCAAACATATTAAAAGCTGTTTGTATATGCTTTGAAAAATACAGTCATTAATATTTCAAACTGATGATCTGAAATTAGTGGACATTTTTGCTGCTATTTTGCTCTGTGCTTCAATTCCTCATCTGCGAAGTCTTATCAGTTATAATGGTGTTGGGAAATCAATTCGTTAATGGCAATGCTTCACACCGTTGCTGTGCTTGAAAAGTACCGTGGAAAAGTTCACATGGAAATTGAGCACACAGTCCTAACGGTAGAGTTTTAATAATGTTCTGTAAATCTGCCTGAGGATGACATGATGAAAAATGGTTCTAAAATAAAGCCTGGGAAAGCTGGTGATTAACTGAAGTGTGGGTGGCTGTTTTGCACCCTGAAGGAGGCAGTGCTCTTGGAGGTCATCAGGGGACTGGAAGTTTTGCTTTTGTGCATATCAACAGAAAACCTTAATTCTTGCTTTTTCTTACAAGATTAGTAATCTTTCTTGAATTTAGTCTGAAGTGTACAGTGCAGACAATAGTAATGACTAATTGCTGTCACTTTAATCACACCAATCTGTGAAAGTGGGCCGCCTTAGATTTTTTCATTGATTTCCCAGAATAACTGGCAAAGTAACATTAACAAAGTTCTTCCTGAATAAACACACACCAAAAAAAAAAAATCCTTGATATTGAGTTTGTGGTTGAAGACTATTAGACAGTAGGGGCTCTGCAAATTGAAAATATATTTGAAGAAAATATTTTAAACATTAAGGTAAATTCACCTTTCTTCATTTTCATCAAACTTGCAAAAACTGGAAAAAAAAAAATCTAACCAGAAATCACAAATATCCTTCCAGCTTTGGCTTTTCCTGTATTTCAAAGCTGGAGCTCTGCAACTAGATCTTACTCCACTGAAGTGAAGGAGAGTCTTCCCATTTCTTACTTGAAATCTGAATCATTACCATAAAGAAAAAAAAAAAAAAGTTTTAACTCTGAGAATTTTTTCTCTGTGAGAATTTTTCATTTGTTTCTTCCAGTGTTCCCATTTGTGTTTTGGGTTTGTTTATTTGTTTGGTTTTCATTTTTATGCAGGTATTTGTTCTGCCTTGAAGCTGACAGTACCATCTCATACTATCCATGGTATTGAGGGGCAACCTCTCCAGCTTACTGTTGACTACAATTTCAACACTACAGCTTGTGAAATCCAAATAATTTGGCTGTTTGAGAGGCCTCAAAGTAATCCAAAATACTTGCTTGGCTCTGTAAACCAGACAGTAGTACCAGACTTGGAATATCAGCACAAGTTTACCCTCGTGCCACCTAATGCGTCTTTGATGATCAATCCATTACGTATCAGTGATGAAGGCAACTATATTGTAAAAGTCAATGTCCGTGGAAATGTAACAATAGCTGCCAGTGAAAAGATTCAAGTAGCTGTTGATGGTAAGTTAGTAAATTGTAACAACTTCATTTTGAAAGTAAAATTTCTGTAGTTTTCACGTACTGGTTCTTGGAATCCAGTTATGATAGTGCATTATTTATTCCAACTGTGCATGAATAAATGCCAATTATTGTTATGTTATTTTCCACTTCTGCTGGAGGGAATGCTGCAATAAGCCATCTTTAAACAAACTACTGTACCGACTAATATTTCTTGATCATAAGTAAAACATTTAAGGAATCTAGAAACCAATAAATAATATGACAAATATATGAAATATTGTTTCATAAGGCTCCATTATGCTATCAGTCATAAGGACGTATCGATTTTCAATGAACTGCAGTTTATGGATTATATGCAGGGAGCACTGTAGCTGTTTGGCTTGAAACAATTAAATGAATGAGACGTTAACGTGATAAAGTTGCAGCTGCCATTTCACTCCCACACCTGTGTCAGTTTGCAGTCATCCTCACGACCGGGTTGGCAGTGTGTTTCAGTGGGTCCCGGTGCCAGCCAAGCCACAGGCAGCACTGTTGGGGAAGTCACTCACTGTGGGCAATGTGATCCTTTGCACTCTTTTCATTGCTGTGGCCACAGGAATTTGGTTATGGGACCAGAGTTGGAGACACTGGTATACCCAACTGCAGCCTTTGTCTTATAACCAGTAATACAAACAGTCTGGTTTTGTTTAAATACTTGAACAATTCTTACAGTCACCAGCTGAGAGTATGATACTCTTTTTTCAACCTTTAACCATATTTAACAAATACAATTTGAAATATCAATACTTTCCGGAGAGGATGATGACTGGTGTTTGCATTCTCTTAGCAGTGAAGGCTGTAATGTACTGGCTAGTCACTTTTATAACTCTTCATATCTCTTTATTTTATAGTTCCTGTCACACAACCGATTGTGCAGACTGAGCCATCTTCTGGGGTAGTGGAGTACGTGGGGAATATCACATTAAAATGTACCGTGGGAAAAGGCACAAGGGTAGTTTACCAGTGGATGAAAAATGGCAAGCTTCTCCATGCTGGCCCTAACTATATCTTTTCATCAAACAATGCTACACTTCTAATTGTTCCTGTTGTAAAAGAGGACATTGGGAATTACAGCTGTTTGGTATCCAACCCTGTCAGTGCAATGGAAAGTGAGCAAATTGCACCAACCATATATTGTGAGTATATGAAATATTCATAATTACCTTTGTATAAAAGATCTGGCTGGAAAGAGTGCCTCTAACTATGGAAGAGAGGCAGAAAACTATTGAGTCAACATTGTATGTGAGCTGGCATTCAAAATAAGCTTGTTTGTAGCAGCCATAACTTATAATAGTGTAATAAAAAATAACTCTGATATGGAGTTGTGGAGATCAGCATGAACTGCAGAATCAACATATAAACTACAAGTGTCCCACCATATAGGCATCATCAAATCTGGAGGAAGTGTGACTCAAAGAAAACCAATCAGATAGGTATACATGAAAATATTGATCAAGATAAAAAGAGCAAACATTATCCGAAAGCTGAACACAGGAAGTACCAGGCTGAAGAACTGGTGGTGGTGGTATTCTGAGGCCCCCAGCACAAGAAGGACGAGGACCTATTAGAAAGAGTCCAGAGGAGGGCCACAAGGGTAATCAGGGGGCTGGAGCACCTCTGCGATGAAGACAGGCTGAGGGGATTGGGGATATTCAGCCTGGAGAAGAGAAGGCTTCAGAGAGACCTTATAGCAGTCTGCCAGTACCTAAAGGGGCCTACAGGAAAGCTGGGGAGGGACCCTTTGTCAGGGGGTGTAGGGATAGTACAAGTCAGAATGGCTTTAAACTAAAAGAGGGGAGATTTAGATTAGAAGTTAGAAAGAAATTCTCCACAATGAGGGTGGTGAGGTGCTGGCACAGGCTGCCCAGAGAAGCTGTGGATGCCCCAGGAGGTGTCCAGTGCCAGGCTGAATGAGGCCCTGGGCAACCTGGTCTGGTGGGAGGTGTCCCTGCCCATGGCAGGGGGTTGGAGCTGGGTGATCTTTAAGGTCCCTCCCAACCCAAGCCATTCTGTGATTCAGTGATTCCTCAAGATAATTTTGAGCCCAGTCCTGTTTAACGCTTTCATTAATGATGTCAGCATAAAGACTGGGAGTGTATCAATGAAGTTTACCTGTGTAAGTGTTACCTGTGTTTACCTCCTTGGAGTAAGGAGGTTCTGCAAGAGCTGTGCACGTTACTGTTGCCATGGATTGACAAATGTATGAATGGGATTCTGTACTGTGAGTTTACTGTAGTGGAAGGCTGACCTCAGTGGGACAAAACATCCCTTTCAGTCCTACAGTCCCAAGGTTTCCTTTGTGCCATTTAAGATCCCATACCGATCCTTGCAAAGTTCAGAGACACTTTAGGTTTTGGTTCAAATTCATTTATTATTTTGTTGCTGTTACTGTTGATTTGCATAGGTCCCCCAGGAAGCAGTGCTGTGGAAAGCGTAATGGTTTACTGTAAGTGAAATGAGATTTTTAGGCAGTCTCTACAATTACTCTACAATTAAGGAAAAGCTGAAGCCAAGAAAGAGTGCCCATCTTCTGCATATTTTGAAACTTTCTGTTTTACACAATGAGAGATTTCTGTACCCCAAACCCAGTTATATTTTTTCAGCTATATTAGCTTGATAAAAGAAAATAAGTCTCTTTGCAAATATACCTTGTTCTTCAATGCACCTCATCTTTGTGAAAGATAACTTTTCAACGAGCTAATTATATAGGTGTGATGTTAAGAACACTATCCACCTGGAGATTCCTGTTCTGAAGATCTGGTAACCCAATTTCATGATCCTGTCAATACTCAACATGTTAGTTAGGCATGTGAGTAAAAAGTTGTCATTTAAGTGTCTGTGGCTATAAATAACACCAGGATCTAAAATAGATGAGTAACATCTCCCAGAAAAAAAAATGGTTTTAATAGGCCATGAAGAGCAGGCTATGATGGCCTCACGTTTGGCCATCATTGTTTGCAGCACACTGCTATGAAATATTTGTAAGGGTTTGTGATGGTATTCTTTTAAGATGTTTACTTAAATGATCTCTAAGCCAGCTGCAAAGTTTGCAAAAAATCATTTTGCAAATCATGCAAAAATGATCTCTAAGCAAGCTGCAAATGCACTGTTGACGCCTTTCTGACTGCTGTGTTAATCTGTGGCACTGTCTGTTCGGTGTTGGGATTTCTGATTTGCTGTGTGCATGATTAGCTCCAGGGCATTTCTTGCACTGGTGGCTGTCTGGGACTCTTGCACTGACAAGGTGTGTGCCCCTTAGTCTCAGTTCTTGTACGGCTTCCTTCCTTCCCCCTCACCCAACCACATATATTTTCCTGCAAATTTGAAAACCCTTTCCAAGTTCTACATGAAAACCTATTTTCAACCGATTACTTAGCAGAATTTTAAAATTTCATTGTTACTTCCGTGTCCACATTTCTAGAACCCTTTTTTGCTTGGGTGATGCTGATATACTAAAATATCTGAGATTCCATTTTTTCTCCACAGATGGAGATATCACTATAAGTAGCTGTATTTTCAGAATATACTTTTTGTTTCATCAGAATCAAGGATTTGCTTTGTGTGTAACTTAAAATATATATAAAAAAATAGATATGAAAACAATGCAATCCTGAAAGACTGCAATGCTTGCACTACTATCTACATCCAAATTTGTGGTGGGAATGGGGGCCTTCCTTCCTGAGCTATACCAAGTCCCATAATCCCATCCAACCTCTGCCTGCAGAGGTGGTTTGTCTTCCACCCAGCAGTTGTCAATAACACTCCGGGATAGGCCCCAGGATCCCCATGTGCCATATGTCATTGCTGCGGGGGAGTTACTGTAAGTGATAAAAAAAAAAAAGGTCACTCACGGTAAATACCTGCCATCTGCTTAGAAACTACAACAGTCTCGTGGAGATAGGAGCAATTGGAAATATTCCCACAGAGCAGTAAATTGTTGCCCAGAACAGGTGATTTATTATTTTACAAGTCATTTAGTTAACTAGCTGCACTGAGATGAGAGGCTTGTTTCTGTTGAGAATGAAACAGGAAAGAAGTAGAACTGGGTGATCCATGAAGGCAGGCATTCTGGTTTTGTTCTGTTTTTTACTGAGAATCAAAAGATGTTTTTGTTCTTCATTAATATTGTCCCACTTCTCCATTATGATAATGCACCGTACAACATTGCTATTGCAGTAGCTTGATCCAGAAATTAGGTATTTCAAGAGAAGAAGAAGTTGTCATGGAGGCTGCAACAGAAACAGCTGTATTATGGTGATGGAGTTGAAGTTAATAGATTAAGTGGGATTTCATTCCTTTGGACTTTCAGAATCCAGAATATATTTAGTCTCAGAAAGGAAAATGCTGATTATTTGCTTATCAGAATCATACTTTAAGCTGCATATGCCCCTCAGCTACCTAGTGTTTAGGGATCACAGTGACGTATACGAAGTCCAGGAGAGGCAACGGTCTGATTCAAACTCTGAAGAATTATCTGATGGTAACTTCTTCAAGGGTGGACTTCACCGAGGTGAAGCTACTTTTCAGACCTCGACAATATTTGACTATTTCATTAATAAAAAAAAAAAGTTTTGGTGTTTTTTTGTTTGTTTGTTTTGCAACAGCAGTTGTCAGAGCTTTTAATTGTTTCTTCTGATTTGCAGCTTTCATACCAAAGCGTGGTCCTGCATTAGTGCCATCAGAACTCAATCCTGATTCTTTTGGAGACTGCAGCAATCTCCCACCATAGGGAGGGAGCAGAGAGGCCTGTCAGCTATTCTTACTATTAATCTCTGTTTACATATGCCAAAGGTTATATTATCAGTGAAAATAAAAGCTAATAGCAGAAAGAACAGTCAGATAGGAGGAATCACTGAATCACTCTGAAAGGTAAAAAAAAAAAAAAAAGCATGTTCCCTCCTATAAATAGTGTGAAGGGTTTTAGTTTCATTTATGAAAAAGTCAAAGTTCACTACATCCCTCTCCCTTCCCATACAAAAAAGCAAGGGGCAAGTCCCAGTGAGCGGCCGGTGTGGTGACTGGGCACCACGCACACAGAAATCTTTAGTTGGGGTGCACTCAGCCACACTAAAGCAGTGGTGACAGGTTTGCACTTTCCAGAAGTATTTATCATAGGGTGAAGTGGCACTTGGGTACAGTAAAGCAAATGACTCAGGAGTTATGGAGCCTGTGAACAAGGAGCATCTCAGCTGCTAGATTTTTAAAAATGCCTTGGTTCTTCTCAGTGGCACCTGTGATGTTGGTCAGAGCAGAGCTAATTCATTCTGATGTGGATCTGTATTGTGTTGCCCAACAAAATATCACACATGATGCTGGGTCTTCTTTAAAATGAGACTGCAAAAAGCTTATCACTAAGACATAAATAGAGGAAATAGAAATCTTGACAACTGCAAGTTGCAAAATAGGCATGTGTGGTTAAAAATGGACTACATTCAGGTCATGGTGTCATAGTCTCCATTCCCTTTCCTAAACCTTCACAAATTGGGAAAGAAAACCACAAAAGCACACATGAAACAGCCTGTGTGCAGCTTGCTATGTGCTGTTGAAGAAGAGGTCACTCTCATAAAGTGAGGCAGATAATAAATAGAAGCATACATGTTACCGGTAAATCTAATGTTAGCCTGAATTTCCTGATAAGAAATAGAGAATCTGAAAGAAGGCAGTGTTCCTCTTGATATGACAACATATTTCACATTCAAAACCAGCTACATTATTTTAATGCTTCCAGACAACCATAGGAACGTGGAAATATTACTTGATCACATTAAAATGGACACAATATTGACTTATCTGTCTTCTTGCTATGCTGTCCTGGGTGAACTTTTCTGTGACACTGCGTAGTGTCTTTTGGCTTCTTTTAGCATCTGTCGGTAGTAGGTCTGTACATTTTGATTGCACATGGAAGCCCTCAGGGAATTATCAGCATTAAAATGACTGGTTCTTTTGACTGGAAAAAGTCATTTAATAAGGCACATTTTTATTATTTTATTCTCTACATTATTTTCTATACTCAGATCCTTGTAAAAATAGATTTTAACACGTAAAAAACAGGATCCTAAATGATCTATTAAAATAGCATGGGAAATACACTTATTGTACTTAAATATATTGTTTACCTTCCCATTGTCTTATGAAGATTACCCTAAAAATACTTAGCTGCTCAATTATCTAAGTAATGAGCACATGTCAACTGGACAATATGTCTCTTCTAACTATATTCAGAAGTCTAGCTGTCTGGAGTAAGGGCTTGCTCTTGAAAGAAACCTAAATGTCAAAGAAGTAGAAACATACTAAAATAAGGGAAGGTTAAAATTTATTTTAGCAGTCATTTATTGAAAACATTTTATGAAGTTATCTAAGGCACACCCCACTCTAAAGTATACCTCTAGGATAGTTATGCAAATAATTATTATACTGCTGAGTATTACAGTGACTATTTATGTATTTCAAATCTAATTTATTCACCTTTAAATATGCAGAGAGATTACTTATACCAATAACTTTGGCATTTGAGTAGAAAAGGTCTAGTATGCACATGAAAAATTGCTCCTTTACTTCACAACTTTTCCAACTGTGATCAGTTTTCATTATTTTTATGGTACTGAACATAGACCTGTGCTGTTTCCCTGAACAGTGATTAGATCAGCATTAAGTTGGTGTAGTCTGAGATAAATCTGGTAAAGATCAAATTATTGAATTGAAAGTCTTTTAATTGAAATAATTCAATCTAATGACAGCCATTCTAAAGACTAGTCCAGTTTAAAGATTCCAAGTATAAAGCTATGTTTTTACCTAAAGTTTAAATGTGCACTGCTATTTTATTTTTTTTCCACAATGTTTTCTTTTTTCTTTTTCAATGCAGATGGACCTTATGGACTCAGAGTTAAGTCAGACAAAGGTCTGAATGTAGGGGCAGTGTTCACAGTTGACATAGGGGAAGCTATACTGTTTGACTGCTCAGCAGACTCAAATCCACCAAATACTTACTCATGGATTCAAAGGGATGACAACACTACTCAGGTAATCAAATACGGACCCCACCTGGAAGTGGTATCTGATAAAGTGTCCCAGAAGACAATAGATTATATGTGCCGTGCTTTCAACAATGTGACTGGAAAACGAGATGAAACTCACTTCACAGTGATCATTACTTCTGCAGGTAAGAAGATTGGTTCCTTGCTATAACTATAACATCTGACGAGAGGGTCAATACGAGGAGAAGAAATCTGTTCTTACAGAGAGAATATATGTGTGAAGTGAGGTCTATCTAACAATGTAGTTAAAGGGTTTGGGGCCATTCAATGGGATGAAGGTTTTACTCACAGTGTGTCACAGCTTGGGACAAGGCCCCCTGAGATATTGAAGTTTTGTGGCAGTTTGACACTAAAATACATTTGGCCGTTTGGAGCTTTATCCCATGAGTAGAAAAACTTCCTGAGTAGCCAAACCTCATCATGACCAACTACCATGGCAGAATTATATGTTTCTTGCTCTGTTTCTTACTTTGTGCTTTTAAAAATGATAACAATAAATGGAGAAAACATTGCAAAAATCTGCTGGATGCCAGGTTTGGCCTTTCCTGCCAAGGGCAGATTTTGTGCAAGGCTCACTGTCTCATTCTCTGCCTTTCAGGAGCTGTGAGCCCTGGGGCCCCACGGTGGTCAGTACATGGGAGAGTCTCAGTCATACATCACTGGCTAAAGTAACCAGTCACAGACTAACAGCAGTGAGGGTCTTTAATATCTTCCCAGTGTGAGAAGATAGGTATTATAAGAGCTTCAGTTTAGCATATGGTGATAATGCAAGCTGTGATGATGAATGAACTACAATCTGCTTGTAAAAATTATTTTGCTTTCACATTTAAGAAACTATGAACTGGCCACTATGTTCTGCTGAGCATGTCTCCTGTGTTTCCCATAATTTATAACCTCAATTCCTGCATCAGATTGTGTTAAAGAGCAAAAAAGCAATTTTTCAGGAAACCTGCAGAAGCACACAGCTAAGAATAAGATACTGAGGCACTCTGATATCTACTATTAATAAGGATTATTACAAGTATTTTCAGATAAGGACCATGTGCTGTTACTGTTCAAAAAAGATGTAATCGACTGCAGTTTAGAAAATTTAACAAAGCAATTTTGCTTGTGCAGAACAAAGAGCTCAGCCATTTGTTAGTAAGGTAAACAAGGTGAGCAGATGTCCATTATTCAAGCTGGTATGTAATCATCACAAATCCTTGGGGTTAAGTATGCTGAAAGGAAGACAGGTTGCAATTTTGCAATGAGAATGCTGCATTTTAAATGTTACAGTTAGTGGAGAAAGAAAATGCAAACAGAGCTATGTGTCATTAGAAATAAGAATGACATTTCCCCAGGAAGTTCATGGAAGCTGTATGGTATATTCATCAGTAAGAAATAAGAAATTCAGCTGAGATTTCCTTTTAAAGCCCCAAAAGGAGGGAAAAATCCAGAACTTCATGTTTAGTTGCACTTAAAAACATACATTTCCTAACTGACAAATATTTTACCTAAATAAAGCTTTCAAAAATATTTTATCCTGTGTATTTGGGGAAAAAGAAAAAAAAAGTCCCCACTCTCCAGCCATTTCTTCCTGAAGAATATTTATTCAGATAGTATTAAATCCAGATGTTGAGCCCACCTGTTGCAATGCAGCACTGATTGAACATAAAAGGTATGAATTCACCCACCAGGCTGAACCTTAGTGACCCTGCTCAGGCTAACCTGCTTAACAGAATTTACAGAATTAACAAAAATTTTATGGGATTAAACTAATTAAACAAAGGCTATGAATTCTCTTCCATATGCCTTTTCCCTCTTCCTGTAATCCTAGTTACAGAGCCTGGACTGTGCTTTCAAAACACTGGAAATGGAATTTAAGCAGCAATAGGAACATCAATGGCTTGGAAGAGCTTACAATCCAACCTTAGTTTCAGATTGAAACTCACCTCTATGGCAGTAGTAACAGCTACCTAATTAATGCAAAAAATCATCAACAATTTTATCAATAAATTACAATTATATCAAAAAGCGCACTAACCACAGTCTGGTTTTGGCCAAGACTAGTTAGATTTTAAAATAATAGGATCTATCTCATTATGTACACAAGTCATTTCTCAGTCCTCAAACTGAGTCAGTTTGAGTGTTAAATGCATGTAAAGACCACTTCTTTGTTTTCTGCACAAATGTGCTTGTGGAGATAAGATTTATTGAGTCTAAATTTAAAATTATTATTTTTAAAGAGGATTTTTAAGGTCTCAGATGTCTTTCCAAGTGTTTTTTTTTTTGTTTTGTTTCTTGATGAAAGAACTACATTGAAAGAATAAGAAAAAAAAGTATGGTGAAATTGCAGAGATTTGTTTTCCTAAATGTTTGGGATGCATCTTGTTTGAAATCCACACATTTAATCCACGCAATAGCCAAAACTTCTCACTGCACCCAAAGCCAGCACAATGGCACTGAGTTACATGATGTGAGTAGATGCTGGCTCTGTATAGGAGTCCATAGGTGTGCTGGAAATACATCCAGCTAAATAATGCACATTTGAATTGTGTTAATAAAACTGGCACTGGCAAATACACAGCGTTAATTTACATGTGTGGACTGTGACATGGCTTCTAATTAACGAATTCTACACCATTCAGAGCAAGAGGTGGGAATTAAGAGTGCACAAGCAACTGTGCTTGGCCTTTCCTAACTTTCAAATTCCTGTCTTTTCAAGTACTATGTAGGTGTTTTCAACATGTTTTTGTGTATATAATTGTATATGTTCTGCTCGCGTTGTATCAGTAAATCTTGCTGGAAAAGTGCTACTAATGTGTATCTCAGAAAAAGGAAATAAATCCCATGTATCTATATAGACATGAATACAAGCGAACATAAATTATTAGATTCTGATGGGATTTGATAAATAACCAGACTGCCAGTGACGTAAAAATCTTTAAAAAAACTACAGCAGTTCAGTTGTTCCCTCCTACTATGCAGCTCCTACAGCTGGGATGATTTCCCTCCCATCCAGTACAAACTACTTGAAAGAAGTATCAATATCAATGGGTTGTAAATGAAGAGTAAACACAGAGGGAAAGAGACATGTATGCAGCCCTATGACGGGAGGGTAGTTGTGTTAAGAGTTACAGGTATTGTCTTAACCTCTGGTCCCATGACAAGCCCCCTGGACAATTTTATCTTCTGCCTTCAGTGCTATGTTAGCAAAAAGTGTCCTGCAGTCTCCTGCATATTGAACAACCTGAAGTGTGGGATGGATGAAGCTATCAGTGTCTGGGCTACTCCAGCTATACATTATCTGCCCTGGTTTCTTTTTTCCCCAGGTATTCTGTATTTTCACCTAATAGTTTTCAGTCCAGGAATTGCTTGCTTGATCACTGTAATTATAATGCTTTATTCTATTAGCAAAGCCAATCAAACTTTGGCACTATCAAACATGGTTTCTGCAGCGTTGTTGCCTGCACGCCACTACCTTTGTGATATTTGCACTTTATGAGACATTTCATTTTATTTATTTATTTAAGGGCAGACAACCTGAGAGACAAATAGCAGTTGTGCTGGTGACCAGCATATCACCCTTTCATGCATGAAGTAGAAAATGTGCACAACACAAGGACTGCTAGGTAGATACAAGGTGCTGGCTCCAGCCATTCATGAAGACCTAATAACCTACAGGGAGAGGAAGAGCAACTTCATCTGTAGGCACTTTGACATGAATAGGAACCTGTGCTGATCCACGGAAAGCCAAACACTGAAGCGGAGGGGGAGATACTCATTGATGGTCCCCGTGAGAAGCTGCAGCACATCTGACACACCACATGCCATCTAGGTGGCTCTGACACAGATATCTGAGTGTTAACCCAAATGCTGTACAGCACACAATTACCTTACCAATTTCTGAGGTGTGCAAAATTGTATCATAGAGCTCCACTGCCCAAGAGCCATGCTCAGGCAGATACCTCACCCCTTAGCTCTAGAAATGAGGGAGCTTGTTGCCTTCTGTCTGCTGCAGTGCCAGGGGGGAGGATCTGCCCTACCATCTAGCTAAATGCAGGCTGCTCTATCAGGCGGTAAAATATACCAGGGAGGCATATAATTGTGTGTATGTGAAATTGTCACAGCCCTGCTGACTCTAAACACACCCCGCTGTCCCTGCAGGGCTCCCGTGTGGGGCAGGATAGCATTCGTTGCGTTTTGGAAGCTACCAAATTCCAGTCTTGGCTTGCAAATAGAGTGCTTTGAAAGCATGATAGTCTCCTGCTATTTCCTAACACAGTCTGACACAAACACAACCAGCTAAATACATTTTTATTAGAAGAAGAAAAAACTATATCACCTCATGATTTGTTTGACATGTCTGTTGTTCTGGCGGAGTGGAAATCCATATCCTATAACAACAACCTACAGAGGAGAGGGTTTGCTGTTAATCCGCGGTGATTCCATCACTGTGGAAACCTGATCCTTGCTCCTGGTTCACCCTTGATTTCCTGAGTACCTACAGGTTCTGTCACCTGTTTTCTTTGCACTTCAGAGTCTCTGTGACTAACACCAGAACACATTCATTTACTTTTTGTGGTGCTGTAATTCCTGGATTATGTTTACTGACCTTCATTTAGCTCTAGGTACCATTCTGTTCTGGACTCCTTTCTGGTATGCTTATCATTGCTTTCCCAACTTAGGTGATTTGTGGGGAATCATTACCAATTCACAGGAACCTAAAATTTATATCGATTTCATACCTATATACTAGCTTTGTATGAATTTAAAAAGATGCATTTTTCATTTTTGGAATATGACTTTGTACAGAACAGGAGACTAAATGCAGTACTCATCTTCTTTGACACAGGATTGGAAAAGCTGGCCCAGAAAGGAAAATCTTTGTCATCTCTTGCAGTAATAACTGGAATTTCATTATTTTTGATCCTAGTTATGGTCTTTCTGTTCATATGGAAAAGGTATCAGCCACATAAAGGTATGTAAAAGTTAAGCATGTTCTGGCTATTCTTCTGAAATATTAGAACATAAAGAATTATTTTTTCTTTTTTTCTCTTCTTTTCAGTGATACGACAGAAGCTGCAGAGCAGGTACAAAAAAAAATCATTCTTTTGGTTTTGAAATCCTCTCCATTACAAGAATTACACTTTGTCATATTAATTTTCTCTCCTTGGCTTGTGACATCAAATTAAAAAACGTGTTTCTGTTTTTTAGGCCAGAGGCTGATTACAGAAAGGCACAGACATTTTCAGGTAATGCTAATGAAAGAAGTGTGAGCATAAGGTCAAATCCATTCTTACTGAAAAATAGCATCTCTACATACAAAAAGAAAGAAGGAAAGGAAGGGAAGTGTGTTTTTAGCTTGGGTTGTACACCTCTATTCTAGCTTTCTTAGGATAAAACCAAAAGGAGAAAAGGTCAGCATGGGTTTAGCTCATGTGTAGAGTTCACATCAGTATGCATCCTGCTGGCTTGAACTCAAGCTGTTCATGTAAGTTAAAATTCAACTTCTGAATGTTAATGGTACCAAGCAATACCAAAATCCTGAGATCATAATAAAATATTATAATTGGGCTTGTAGCATAGTGCCCCACAGCCCAAGAGCCATGCTCATGGAAAAAAAATGAGCTCCGCTGGAGGCTCTGCTCTTGGTCCGAGGCCCTGGAGATCACCAAGCAGTGTGCACACCAGTGGTACAGCTGCCCTGCCTTGCTCCATGCCATCTTAGTGGTTGAAAGTGGTTTAAAGTAGACCAAGCATCCAATATTCAGGTGTTTGTTGGTTTGGTTTTGTTTTGAAATTAGGCCAAATGAGTTTTCCCATCTATATTTAAACTGTCTATTCCAGATTTGTATTACATCTTGACATGTTTTTCATGTTTGTTCATTTTAACTTTAGGACATGAAAGTGCGTTGGATGATTTTGGGATCTATGAATTTGTTGCTATTCCTGATCATGCCAGTGGTTCTAGGGTATGTGATTTTATGTTGCAAACTGATCGTTTTTTTCTATTTCTTAAGGAGTACCAAATGTCTGCACTAGAATCCTTTTGTCAGTTCCTTTCTGCTGCTTTTCATAGTTGCTTTTATGACACCCTGTTTATAACTATCATTTTCTCAGTGCTTTCTCTGTCTTTACTAAGTTACTAGTTCAGTACGTGTATCATCATGGTGCAGGAGGGAACTACCCAAACTCTACATGGAACAATCTCAGTTCAGTTACCCTATGTTAAAAGAACATCAGTAGTGTTGGGTAGATGAGTAATAGTGAACCATTCTCCCTTGTCTCTGTACTGTTGCTCACACAACATACAACTTTGACAGTGCAGAAAAGCCTCAAGAGATATTTAAAGTATTGTTTGTAAAAATATACAAAATAAATCTCAGTTATACGTCACAAGAATTCTTTTGGTAGTTTCATGTATTGCAAGGGAGGACTTAAGCACAGGCATTTTGCTGGCAGAAAAAAATCTCTACTACATATGCTATTTCTTTGCACTGTGACTGTACAGATGCTATTATTGGCCATTATTCTGCTGTGTTGTAAGATGGACAAGCTAGAAAAATAGGCCCACATGAACCTGATGAGGTTCAAGACCAAATACAAGGTGCTGCACCTGGGTTGAGGCAATCCCAAGTGAATGAGGAGACTGGGAGAAGAACTCATTGAGAGCAGCCCTACAGAGAAGGACTTGGGGGTTCTGGTGGACGAGAAGCTCAACATGAGCCAGCAGTGTGTGCTTGCAGCCCAGAAGGCCAACTGTGTCCTGGGCTGCATCAAGAGAGGAGCGGCCAGCAGGGGAGGGAGGTGATTGTCCCCCTCTGCTCTGCCCTTGTGAGGCCTCACTTGGAGTATTGCATCCAGATCTGGGGCCCCCAGCACAAGTAAGGTGTGGGGCTGTTAAGGTGGGACCAGAGAAGGGTCACGAAGATGATCAGAGGGCTGGAGCACCTCTCCTATGAAGACAGGCTGAGAGCGCTGGGGATGTTCAGCCCGAAGAAGAGAAAGCTCCAGGGTTACCTTATTTCAGCTTTTCTTTACTTAAAGCAGGCTTATAAAAAAGGTGGATTCTTGCAGAATCAGAGCCTTAGTAAGTCAGAAAGGAGAGGTGACCACAGCAAAGTGGATTTACAAGTACTTAAATCCATTCTAATCTCCAGCACAATTTCAAGAAACAGGAGAAACTCCACTGGTCTAGCTACTCAGATTTGTGACATTGCAGATATAGTCAGCATCTGATCCACTGATTCATTTTCCCTAGCAAAAAATGGAAAAATACGAAATTGGAGATAATGAAGAACTGGAGGTTGGATAGGGAAAGAAATCCTTATGGATTATGAGTCTAGGTGTGTTGGCATAAGAAGTGATTTGTATACATAACATATTGGACAATTTCGTTACTACTTTTTATGAAAATTTCTCACAGTTCTCTCACTTTGACATGCTGGTGGCAGTTCTATACTGAGCTTTTTCCCTAAATATTTTCTCATTTTTTACTATCTATTCTCCTACTTATATTTTCTGTTATTAAATGTTCCTTCCTTGACTTGTGGAATAGTAATATAAAGTACTTGCTATATTAAATGCAAAAGCTGCATCCTAAATCTTCTTAGATCCTAACTGAATTTTGCTTGCATTACTATAAACATGATGAAAATTTACCCAGAATGAAATGTGAACTAATAGAGATGAATTGTTAAATCCATGCCCAAAATGTTGATGAAGGGATATTCTGTTGTTAAAGTGTGTGAGAGAGAGAAAGAGAAGTTACATTACCAGTTTCATTTCTGTTGAACCTCTTCCCGTTTGTACTTACAGCAGAAACACTCTTTGCTATTTTTAGGTTTCAAGTCAATCTGTTCCTGGCTCTGCCACTGTCCCAGGCCAGGATATGCTTAGTACAGTTTATGAAGTTATTCAGCATATTCCCGAGCAGCAGCAGCAGCAGCATGACCATCAACAGTAAGTTAAAGCCTTTGTGCACTCGTGGTAGCTTAAAGACAAGGACTTCTGCATACGTTTGTGACAGAACAATTCACATGTTGGTGGCTGGTGTTTGATTCCAGCGAAAGGGGTAAGGAAGCAAAAAGATGTGAGCTACATCAGTTCTTCCACCGTTACCTATACAATCCTATACAATTCCTATACAACTTCCACTTTACCTCCAGACTCCAACCTTCCGTTTCATCATGCCACATTTGTCTAAGCGTGAAAAACAAAAGCTAAGACCTTTAAACACAATTTCAAGGGGAAATTCCAACATGCTTTAAGAGGGTAGCTACAGTTTGACAGCACTGAGATCTCAGCACTTCCCACTGAGCAGGTTACTTCTTTAATCAAAGCAGTTTAATTGGCAGCCCGGCTTCCAGATCGGCCAGCCATGTGCCAAGAAGAGTTAGGGGTCTTTTGCACTGTTGAAACTGCCCAGCTGATTAATGACCAAGGGTTGTTTGCAATGGTCACTGAAGTATTGACAGGCAATGCTCCATTATCTGAGTAATTGATGTCTTAACTAATTAACTGATTTTAACTAATGTTTTAGAGCAAAATAAGTATTGTTCTGCAGTACCCTGGCCTGGAAGTCTAAGAAAATGCCTTTGCTGAGTTATTACCACCTAGTGGATGCTAGTCCTGTTTTTATTCAAACCTGCTGCATCGTACCTCTTGGCATAAGAGTAGTGAATACTCTTAAAAAAGAGTAAAGTTTTTGTAATGGCAGTATAGCTACCATAAATCAGCTCTGAATATTGGCAGTCTTACAAATTAAGAACAGCTCACAAGACTTCATTCGGTAACAAGCCCATTTTATCACATTTTCCATGTTTTTACTGTGTGTTCCCTTTCTTTTATTATTGAAATGGAAAATGCTCATTCTTGCAAATATACTAATCAGTTGGCTGAATAATCATGCTTGTGTGACTGCATTACCATTCAGGACTTACACTACTAAAAATTTTGTGCGGGTTACAATTTCAACTGTGCATCCAAATTATGTATGCAAACATGCAAACATGCTTGTAAAAGCAAGCTGATTAGTGAGAAACTAATAATGAATTACTATGGCATTTTTCTTTTGCTTGGAGTTACTCACTTTGAATCAAGATGATTTTTTAAACCAGATGTAAAAAATAGCAATCACAAGGTACATTTTCTTCTTACTCTTATATGCCTCCCTTCTCAGCTTTCTCACTGATATATGACTCTTCTAAAATAATACATTCAAAGTAAAGGTAACTTGAACTTTGTGACAGTTCAGATTTCAACTCAAGCATCACAAAACGAATTCTGTAGTTGTAAAGGACTTGGTTGCATAGCCACATTTTGCTGCTCTCTTCATTTAGCAAGATTTTTAAAAAGAAACATAGGAGCAAAACTTCCACTACCAAAACCAGGATGGGTCCTGCTAAACATGATAAAGGGTGAATGACTCAGCTTAGAAAGACTGTCTTAGAAAGATGAATTTTCCAATTCCTGACCTGCAGTGAAGGAGCGCTCTTAGCAGTGAATAAATTGGGACAATTAATACTTGTATTTGCTGCAGGATGCTTCAGCACTGAGTATAATGAAATGTAAAACATCACAAAACTGGGAATGGAGCTGAGGAAGTAATTTCAGACTCCTGCAGTGCAAAGTAGTGATTGCTTATAGATGGACTCCATGAACCCAGTATGCAGGCTTCTGTACAGTAACCAGCAATGCTCATGGGAAGCGTGATACAGGATTTGCCTGCACTTTGCCTACAACAGGAATTTCTCTTTGTGCAAAACAAAAGAATAGATGTTAAGGCAGCCAAACTGGTTTGCTGGGAAAGTGATCATTTTGCTCATATTCCCTGTGGTCCTGACTGGAAATGCTGTAAAATTTATTAGAAATAAAATGCAAGGAAAAATAAGTAGAAAACACATTATTTCATAGCTTAATGCCCAGATTTACTGTCTGAGAATCTTTCAAATCCTCTCTTTGAACCTAAAATCTGCAGTGTCAGCTGATTTTCTGTCTCCTTTTATATAAATCCCAGTGACAGTACTGGCAAATTCTCGGACTAACCAATGCATAATGCTCTGAGAATAGCTTTTCCCTAACACTTTTTGTTATACTTTTATCAGCCTTTTCATTCAGTCACACACACATGCACCTATGCCTCTGAGCTCTAATGAGCTCTAAATAACTGCAAAAAGTTCAGCTATGCCCCAGCTGTTCAAAGGTAAGAATACTGCTGAGAAGTAATAAAACTCTCAAACTCCCCTGAGATTGAACTGCGGGACTGAAAATCTAATTGCAGTCAAAAGAATAGATGATAGATGGAATAGATGACAGTTGGATTGGCATTTTTATGTTCTTATGGTGATACTAGTTGTTGAGTGCAATAATCTTTTGCATATTTGCCTCGTTTCTCAAGGAATCCAAGTGGAAACATCAGATATGTTTCTGAGGAAATCCATGCCCCATCTCTGGGATAGACAGTCATAGGATGGTACATAGCTGTAGCACATTCAATCATTTCATTAAACACACTCCTCTAAGCTAATTTTTTTTTTTTATCATCCTTGCACATTTTTTAAACTAAATATAAATCCTTTGACAAAGAGGACAACTGACTTTTTTCCACATACGAAAAAAAAATCAGAAAATTGCTACAAAAGCTAATGAGCAAGAAGTTTAACTAGTCCTTGTTCAAGAGCATTGACAGCTCAAATCTCTTCTGACAGGGGAAATTGTAACTTAGATAGCATTTTCACTTCAAATGAAGATAAATCTGCATCATCTCCCTCTCCTCTCATATGCACTATTTCTCTCAGATCAAGCATTACCATGGCACAGATTTCCCATCTGCTGAAGAGCAACGAGGATGTAAACCTTGGCCAGGCATTTTGGCACGGGGTTTGTGCTGTGTACACCGACAGCCTGTCATTACTGCTACTCTTTAGCAGGTGCTCAATGCAAAATTGTTGATAACATATGAACAGCTTGAAATATTTGTACTGAAAAGGCAGCATTCTGGTGTGCCATATTAGCCAGGATGGCATCATTTATGTATGGCTCAGACCTGTCTTGCCACTAATTATATATTTCAAAACTGGAGATCTTATGCATACTAAAAATTCAGTCAAATATCAGTGTGTTAAAGATATGCCCTTGGAGCTGACTTTCATGTTAAAGAAGTGTTTTTTCTTTTGTGTTTAGAATTGCTGGTTTGTATATACGTTTGCAACAGTGTTCTAAAAAAAAAGAAAGAAAGGAAGCATTGTGGGCAACAATTATCATATCTGTTCTTTCCTAGATGTATATGAAGATGCAGGAACAGGAAACCAAAGCATCTGAAAATACAAAATGGACTTAAATTCCTTTGTTATACATAGAAAGGAAATGCCCTCAACTCTAAAAATGGCAAAGGCTTACACCAGCTTTACTTGAAATAGCAGCTTATCTTCAGACTTTGGGTGCTCTGAATTGCTTTTTTTGCTTTTTTCTTTTACTTCTGTTTAAGTCATAGTTTCTTGAAATGTATGTCTTTTTTCATTCTTTATATTTTTTTCCTTATTTGTGGATACAAAAAGTCAAACAGCTTAAAAATCATAGTATAAAGCCTGTACATTTTATTATAATAGTTGGTGGGAGAGACATAGAGGAATCAGGCCCACAATGCCTCCCATGCTTGTTTTATTAAAAAAAAAAAAATGTATGAAAGATTTTCATTGGGCTAGATTTTTACAAGAGAAGGTCTCCATGAAAAGTAATAGATGCAATATGTCAGATTGCAAAAGACATTTGAAGTTTAAAATAAAGTCATTCTTTTAACTCTTTCAATGTAACAGTATCTTTTAATTTACCAGCTTAGAAACTGATCTGTAAAGCAGTTACAGTATAAAAATGTACATATGTATATTATTCTAAATAATGTGTTCTTATTAAATTCTGTTTCATTTCCATTTGAAGTGGTTCTCTACTTGCTGCCAAAGAGCCTGGTTTTCATTGACTAGAGGAACAAGAAGCATTCGGATCACTTCTGCAAGCTACAGAATGTTTAGACTATTTATACATTAAAATTCTCCAGTGCAAATGAAACCAATTTTAAACAATGTGCTACAAGCCCCTTCGCAAATACAATAAGCCTCCTTCGGTAGATTCTGTTAGCAGGTGTCTGAGTCCTGCAGGAAAATTCACTATTATTTCCATAGGGTCAGCTATTATGTGGCTTCAGTTAGCTTCAGCCAGAGAAAAAGAAAATTATGAAATGAATTAGATAGTCTACAGAAAAGGGGAAAAAAAAAAAGAAAGAAAAAAAAGAAAGAAAAAAAAGTGCAGTTTAGTATCAGCTAATCCTGGAGCAAATCATCAGGCTGAGTAATAAGTAATGAGAAGCACACAATGTGCCCACCCTTGAAGAGAGGCTGTGTGGGGTTATTTAAATGATTTGGTATTATGAAAAATAATTTGCATTTTTATAAGCACCTCCCTAATCCATGTTTACCATTACCATTACCATTAATCCATTCTTCCTGTCTTGTTCTTTCAAAGAAGAGGAAAAAGAACCAGCTTTTCTGTAAATATTCTGATTTCGTGATGCCAAAGAAAAAAAAAAAGGGGGGGGAAAGGAGGAAGAGAGTAGTGAGCACTCCCCGGTGGCAGTGGTGCTTCCCAGATTTGAGGGAAGCACTGAGATGATCTGAAAGAAAATGTGCCTTCCAGATTAGCTCCCTAAGAAATAACCCTTTGACACAAAGGTGTCAGGCAGGGGCTGTAAGCAAAAATATTTGTGCAGAACTATTCAAAGTACTGGAGTTGTCCCGAATGAGTGGGGAGCTAAAGGCCATCCCCCCAGATTCCTCCATCATTCATTCAAAGCTGACTTCATTTGCATCCTTCAAATTAGGGCAGACATTTAGAGTGTGCAAACTCTAAATTTCGCCCTCTTTCCCGCTCCTCTTCTCACTGGAGAGGTTGGAATATTTTAATTGCTCTAAAATAAGCATGCAGATGTTTGAAGTGCTCATTACCATTCTGTTTTACCACATTTGATGTCAGTGCAGGGCCATGGGGCAAAAAAACGCAGATGTATTTACAGAAATAACTGTTTCTCCACCTCTGTAGCCTCTGTACTGCCAACGCTGTACATTGTTCGAAGTATTTTCTTGACAAACAAAGATAAATGGGTTCAATGTCAGTTTCATTCTTCATTTTTTTAAGCTGACTTCAGGCACTTTTGGCTCATGCCTAAGTGAACTATAAGGTTCCCTAAACATTTGATTTCAGAACCTGTGATAGTCTTTTGATAATAGATCAGCAATACATTTGAAATTAATCCATCCGTCAATAATATGAGATGGCTTTAATAATCTAACATAAAAGTCTACCCTAACAGTCTTTTAAATATTTGCAAAATACCTCTACAACATTTTTATAAAATGATTTCATCTGTTAAGTTCTGTGGGTACATATATGGATATACATTTTCACTGGAAAGGATATATATCATTACGTTTGTAAATATGGAACAAAAATGCACCTGTTGCCGTGGGGAAGGTCAAATAAAATCTCTCCCACCCATTTGCGCCATACCCTACAGCCCCACTGCTGTCTTGGAGTTTTTCTCTCTGGATCTAGCTTAAGCCTCTGAGTAAAAATGTGAGTGTGCTGGCAGGTCATTGCAGCCAAGTTCCAAGTTCCCATTCCCCACTTACAAGCAAAGTTTAAAAAAAAAAAAAAAGAAAAAAGAAAAAGTCATCATTTGGCTTAAATTATTCTACCTCTGAGAGCAAAACTAGCTCTGCAAATAAAGTATGTTATTCCAAGGGAGAGAGAGCAAACATAGGCAAGTTGTCTTCTGCTTATTATGTTGTTCTCAACTATTTTAGTTTTGCTGTGTTTTGTATATTAGTGGCCGTTAAACAAAAGCACACTAGTGGTTTAAATCCCTGTTCAAACGGCGCTTATTCTTTGCTATGCTTCCAAAATTTACATAGCCAATTTAACTAGTTTTGTGGGGAGATCCTTTCATTGGAGATATTAAAAAAAAAAAAAAAGGTGGAAAAAAAAAATAAAAGAGCTCTGAAATATCACAGGCTTTTCATGGATGGAAAAGAACGCTTTTTCATATTACATCTTCTTACTGGTACTATCACATTCAGAAGAGTGCTAAACTTTTATTTATTGCTGTAAGATCTATTCCAAATCCTACCCAAACCAGTGGAGTGTTTGTCCATTAAACAAGATGTACACATCTGTGAGTTCAAATGTAAGCTGAGGATTATGAGAATGCAGAATCTGTTCAAAACTTGAAATGTGGGGAAAAATAATAGAAGTTTTTTCCTCATTTATTTTGGTGGAGGCTTTTGCCATTTCATTTAACCACTGATAAGTGTGCATAATGGCTTTCTTTGACAAAGTAGGGTGATGGACTTGAGATCAAAGGTGAGGAAGATGAGCCATAACTGAAAGCAGAATATAGGAGCAGCAACGGCAGCCAGAGAAGCTCTAGGCTTTTATACCTATATAATTGCAAGGTACTGTGTAATACTTTGTCTTTTCTTACTAAGGTATTACATAGCTTCAAGGTGATTCATAAGAGTATTAAAGAATGTTACTTTTTTTTTTTTTTCTCAGATAAAATGCAAGCATTTTTCTATGGCCCTTCTTCGGTGTTAGCATAATTCCTTCGGAAATCTGTCACTCACCACACTGCTATGTATCTGCATCATACAGCTTTCTGGGAGCTAGATGGCAATGGTTTCCCACAGAAGATGGAAGGACGCTCTGGTTAACTGTGCTTGGGACAGAGAGCAGGAGAAAAGGAAGGGAGATAATACTAGCAAACACTAGCTTTTTTTCTTGACAGAAGTGGGAAATTAGAATGTCCAGGGTGACTTCAACACGAGAGGTAATACTGTGTGTAACTGGGGATTGATTCCTCTCTCCTGCCTCCCACAAGAGTCTTCCCGATTTATAACGGCTAATTTTTAGGTAACTAAATGGCTGTGTTGAGAATATTTTTGCAATAAACCAAACCTTTTTTAATGCCTTAGAAGGTCTTAGAATGCCCTTAAATGGTATGTCATGCTGTGGTTTTTGAGTATATTCTCTATTCACACATGAAAAACTGCAGAATGATGTTCATACATATCTCTTAAAAATATCAAAGTGCAGGGTAAAATTTTTATGACTGACTGACAACTTAAAAGCCCATGACAGTCTATAAAGAAAAGTTTGTTCAAAAAGTTGTTCTTCATAAGGCTCCTGAGTGTATGCAAGGAGCCCAGCTCCTACAGAGTAGATGCCCTGCTCCTTCACTGCCTTTCTGCAGAGGCTGCAAGACTTTTCTAGAGGGCAACAGAACTGCAACAAGGGCCTCCAAACACTTTGCAGATGGACATAAAGTGATCACATCATAAGCAACAAAACTGATGCAGCCTTGGGATGGAAAGGGGCAGTTTTGCTGTGCTAGTTATATGAGAATTTGAGAAGAAAAAAAAAAAAGAAAAAAAAAAACAAGGGATCATTTCTTCATTAGAATCTGTGGTATATAAACAATAGACAAGGAGTCTGGAAGACAAACAAAAGATTAAACATCTAAGGATCCCATTCAAGTCAAAGTTTACATCATGGTTCAGTTAGACTTGCAATGCAAACACCAGTGTGTTGATGGAAATCCTGCTCCACCTAAAAAGATAATATGCATACATCTCTTCAGGCTATGTGCTGTGTTCCAGGGCGAGGTACAAAGCTCTTGGTCACAGTGGGACGGATAACTCAGATGCATTTTAATATAGAGATAGTAGTGCATGCCTTCTGAACTAGCGCGCCTCATGCAACAGCACACCCTGACCAAAAATAAAGGCATGTTCTTCTTTAAAGATACATTTTCTATTAACTCAGATTTTCATCATGGTATATTTTCTGCATTTCCCACAGTTCTAAAAAGTACTTTCTATATTGCTTTTTTTTTTTTCCTTCTCAATAGGAAATGAATAAGGTTGTTTTCCTAACGCAAAACCTTATAAAATTAAAAAAGCTCAACTTATAAAATTAAAAAAAAAAAAGGTGTCGGGAATCATTCATTTATTTTCCTTAGAACTACACTTTCCTGCTTAAGTTCACCTTGCCTAGTTCTGATATTTTTCAAACCATATTCAATTCTAAATCTGTCTTTCAAGTCCTTTCCAAGTCCTTTAAGCCCGACATGCTTAGTGCCATCCACATGTTGTATATACAAGTATCAAATGTTACAATTATATTAAATTATTATGGGTCACTATTCCAAACAGCAAGCTAGGACAGTTAGAAGACTGTATTCCATTTTAAATTCCTAGTGTGTCTGAAAGATACAGTCAAATGAGGAAAGCCTTTGAGAAACAGCAGAAATAAGAATTCTAAACCTTTTGGTTTAGAAAATGTATCAAACAGGGAAACGTTTTCTCTTGGTGAAAAAAAAAAAAAAGATATGAACAGAAATAAGTCTTCCAGTATGTAGAAAAAGCTATTCAAAGAAAAGGGGGGGCTGTGATCAGTTTTTCTCCATATTCAATAAGAGGAGGAAGAGGAAAGACCTACTCAGAAAACTCAAGCCAGATGGCAGTAAATAGGCTCCCTAGGAAAATGCACACTATACCTTATCGGAGGTTTACAGAAAAAGTGGAGAAAGATGTCTAGTTCTGATAGATTGAATAGCTCAGATCCTACCTTGAAGAGTTCTGCAGGTTCATTCTTGAGACACCAGAAGAAATGAGTGCTCAATTCTATCTTTTCCCTATCTTCAGAAATCAGGATTGTGATATACATAGGATTTCCATCACAAGGAATGAGGGTCACAAGAGGATGCTCATCACAGGATGTGGTGGTTTTACTCGGGTGGGCGGCCGAGCTCCACCACAACCGCTCTCTCACTCCCCCTCCTCAAAGAGGAACGTGGAGAAAATACGATGAAAAGGGCTCAAGGGTTGAGATAAGGACGAAGAGATCGCACAGAAATTATTGTGACCAGCAAAACAGACTCAGCATAGGGAGATAGTAAGATTTGTTGCTTATTACTAACAAGCTAGAGAAGTGAGAAACAAAGGAAAGAAGCCAAAAGCACCTTCCCCCCCATCCACCCTCTTCCACCTCCTCCCCCCGAGCAGCGCAGGGGAACAGGGGAATGGGGGTTATGGTCAGTCTATAGCGCTGCTTCTCTGCCGCTCCTTCTCGGTCACTCTCGTCCCCTGTGCTGTGGGGTCCCTCCCACGGGATGCAGTCCTTGCTGAACTGATCCGGTGTGGGCTGCCCGCAGGCAGCAGCTCTTCAAGAACTGCTCCAGATATGGGTCCGTACCATGGGGTCCATCCCTCAGGAGCGAACTGCTCCAACCTGGATCCCCCATGGGCGGCAGCTCCTGCAAGGTCACCTGCTCCTGCGTGGTCTCCTTTCCATGGGCTGCAGGTCCGGCCCGGAATCTGCTCCGGCAGGGGTCTTCCACAGGCTGCAGTCTCCGTCGGTGCAAGTCCACCTGCTCCAACATGGTCTCCTCCATGGGCTGCAGGGTGGAACCCTGCTCCACCGTGGTACTCCATGGGCTGCAGGGGGACAGCCTGCTTCACCATGGGCCTCACCACAGGCCGCAGGGGACTTCTGCTCCGGCGCCTGGAGCACCTCTCCCCCTCCTTCTTCACTGACCTTGGTGCCTGCATGGCTGTTCCTCACTCCTCTCAGTCTCCCAGCTGCTGTGAGTAGTGCAGCGGGTTTTTTTTTTTTTCCCTGTCTTAAATATGCTGTCACAGAGGCGCAAAACAACATCACTTATTGGCTCAGCTCTGGTCAGCAGTGGGGCCCTTACCAAACATGGGGCAGCTTCTAGATTCTTCTCACAGAAGCCAGCCCTATGGCCCCCTGCTACCAAAACCTTGCCATGTAAACCCACTACACAAGAGGAGGGAACTTGTGAGGGTGGGAAAGGAGCTGTGAGCTGTGTGTTTCCTAGAGAGGCAGCTAACCAGGCAGCATTTCAGAACACAATGCCCAAGGCTTTTAAGCAGGCAGCTACCTTGTGAAAGATAACACAAAACCCAAAGCAAGCTACCAAGTTACTTGTCAGGGCCTTCCTGTACTAGGCCTGAGATGGCAGAACACAAAAGAATATGCACAATGATTTCAGCTGTTGCTTGTGTTGATTTTGATAACCTGCAAATGCAGAGGCCCATACAAGTATGTAGCTTTACAGCACCTTAGGCTGCTCCCACCAGTATGGTCTGCCTTATGCTGTAAGGAGGGCAAGCAAACTCAAAGAAAGCTGCCCGGACCTGATCTGTACATATACTAACATGTGAGAGAGTGATTCAGCTCCGTGGGCCAGCTCACTGCACAAGTACACAATGCAAGAGAAGAGGCCAGAACCTGGGGAAGCGTGATAGTTCTTCAAAGGCAACGCTGATCAACACAAGCTGCTGTGGAAGGCCAGTGTAAGATCATCCGTTAAATGTTCATGCAGGAGAAGAATGGTTGCAACATCATCCTGTACAAACACAGCTTAGGGAAACTCAGTCCAAAGCAATACAATCAGGAAATAGCCAGCGATTTGAGAAAACGAAACTAACACCCACAGAGCTTCTCAACAGATAACTGACCTGAAATAGTAGAAGCAGCATAGCTACTCTTTTCACAAGCACTAAGAGCATGCAGCCACAGGTTTATGCCTGCAGAGGTTCCCTCAGGCTGTGATCTGACCAGAGAGCACACCTGAGCGAGGGTGGGATGGGTGGCACTCTGAACATCAGTCCTGCTGCCTGACAAACCACGAACTACATGGAAACAGCCTATACCAACCTGCCTGCTCTTCCTAGAAGACTAGCAGGTCCTGCTGTCTCTGGTCTGGCTACTTAGCGTTACAGTGCTCATGAGACTTGTTCCCAGGGAAAAGGATCACTTGCAGTTCCCCACACTTTCCCTATTCAGCAACTGAGAATTTAAGGAAAAGACAAGGAACGTATCTTACTGTGGACCTGTGGCAGGGGGCAGAAAGTCTTCCTTTGCTGCCTTCTTTAAGAAACTGATAATGGTGACCGCTGAATGCAAATTTAAGCAAGAGAAGCAACTTCAGTAAGAGTGGGCTCCTCTTTTTTTTCAGCCTTTTGTAATTTTTTGAACAAATTGCTTTTGGGTTGGGGCATAGGAGCAGCTGCTGGCAAGAGATGGAGTTTCCATGGGATTGTCAAAGAAAGCAGTAATGCAAGAGAAATGCACTGAAAAAAAAACCTCAAGACTTTTTTGAAAATGGTCTCTTGGGTAAAGCATATCACTTTGAAGAAAAAAAAAAAAGCAAACAACACATTAGGCACAAGTAGCATGCTATATGCTTGCATAACAGTAGTTACAGAGCTCTCAAGAACTAATAAACTACCTCTATTGATGTCTATGTTATAATAGGTATGCAAGAAGAATGAAGATAAAATTCTTTAGCAAATGTCTGTGGCTGAGGATATTGCAGGAAGGAAAATGCTGAAAACCACATCCCATTTATTAAATCTTTGATCATATCTGACACAATTTTGAAACAAACAAACAAACAAAAAAACAACAACAAAACACGCTGTTTCCTATTTCTTGTTAGTGCAAAGCTACAAATGCATTTTGCAACTGGGCTGTTCCATATCATTGAGATGCAACACAGTGGTCTACAAGCTGTACTTTGGTCATTGTAAGATTTATAGAACTGATATAAATGGATAACTCACAGCATATTTTGGCAAGTTTTTTTATCAATAAAGTACTTCATATTGAGTCCTCATTTGGAAAAAATCAATAACAGCAAGTGTAAAGTCTGCGCAAAGAGCTATGAATCTGAGGCTCAAATGATTCACAGTGTTATTCAACATTTACAACAATCACATAGTACTTTATCAGATCACTTTATCACACATTACAGGTACCGATTGCACTGGATTTATGTAACAAGGTTTTGGTAGCAAGGGGGCTGCAGGGATTCCTTCTGTGAGGAATCCAGAAGCTGCCCCATGTCAGAAACATGTTGGAACCAGCTCCAGCTGGCTGCAAAAAGGACCCGTCCATGGTGAGCGATGCTGGTTGCACCTCTGTGAGAGCAAATTTAAGAAAGGTGAAAAAAAATGTTGTAACAGCAGCTGGGAGAGGAGTGAGAAAATGTGAGAGAACCAGCCGTGCAGCCCCCAAGGTCAGTGCAGCAGGAGGGCAGGAGGTGCTCCAGGCATGCAGCACAAGTTCCCCTGTGGCCTGTGGAGAGGCCCCTGGTGGAGCAGGCTGTCCCCCTGCAGCCCATGGGTCCCACATGGAGCAGATCTCCACGCTGCAGCCCGTGGAGGAGCCCCCGGTGGAGCAGGTGGATGTGGCCTGGAGGAGGCTGCGGCCCATGGAGAGCCCCCGCAGGAGCAGGCCCCGGGCCGGAGCTGCAGCCCGTGGAGAGGAGCCCACGCAGGAGCAGGGGGTCTGGGGGGAGCTGCCGCCCGTGGGGGACCCGTGCTGGAGCAGTTTGCTCCTGACGGATGGACCCTGTGGTACGGAGCCATGTGGGAGCAGTTCTTGAGGAGCTGCTGCCTGTGGGCAGCCCCCGCAGGCTCAGTTCAGGAAGGACGGCATCCCGTGGGAGGGACCCCACGTGGAACAGGGGCAGAGAGAGACCATGAAGGAGCGGCAGAGATGAAGCATCAGGGACTGACCGCAGCCCCCATTCCCCATTACCCTGAGATGCTCAGGGGGAGGACGTAGAAGAGGGTAAATAGGTGGAGGGTGTCTTTACTTCACTGTTAGTTCTCACTGCACTAGTCTGTTATTAGTGGGCAATAAATGACATTAATCTCCCTTACGCCGAGTCTGTCTCAGCTGTGAAGGTAACTGGTGAGTGATCTCCCTGTTCTTATCTCAAAGAAGCTCCATGAGCTTCTTTTCATTGCATTTCCCCCCAGTAAGGGAACCACAGTGTTTTCCCAGCTAGGAAGAGGCAGAGCAGAAGCAACTCTCCTTCGCAAAAGAGAAAGCAAAAGGGGAGGAGGGAACTAGAACCTCCTGTACCAACTTCCTCCAGCTTCTTTGCAACACCCAGCTTCAAAGCTGCACAGTCTAGAGCATCTTAGTCACAGATATGGAAGTGTAAACTAGAAGCACGCAAGAAGAAGGTAAGGAGAAATAAATATTCTGTAGCAGGCACTGTTATCTGTTTCCTCCAAAGATGTGTGTTTGCCGCTAGGAAAAAGTGACTGTATGTCTATCGATGCACTTTTCCTCCTACTATTTCTGATCCCAGACTTCTCTTCAAAGTTTATAAACTAATTTTAGGGTGGTTTGTTTTGTTTTGTTTTTTGTTAATAGCTTAGAAGAGTAATTCAGCTGAATTTTAGCTTTTGTGTATCCTGCTTGAACAAAATACACTTATCGGACAACTACAGGAAGAAAACTGCAGAACAGAACAGTTACAGTAAGTACACACATTTAATTCTAGTCTGGGATATTTTATGAAGATGTGATGTCTTCGTCTGATACCATTTCTTGTTTCTGAGACATTAATTTTATACATAAGATGATCTACAATCTACTAAGACAAACTCTTCCAAATCTTCTGTAAAATTTTTTGCACGTGAAAGGTGGCTGTTAGGAGATTACAGTGAATTAATCCCAAGGAACATGTCCTGAAAGAAATTAGTCTGCAGCAATAATATAGTAGAGTGATTCTCTGGTGGAAAAGAACTTCAGTGGGTCAGAATCATTAACTAGCCAGTAACATGAAACCTAGAAACACTACATCAAAACTAGGAAATGAAAGTATCCCATTCTAGAGCTTTGCCTCATTAGGGGGGGGTTTCCAAACTTTAAAACACAAAGTAACTGTTTTAAAGGTCATAAACATGTTTGCTTCTATGTTAGGAGTAAATTGTGCCTCTGTTGCAAACTGTAAATTTGGTGGGATTTAAAGTCATAATTTTACACTGCTGGCTTGAATAGTCTCCGAGCCAGAGAAGAGCTTTAGTTTCAGTTTCTTTTCTCGGCCTTCAGATACCCTGGGTGGAGTTAATGGTGAGGATGATAGCCAGATCAGTTTTGTCATAAAAACAGTGAGTCTATTTCCCTCTACACCCCCGATTTTTAATAATATGTGCTTACCAGAGTGTTATTCCAAAGAACTAGAAACTAGTTTTCCTTCTTTTTCTGTGACTAGAGGGAACAGTCTGCTGAGAGCAAAGCCAACGGCAGGCTTCCCCAGCCTGCTCTCCGCCTT
The DNA here is from genome assembly GCF_040182565.1 of Anser cygnoides. NCBI lineage: Eukaryota > Metazoa > Chordata > Aves > Anseriformes > Anatidae > Anser > Anser cygnoides. The sequence goes on along the minus strand of NC_089874.1, from coordinate 25,530,711 downwards.
TGCTCTGTGCCCTGGCAGTTCATTAGTCAAATCAGGAGGCAGCTTGACCGAAGCTAGGAAGAAAACAGTACTCCAGCACTAGCTATAAGAAATCCCTATTGTTGCTTCTTATTAAAGTTCATGTTTTAGGAAAACATGTAATAGATCGAGGAAAGCATGTTGCTAGGATGGGTTAGATAACAAAGTGTTCTTTCAAGAAACAAAATTTCCTCTATGGAAAAAAAAAATTCTATGAATTTATTTTGTCTCAAGAATAATCAGGTACCAACAAGAAAATAATATTACCACTAGTGTAATGACTGTAGCTGGGTGTAATTCCATAACAAAATACAAACTTCAGAGGAATAAATATAATTCTCCTAAAGGAATTGAGGGGATGAAGTAAAATTGGACACTACTAAGTGAATTTTTTTCCCTTCCCTTCCTTTCCCTTCCCTTCCTTTCCCTAATTTTCCCTGTGCTTCTTTATTGAAAGTTTATGCCAAAAGTCCAAATTCAATAGGATCAAGTGGATTGTAAGATGCCCTCCTCCCTGTCACTCATCTCCACAAATGCTGCTGAACTGCTTGATTTTATTTGAGAAACCTCAATGAATATAAAATGTACTGAAAAAGTAAAATGGTAAAGAATTTCCTTTCATTTGCAGTAGCAGCAGTTGAGTAATCACAGCAGTATATTTCCACCCGAAAGTCTCTTTGCAATGTTATTCAAACAAATTGAGTACCTAACCACATCTTAGGATGAAAAAAGCTTGGAATTTTTCCTTCTCCACTAAATTGTAGCCTTTATGAGAGCCATTTGTGACCATGGTTTGTATTTGATGGCCCATACACCTGCAAGTTGGTGTCCAAATGACGACAAATAGGTAGCAGCCACCATTTTTATGTAGCATCAGCTATGGAAGTGGTTTAAAAACAGGATTCACATAAAGCTGTTCTGTAAGAAAAAGTAATCTTTCTCTTAGAAGCAGATAATGTCTTATATATGATCTGACTTCACATTCCCATGATGTCCCCTAATTGAACTGTTATATTCCATGTGGCAGGATGAAATAAATGGTAGACAGCATCAAGAAAATATGCATTATTCAGTTAATAAGCTATTATAAATCACTTGTTTAGTAACATTGTAATTTTTTTTTCCTTAAAGAATGGAAAATGCAAACACTGAAAAAAAAGAGAAATTACATTTATATCAACATGCTGAAGAGTGGACAAAAGAAGAAGTCAAACAATTCTTAACTGAAATTCTTAAGATTGACCACAAATATGCAGAAATCTTGTATGACCAAGATGTAGCTGGTTCTACTTTGAAACTGTTGACTAAAGCAGATCTGGTGGATATGAGCATACCTCACGGGCCTGCTATTCAAATCATTCATTTCCTGAAAAAGCATGGCATTCTAACTGAAAGTTCAAACCAGGCTGAGGGACAAGAAGGCAGCGAACAGAGTCTTGATGGAGAAGATGATGAAGAAATTGTAAAGAACGAGTGGAAGAAGAAATACAGGTCATTTAATTCCAGTATACTGCAGGATTCTGAACTGGATCCTGTAGAAGATAAAACAGCGATAAAGTCAGCTGACAAGGAGAATGTATCGGAGAAGTCACTGTCAAGCAGCCAGCACCCAACCAGAAACATGTGTATGCCACATCCTTTTGATAATTTCAGTGATGGTACTCGATATATACAACATCATATGCTTAATGTCCCTGAAACAGGGCCACTCAACCTCATTGATCCAGCACATGAATTCAAATTACTTTCCAACACAGAGAATGCACTAGAAGAAGACATTAAAATGAAATTTAGCAATGAAGTCTTTAGGTTTGCTGCAGCCTGCATGAACTCTCGCACAAATGGCACTATTCATTTTGGAATACGTGACAATCCACACGGGGAAATCGAAGGAATAAAAGTTACCAAAAAAGAAGCCTACATCGAGCATTTTGATAGATACATTGAAAAGTACTTTGATGAGCAATACATTGGAGCTGCAAAAGCTTGCATTAGACAACCTAGATTTGTGGAAGTATTGTTACCAAATGGAACTCCATCAGATACGTTTGTCATTGAAATAGATGTGGTTCCCAGACACTCCATCTGTAATACAAAATATTTCTGTACCAACACATATGATTTTAAGAGCAAGTGTTGCAGAAAAGCTGTCTTCATCCGCGATGGAGCTAGTTCTAAAAATATTAAAAATACAAATGAATTTGAAAAGTTTAAAAGTAACTTGACGTTGTTAGCAGATTCTCGTAAAAGAGCAGAGGAAGAACATAACTTAAAGCAAAAGAAGACAATGAATGAAGGACTAAAGCTAGTTAGTCTGCTCACTGGCAACAGAGACATGCTAGATGACTCTTATTATGACTACTACATTTTGGTAACAAACAAATGCCATCCAAGTCAAACTTCACACTTAGACTTTTTACAGGAAATTAAATGGTTTGCTGTGCTTGATTTTGACTCTGAATCAGAAACAAATGGTGTATTTAAGACTTACCAAAAAACTCGAAATGCCAAACTTCACTTCCCATATCATTACGAAAACAAGGTGGGTTCAGTTTCTGAACAAGCTGAGAAGCTGAATTTGCATCAGGAGACAAACTGGATTTTCTGCAATGGTGGATCAGACTTCAAAGGCAATAAAGAACAACCATTAGATCCCGCTTTGTGGCAACGAGATAGGGCCGCTGAAGTCAGAAAGATGATTTCATTTCTTTCACACAAAGACGTAAAGCAGAGTGGGAAGTTTTTAATAGTGTTTCTTTTGCTTTCCCGAGTGGAAGATCCATTGGATCCCCTTGCTGAGACATTTGTTACATTTTACCAAGAATTAAAGGGACTAGAAGACATGGCCTGCATTTGCATTGGTGCAGGTACAGACCAGCGATGGAAAGATCTTCTTCATGCTAGAGGCATAAGAGAGGAAGCACTTTCAAATAAATGTGTTTCTAATTTAACCCTGCAAATGGTAAATGGTACCATCATAAAAGCGAAATCAGTGACCCAGTCATCTAAAAGACTTCTGCCCTCCATTGGCGGTTCTACCATTCTTCTAAAGAAGGAAGAAGATTTCATAGCAGCATTGGAAATCTTATGTGAAAATGAATGCAAGGACACAGAGATAGAGAAGGATGAAGAAAAATTTAAAAAATTCATGAAAGAGCGGGAAAAAGATTTTTATCGAGGTGGTAGAGTGACATGGTGGAATTTTTATTTTTCTTCTGAAAATTACACATCGGTTTTTGTCAAAAGGGATCGTTATGAAAACCTTGAACAACTAATTGTGTCTTCAGCTAACAGCGCTAATCAGTCACCTGTAAAAATTATCAACCTTTACCACCATCCTGGCTGTGGTGGGACAACATTAGCTATGCATATCCTCTGGAATCTCCGGAAGCAATTCAGATGTGCTGTTCTCAAAAACAAAACAAGTGATTTTGGAACACAAGTGGCAACTTTAATCACCTACGGAGCAAGCAAGGACAGTGGCTATTTACCAGTGTTACTTCTTGTGGATGATTTTGAAGAGCAAGAAAATGTCTATCTTCTGCACAAAGAAATTCAGGTAGCTATAACAGAAAAATGTATTCAGTATGTAAATCCTTTAGTGATCATTTTAAATTGTATGAGATCTCAGAATCCTGATGAAAATTCAACGATCAATTCCTTGAACAGTATTTCTTTAAAACAGTTTCTTTCTGTAAAAGAGCAAAGGGCCTTTGAACAGAAACTAAAAGATATTGAAAAGATGCATCCAAATCCCAATAATTTCTATTCTTTTATGATTATGAAGGAAAACTTTGATCCAAAGTACATAGAAAAAGTGGTTAAAAATACCTTGCGTAACTTGAATATAAAGTCTAAATCAGCACAACTTGTTTACTATCTCACACTCTTAAACGCTTATGTAAGAACATCTACACTTTCAATATCACTATGTGAAGAATTCTTGGGAATTAATTCTCGAGAGACAGGCAACAAAGATAAACTGATAGAAAAAATGGGAATTTGTTCCAATATTCTAATGTATGCTCAAGTACAAGAATACACGACATACCGAGGTCTACGCATCATTCACCCATTGATAGCACAGTGCTGCCTAACAGAATTTAAACTAACCTATAACTTGCCAAAAAGTGAAATTACATTGCGATTATTGAAGGAGGATTTACTTTATGAGAATTCATTAAAACACGACAAACTTACTCATGATATATTAACCCTACTGATTACTAGACAGCGCAAAGAACATGGCTATGAGTCAGACACATGGTTCTCCCCATTAATTGAAGCCATTCATAGGGAAGAAAAGTATTTTAATGTGGAATGTGTGTTACAACAAGCATCCACTAGATTTAAGAAAAATGGTCACATTTGCCAAGCCTTGGCAAGATACTTCTACATTAAAGAAAACAAATTTGACTTAGCATTACTCTGGGCCAAAGAAGCCAAAGAGCGAGCACCACACAGTTCATACATATCAGATACACTAGGTCAAGTCTTTAAACGCCAGCTAAGATACCAGGTAGAGCACAGAGGAAAGAGTGCAGTCCTAACAGCTGAGGAACTGTATTATTTGCTAGAACTTGCTCAAAATGCTTCATGGGCTTTCAGAGTATCTCAGCAGCAAGCTAAGAATGCAGTCATTGAACAGCATTTGCAGCGTCAAAAACTTAAAAGAAAGTTTCAAAATTACAATACTTTGGGTTATCAGGGAGAGATAGAAACTGGTCTTTATGTTATTGATGTCCTGCAGCACATTCCCTTTTTCAGCAAAGAAGACTCACAGTGTAGGAAAAGAATGATAAAGTATCTATCAGGAAATAGTGTTTTGAATTTAGACAGCCCTAACACAGAGAGTGAAATGTTCAAGGCTCTTACACATTATTCCAGCTTTTTAAATAATTTGCGATCACAATTAAAAAGGGCATTTGACTTCCTTGAAGACTACTTTGTGTTTTTCAAAACACAGACAAATGAAAGAGAAATTGTAGAGGCAAAAATGTCTGAGACAGTTCAAGAATGTTTTACAAAATACACAAAAATATTTTGTGATTCCAGTGTTGAGCAACTGAGAAGTCAACAGGTCTTAGGGTGGCCCTTGTCTCAGAAAATAGAAGCATACAGAAAGACTGTGGAGGCTTCCAAAGCAGACTCATTTTCTGGAGTTTTGGCATACCTTTACAAAAACCAGAGAAATGCTGACAGAGAAATAGAAGACATAGTATATGCATATGCATTTCTGTGTGAGGAGAATTCACAAGCAACTCTGAAGGAAAAACAGAATTTCATTTTGGCAAATGTTGTTCTGAACTGCGTTAAACCTGAATCCACTGAGTTACGTCATTTTGAGGAGCTGAGAAGTCAACTTGTAAGTATTCTAGAGAAAGTGGAACCGAATTCACACTGCGTAGAGCCTTTCTTCCTTGCCTCTTTGTTGTTCTGGCCTGAAAATAGAAAACAACTAAATGAAGATTCTAGGAAAATGGACAAGTATGTTAGACGCCTAAGTGAGTCTTTCAAAGAGCTCTATGGAACCGTGTGTTGTTCCAAGCAACCTGTGGCTCATTTCTATCTTGCAAAAGGCGGTGGCCTAAACAGATTTGTTCACAAAAGAAAGATAGATCAGCTTTTTAGCTCACTTTCAGAACAGGAACTGAATGTCTTCTGGCAGAATGGAAATATCTGGAAGGAAAAGGCTGTTCATGATCTTTTGCTTCCTTTGGATGGAAGAGCTGAGGGTACAGTTATCTACATAAACTACGGCAGCAATGAACCCTTTAGGATACCAGCGAAGCCTGTTCCTTCATGCCTACTGAAAAATGGCCCAAACATACAAAGAGTGTCTTTTTACCTTGGCTTTTCCGTTGCTGGTCTCCTGGCATACAACGTACGCAGTTTATAATTAAAACAATAGGGATTTCAGGTTCAGTTTTTCAGGCAAAATTATCATTAGCATTTTTTTGCCAATAATTGTAAATGAAAAGAAATGGCTGTCCATCATGCTTCCCTCCTCAGTATGCCAGTCTTTGTGCTTGGCTAATAAACAAGTTGTACATATTGTGAAAGGACAGAAGCACTTTTACTCTCTCATAGCATTTCTAAATATGTGATTGTTAAAGATACCACTACTTTCTGCTCTACTGTAAAAACACCCTAGTTGTCATTTGAAGCCAGTATCAAACAGATTTTCTTCTTTTGTGATGGGCCTACTTCTGCTTTATATAAAATTGATCCAGTTTGGTCTTTCTTTTCATTATAAATTCCATGAGTTCCTTCCAGTGATGGATGGATACATTTCTTATTAAGTTTGATCCTTGTATAGGATCCATGCAAATTAATCAAAGTATAAAACTGCCTGTAGTGTTCAGGCACAATGTTCCAAAAAAGTAAAATATACTGGTGTGAAACACCAGAAACTACAAGTTACTGCTACCTGGGTGGGAGGAGGGAGTGTGCAAAGCGTTGCATTTTACACTATGTGTATGCGATTCATGACAACTAGAGGAGTTCGATAAAATTAACAGCTTGAGAAATGTCTGAAGGACTGATCTTTTATCAGCCTATGAGTCCTCTTTGCTCTTAGTGGCAGGTAGGCAAAAATAAATGACTTCTCAGCAGAAGATTAATAAAAACAAATCAACGACAACAACAAAAGAATAAAGCAGCATGTCATTCCGGTGTAGTGCAGCTCTTCTTTCAGTTGCAAATATGCAAAAGTAGCTTTATTGTATAAAGCAGACTATAGCCAAAATATATTTCTGTTGGCAACTTCCTATTGCAGTGACCATCTCCCACTGATTGCATGCTTTGTTTTGTTTTGTTTTGTTTTGTTTTTAATAGTATACTTTTATTTCATGTAGGATACTACAGAATCAATTTTCATAGTAATTCATTATTTGCTCTAATTGGTTCTTAGAAGATCGCTGTACAATTTAACAATGACTATTTACCCTTCCAAATAAAGATTTACAGCAAATAATTTGCCATGTCTTCATGGCAACTGAAGACTTCATCTCAGTCAGTCATGTCTCAAAAACTGCAAGTTTACGACATGTCTAAGAAAGAGCAATAGCTGTGAGGGGCAGGAGAAATGGAGGTGATGTGGAGGAGACAATGTTGGAAATGCATCGAAGAGGACATTGTTGGGGATGTGGCTAGAGATGTGCTCCTGGAAAACAGCAACCCATGCTGAGCCTGGGACACCTTTGAGGGACTGACATTACCCACACTTGGGTAGAGGAAACAAGTTAGAAGGAAGGAGCCGCATCGCGTAGGAGGAGGAAAGTATAAGAAGCAAGAAGCAGCACAAAGAAGCCACTACACATCGATGCCAACCTTCTCTGCTGCCCTTCACCTTGCCAGAGGGATTGGAAAGGTCTGAGAATAATACCCGGTGAAAACAAAGTAGGACATGGAGAGGAGAGGTGTTGCACTGTTTGCCTGGGGAAAGGAGAAGAAAAGCATTTCCCTAATGATGGTTTTAAGGTCCCTTCCAACCCAAACCATTGTATGATTTGATGATTCTACATGTCTGCTTAGTTGTCTTTTTGGTTTCTCCATGGCCCAATTAATAATTAGAAGTTTTTGTTAACTGGCAATAAATTAAATTATATTTCTCAATATGAGGTTCTTTTTCTCATAACGTGCACATTTACTAATAACCCTTGTGATCTGGCATACTGATTACATGCTAGGCACCGCACTATATGTCTGTGTGAGTTTACAGAAATACAGATTTTATTATTTTTATGTATCGGTCTGTTTGTTATAAAATTGTATTTTTATCACCAGTAACTCATTAATACAGATATTTTATAATATATAATAACTGTGCAAGGTTGGACTGTATTTTATGATACATAACTTATACAGAGACTGACAGAAAAATATTTCCTACTTTAAAAGGATTTCCTATTTTCTATTACTTTGTAAGACCAACTTCTTTATGGCTCATAGCTTTTTTAATCTTTGAAAACTAAGCTCTCCCATACCAAATATCTGCCTCAGACTTACTTGTGTTAATTAAAGCCAACGGGCTCAGTAGCTTCCAAGAGTGAGGTCAAGAAAAAAAACATGTTGCGTTGCCCATGCTAAATAACTCTTCCAACTTTTTCCAGTATGCTCAGGAATTATTTGGAGTAGTTTATAAAACAGTTTTTAGCATGGTAGAGAAAAGGTAGAGGTGAGGGGAAATATGACTGAGTAAATACAATTTTACGAAGTTGCAAGGCCTGAAAAGACTGCCATTTCTATATGGGCACATGCAAACTTAGGTTTTAACAGCAGAGTCTTTATGCAGTCAACAGTCCCAGAAGTTGCAGGTCCGGGCTGTCATGGACCAGGACTAAGCTGTCAGTGCTGAGCCCAGAAACCTCGAGGAGGCAACCTGATTCAGACGGGTTGCACAGAGGCCAAAGCTAGGCCAGCAAGGAGAGGCAGGAGAAGCCGTTTGACTTTCACAGGCCGTGGCAATGTTATCTCAGCAGCTCCCTCTGGTGCGTGGCCCAGCTGTTGGAGCAGCCAAGGTCCTCGCTGCACCCAAGCATCTTTGTGGAGTGTGAACTCCTGTGGAGGATCAGGAGTTTAGGAATCCACTTCTGGAGGAGTGCAAGGCCTGCAAGCATCAGTTTAGGATGTGGAATTTATGGGCACAGAGGATTCTTCTCTAAAATCACAGCTAGAAGCACACGACATGGAAGGGGCTTCACAACTGGTGTCGGAAAGGAAAATTTCCATTAAGGTGAGCGTAAGGTAAACGGCCTGGAGCATGGCTGCAAGGACTGAGGATGAGAACAGTGGCAGGGACTAGAGTAGGTAAGAGGGAACAAGGGAAGGGAAGGCAAGGCAAGGCCAGGCAAGGCAAAATGGTAGGCAAGGCAAGGCCAAGGGAAAATGGAAGGCAAGCCTAGGGAACACGTACATGTACTGGTATGCACACTAGCAATAATATGAGCTGACTGAGCCAAAGAAAAAGGTATGTGCACAGGGTATTCAAAGTCCCTTGGCTGTAAGTCTGTAGAGGATTGTATTTCATACAGGAATACTTCCTGTGCTGAAGACTTCCAATTTACACGGCCAGAGCAGAGACTGTAGGACTTACGAGGTAAGACAGAACAAATGGAGGTTCTCTAGAAATGAGAAAGTGGAGGATGACACAGTGTCTTCTAATAATTAATAGGCAAAGAATGTAGCAAAAAGGAAGGTAGTAAAATGTTCTGAAAGCCCAAAGTGGGCATGTAGTAAAGGTAAAAATGTACTGTAAGAAAGATTCAAGCTATATCCCAGCAAATAAAATAAAATAAAAATAAATAATAATATATCAGTAAAAGTAATGAAGTACAGGGATAGACTGCTATGTCATGGAAATCTCTTTGTAGATCTTGAAAAATGAAAAGACAAACATTTGAGATAAATTTAATAGTTTTAAGTGAGCTTATATGCTGTAGAGCACTCTAGAAAATCTCTTAAGCTTTGTTTCAGACCTACTTTTCCATAACTTAGATAAGAAAGCCTTGATAGGATCAAATACCCCTCCATAGGACTGCCCTTCCTTAAATGTTTCATGCATCTACCCAATCTCACATAAATTTTCTGTAGCTCTGAAGACATGAGAGCAAAGGCCTGCATACCTCAAATCCTCCCCATTGCTAAGACACATGGATTGCATCTGAACTTAAGGAGACAAAATGTCTTGTTTCGTCCTGAAAAGCCCAACTGATGTAGACAGAGGAGTTGTGGGGGCACAGAGCAATCAGCTACAGACTGTAAGAATTAGCTAAATTCTGCACAGCTTGTATGTTTGATTACAGCTGAGATTATACCTGTGATGTGGTTTTATCATTACAAACACCTTTTGCTGAAAAAACAAACAAACAAAAAAAAACACAAATCAGATCTCCAAAATCATGAGATTTCCATCTAAAACCATGAGATTTCTAAATATGTGAGGATTTTTACACTGCCTTCTGGCTTGAAACTACTCTGTCTTCTTTTGTCAACATGTGAAAATTTCAGATTAAAGTCAACTAGAACAAAAAAGAATGTGCTTCCCTCTGTCCATATGAATGGAGATTCCACTTACTGTCTACACACATGTAAAAAAGGAGTACAACTGCATCTTCTCCTAAGAGAGTGTAAGCTTTACATTTCCTATTACTGTGTTAACCCTTTTCCCTTGCACTTTCACATCTGATTTCTTTATTTCCCTGCTGTGCTAAGGCTATAAAACACAAGTGGGAAGTAAGCATCCAAGAATAACAAAGCAACTCCTTTATGTATCAGATTTTCTTGTTATTTCTCAATAAAGATTCATGTGAGCTCCAGAGATCTTAAAACACAATACATGTACATATAATAATGATGTATAACATCAGAAAGTAAATGTAATCCAGATAGCCAAAAATTATTATTTTCTAAATTACATATCTTCACTGTTGCACCAGAGTATAATTTCTTCCTGGAAACCAGTCCATATTCTTTCTTCATCCTTTCCTTGCAACACTTTTTTTTTTTTTGGTCTGGACTCTTTTCTTCCACCTAGTTCCAAGCAGAAGTGAAGGCTTAGGCAGCACAGGTAGCAAAGATATACCACAGTGCTCAGGTAACTGCTCAAATCCCCACTGTATGGTCAAATGAAAAGGGCAAGTCCATTTCTTACAGTTTGAGCTATCCTTTCTCCGTACTGGAAACATGACCTTCATATAGCATTTCCTTTAAAATGGATGTAAGACTGCTCAAACAAATCAATTGGGTATAAAGTGCACAGCTGTTTTTTGTTTGTTTGTTTGTTTCTGAAATGTTTAAACTGAACTTTGCAGAAGAGCCAATATAATTTGCAGTGCTTATACTGGTATATATACATATACTGTACATATATATATAGTATACATACTGTGTTACACATCCCAAAGTTTCCCTTCCAGGTTTAGATTTCATTTGGAGACTGAGATTATCTTTGTCATTTTCCTCACCATGCTGGCAGCTCTGAATTAACTTTTCTCTTGCACAATCAAGAACCAGGAGTGTTGGGGAATATAGTGTGAAGATACTGAGCCACCTGTGACTGGGCAGCAGTTTAGCTGTATTCATATAATGTTGCATTCACATCTTTTCCAAAGGAGCTACCAACCAGGGACCAGCCCCCCACAAATGTACCTACCCTCCCCATGACTAAAGATGCAGCAAAATGGAGTGATCATACCCTGCATACTTGTACATAAGATGTGACATGGCTTCTGTACTGTTGGACAGGTACAGAAGAATCACACTCATTTGGGAGATTATGCCATGGAAGAGGTAGCTTGAGAAGCACACAAACTATCAAAGCTGGGCCACTGGTCCAGGTTCAGCAAGGACTCTCACCTCTTCTCCTTTATTCTCCTCTTCCTGGACTTTCTTCTGTGGCATCTCTGACAGTGAAATAACCAGGCTTTTTCTTCCCATTCGTGCCTCTAAAAACTTGGATCTATGCAAAACTCCTGCCTGCTTGCCACCTTTAGGTGGCCCATTATGAAGGAAAACGAGAGTTGGAGAACTGAGAGTGTCTAACCACCCATGCCAGGTTGCAGCCACAGAGATCCCGTGACAGTAACAAACATGCTTAACAGGTCAGGGAGCTTCCTTGATCCTCCAATCCCAGACCCAGAGCAAAGACAACTTTAGCATCAAGCCATCAAAACTGTATTCTTTGGGAAAAGCATCCACAGAGGACATCTCCTTGATGCTTGACATCAGAGGAGATTCCAGTCATCTCTTAGAGGAAGAGATCAAAATTATTTTGGTAATTCTGTCTCCTCTGCAGTTGTACCACCTCCCGCTGCTGTTATACTCCCATCCCTAGACAGTCAAAGACAAAGTTTAGCTAGCTTTATCACCACACTCACCTCCTTTACCTATGTAAAGAATGAGTCTGTCAAAACAAAAACACTTCCTCTTTTCACCATACACAAGATATAAGTAATTCAGCGACACCTGACAAATCTATTGGATTACTACTAAATGCAGTGATGAAATACATGGGAACAGCATATCTAAACCTAGAATGCTTTTCCTTCACACTACCCTTCTTCTGCACGTCTTGTAACTTATAGTGGTCCATTTACTCAACCAGCTGTCCATATTAAATCCACCTCTCTCGGTAACTGCTGCACTACCAGCACTGCAGCCCAGTAAGGCTCCAAGCGCCGGACTGTTATGTTCTCTTCTCAGACCCAACGGAGGAGTTGTGCTGCTGCTTGGAAGGAGTCATCTTCAGCCCTGCTCCCACCTGTGGCTGGTGAAAGGAGCAATATCTCTGCTATTCACACTTTATAGATTTCGTTCAAACCAAACCTCTATGGCCCAAGGACTTCTACAGAACAAATATGCTTTGGGTTATTTCTGTTTTTTGTTTGTTTGTTTGTTTTTTCTTTGTTTTCTCACATAGATGTGTATGAGACTTAAGAGTTTAAGGTTGTAATAAACTAAAATATCTGCAGGACAGGAAAATAAAGGAGGACAAATTTTATCACAAATGGGAGCTGGGCTGATCTAGTGTCGACGAGGCAGGCACTGATGCAGTCCTTGTGGCAGAAGCGACCAAGATGATTCAGATAAAAACACAGCAGTAGTGAAACTCTGTGGAGAGCCCCATGGCAGGTGGGAGCAGACCCCGGCCCGGGGAAGGCAGCGAGAGGAATCAGGTCCGAGGAAGAGGACTGCTCATATAACTACAGTTGCAGAAAAGAAAGAAAAAGAAAAAAAATACTAAAAATAAAAAAGGCCAAACATTGAATTCTTAGCACCTATCCGCCACAGAATATAAAAAGGGAACCGAAACCTCCCCTGGCGGCCTGCGTGAGGCGTGGACACAAAATGGCAGGCGGGGGGAGCCGCGGGCAGCGCGGCCTCGGGGCTCCGGGGCGGGCAGCAGGCGGCGCTCCGGCTCCGCGCACCCCGGGCCGCCAGCCGCTGCAGGGGCCTCGCTTCTCCATCGAGGCCACGGGTGGCCCGTGGGGCCCACGGAGACCGAGGGGAAGGGCTGCTGCCGCCAGCGGGGCGAGAGGAAAGGCGCTTTGGTCGCCGCGGTCACTCCGCAGACACCTCTCCTCCCGTGTGAGGGGAAAATGAGGAAAATGCCGTCCAGATGTGACTGTGGAGCAGCCTCAGGGGAACGTCCTTCAGCCGCAGGGAAGTCACTCCAGAAGCAAAGTCACTCCGACCAGCAAAGCCCAGCCTGAACGGGACAGGGCATTCCCCTGCCGTCACCTGACGTGGCCATACCCACCAGAGATGTCACGAGTGAAGGCTGGAGGGGAACCTGTCCAAGGGTATGGCAACACCTGTGCAGGCATCAGGTGCTCTCCCGTCACCGCTGCCACCTCGGCAGGTGATGACCAGAAGGAGCAGAGCCCAATGGGGTCTCCCCACACTGGGATATTTTACACAGGGCCTCAGGTTCCATGAGGCCATGATGGGAGAGTTAATGCATCCGAGTAAAAAAGCTGTGTTTCCTCTCCCAGCAATGGCAGGAGTGGGTCTGAGCTTGTCTTGAGGCCTTACCCTTGCTGAGGAGAGCCAGCAACATGGGGAGTTTCTCAGTTTGGGTTGATTCTAGCTAGAAGCACAGCCACCATCCAGTGAGGGGAATGTTGGTCATGACAAATTCTAATTACTTAAACTTAAGGGCTCTGTGCTGCAGAAAGCTATTTCTAGTTTCCCTTTGCCTGTTGGAACCACAGACCTTCACTTTGTGTAACCTGTCACAAGACAACTTCTGACTTCCTCTTCATTGGCATTTGCTTGTTCCTTGCTCTTTCTTAAGAGCTCAGGATGAAGGACATGCTCTTTCCTACTCAGCAGCTGTGTTCCCTAAGAGAAGTTTAGGGCTCTACCGTCTGTTGCAGACCCTATGCTTCAGATGCTATGTCTCAACAGAGACTGAGCCAAACAGCAGCACTAACTTCAGTGCAACTATGACTGCCTTTGAAAGGGTCTGGCTTCACAGCAGGTATGGGACTGAAAGCTAGCAAGCTACCACAGCAAGGAATACAGTAAGAGTTATGAATTAATAATGATAATAGGAGTGAGAAAGAAGGGAAGAAAAAAAAAAAAAGAAGAAGAAAAAAGAAAAACTTTAGTCTTGCTAGTTTCCTGCGTTCTTCAGTGGTGACTCCTGTATTTTAAGTCTTATAATGTCGGGAAATGAGAATAAGAGCACATACTGACTTTATAAATTCAGTCAAGATGGATTCAATTTATGCATATGATGGGAAGTGCGTGCTGCAAAGAAACAAAACATAGAAAGAGTTACAAAAAATACCGTAGAAATAGTCAACACTGTGAGTGCAATGTTGCATGAATTATCACCTCATGACAAACTGATCAGTGGAACATAAGAAACCAACAGCTGAGATCCTTGGTAAAACTCCTATAGGGATGAGCCTATAGGAATTTTCAAGATAATGATGGTCATTGTGGCCACACAGATCATTTGGGAGTTACATGTTGGTATATGGACATGCTCTCCCAAAAGACCAAGTAGAATACAAAGATAGGGCAGTAATGAGACTCTTGCTAAAAGGAGAAACAAAATGCAGTTTTAAAGTCCAGCCTAGTTAAACTATTTGTAACAAGTCTTGCAAGTACAGTTTCTGAAGAAGAACAAGAAAATACAACTAATGTTTATGGTTAAATTTCTTCAGTCTGCAGTCATCTTGAAAAGCAAGTATTACAAGAAACAAAATGAACACAATAGCAAAGAGCACCTTTCTTGAGAATGAGCTCAAATGTCAAGAAATTAGGGTCTACAGTGTGCTAATAAGACACACTGGTGTGTGAACTTTCTATTCTAGAGCCTTACATCTCAATTATCTTTGTCTGGAGATGGTCCTGTGTCAACTTTGCATCTGCATCAGTAACTCATTCTGTTCAGCCATCTGTTCCACAGACATCAAACTGTTAAGTAGCCCCAGTGCAAGACAATCTAGTCCAGTAACACAGAAATAAGAAAAGAAAAATAAAAGAGAAAAGAAAAGAAAAATAAAAAGGAAAAGAGAAAAAAGAAAGAAAAGAAAAGAAAAGAAAAGAAAAGAAAAGAAAAGAAAAGAAAAGAAAAGAAAAGAAAAGAAAAGAAAAGAAAAGAAAAGAAAAGAAAAGAAAAGAAAAGAAAAGAAAAGAAAAGAAAAGAAAAGAAAAGAAAAGAAAAGAAAAGAAAAGAAAAGAAAAGAAAAGAAAAGAAAAGAAAAGAAAAGAAAAGAAAAGAAGAGAAAAGAAGAGAAAAGAAGAGAAGAGAAGAGAAGAGAAGAGAAGAGAAAAGAAAAGAGAAAAGAGAAAAGAAAAGAAAAGAAAAGAAAAGAAAAGAAAAGAAAAGAAAAGAAAAGAAAAGAAAAGAAAAGAAAAGAAAAGAAAAGAAAAGAAAAGAAAAGAAAAGAAAAGAAAAGAAAAGAAAAGAAAAGAAAAGAAAAGAAAAGAAAAGAAAAGAAAAGAAAAGAAAAGAAAAGAAAAAAGAAGAAGAGAAGAGAAGAGAAGAGAAGAGAAGAGAAGAGAAGAGAAGAGAAGAGAAGAGAAGAGAAGAAAAGAGAAGAAAAGAAAAAAAAAGAAAAGAAAAGAAAAGAAAAGAAAAGAAAAGAAAAGAAAAGAAAAGAAAAGAAAAGAAAAGAAAAGAAAAGAAAAGAAAAAAAGAAAAGAAAAGAAAAGAAAAGAAAAGAAAAGAAAAGAAAAGAAAAGAAAAGAAAAGAAAAGAAAAGAAAAGAAAAGAAAAGAAAAGAAAAGAAAAGAAAAGAGAAAAGAAGAAAAGAAAAGAGAAGAAAAGAGAAGAAAAGAAAAAAAGAAAAGAAAAGAAAAGAAAAGAAAAGAAAAGAAAAGAAAAGAAAAGAAAAAAAGAAAAGAAAAGAAAAGAAAAGAAAAGAAAAGAAAAGAAAAGAAAAGGAAAAAAGAATAAGAAAAAAGAAAAGAAAGAAAAGGCGATCTCATTACCATTTGAATTCACAGGCCTTCCTGTAAAAAACACACAATATTTTTGATATTGACATGAACATGGTAATTTGGGGAGTAAATTCTTGTTTATAAGAAAGGAATTAAAATCAAACACTTAATATGCAACAGCCATGTTCAGAGGCAAAATAATTATTGAATTAAACTAGGATTTAAGGTACTTGCTTCTCGCTTTGCAGTCTTTAATGGGGTTAAGAAAACATTTCTAAGATGGCTATTATATCGCAATTTCAACTGCTGGAGAGATCACCACTAATTTATAGTCTTGAATGAGATAGACATTTAAAAACCAAGAACTTAGAAGAAAATTATGAGCTGATTGTTGACCCGTGTTCTGGTGCAATATGAGGTTTCTTGTTTTGTTTTGATTTAATTTCATATATGATACAAACAGAATTTTTTTATTTCAAATGATCATGTTTTCTTTCTCGATTATTATGTCCCAAGAGCTGGTAAAGTTATATCTGCTTAATTCAGTGGCTTTGCTAGCTTTCCTATGTTTTTTAGCACTATAGAACTAAGATAATTAATGGCCAGAGAACTAGATTCCATTCTAGCCTGTAAATCTTCAACAGAACTGGTGCTGAAGTTTCAATAACAAAATCATTATTGTGAATGATTACTGAGCCAGAGAAAACCCTTGATTGACATTCAGATTCTTAGCTGAATTTGCAGATGCTGTGAAGTGAGAAGATCTGGTGGGAGGTCTGTGAGAGGCATTGAGATAGGATCTTGCTATAACATTTTTAGAGAACTCTCCTTTAGGGAATCGCTGCAGTCCGTCATTGCTTGTGGGCTTTGGGAAACAGACTGCAGAGTTGTGCAGGAGCACAAACCCTGTTCAAAGCAAATGAATGCTGTGCTTAAAACAATAAATCCTTTGGCAAATTAACATGTAATACAATTGGTAAATTACCCTGTATTTTTTTTCATACCACAGCTCAGTACTTCAGGGCTTTTTATTTTTTAAGGTAACTCTGCCAGGAGTGAGGCAAAGATTCTGTATATAGATTGACCCCATGTACTCCTAACAGATTATTAAATGCAATTACCTGTTGTGACATAATCTGCAATGAAGAGAGATGGATATACAGTCTGATACAGTCTGTGACTGTGTGGCATGCATCCCTTTAGATACTCTAAGCGGTATGTTAAATTTTATTGTGTTCTAAAGGTTTAATACAACCTTTCTATTTTTACATGATGCTCTGACCTTCATATATATTAATAATGTACAAAGCATGCCCTTAGAGCTGAAACTCACTCAGCCTTGTTGCATATCTTTCATTTTACCTCTATCTTTGTTTTATATAACACTCCCTACACTGTCTTTTGGAAAGAAACACACCAGACTTGTGTCCCCCAACAAAGCTGTGGTCTCTAAGGAAACTCGTGCATTAATTAAGGAATAGTATAATGGGTATGGTTTTGTTTTGTTAACCAGTGCCCTAAGGAACATCGTTGCACTTATGTAAGTATTTTATCCCTCCCTCCACTAGCAAATATCAGCATATTTCTGTTAACTGTCATGTGGGTATGTTCAAAACAATACTTAGGAGATAAAATTTTGTCTTTTGAAATAGCAAGCACATTGGCACATGAATGTCATTTCTGTAGTAACTTGGCACTGTCTTCTCTGGTTACTGTTGTTGGCCTCCTCCTCAAAATGTTCTAGTATTGAAGCCAACACCCATGGCCACACACTGGGTGTGCTTGGCAGCTGCAGGGCCCAGATGCCAACCACTGGAATGTATTTTATGTACCAGTGTCTCTGCCTGTGGCTTGGCTTCCTGGCCAGCCTTTAGCAAAGTCTCTTCTCTGGACTCATCTGGCTCCAGTGCTTGCTGCTGTTGCAGCTGTGGGACTGAAGCAAAAGCAAATTACAGACAAGCTGTCTCACCGTTCCAGGAACTGCTTGCCTGCACCAGCTCCCAGCAAGATCATACACTGAGCCCTTTTAGCATGTGAAGAAGAGATGTCCCACTTGCCTGTATGCATTCTGTGGAGAACCGAGTGCATGGATTGAGAAGGGACCGAAATGGCAGTACATCATTGGTAACCTAACAGGTGCCACTGAAAGGTACTTGATGATGTCAGACATGGAAGCCACAGTCCACTAAACCCCTGAGAGAGGCAAACCTGCAAGAGAATCCAGTTTCTCTATCAGTTGCCTATTTCAAATTCCTTCTAGTTTAGACCTTAAGAGCACAATATCAGCTCAGCACTAGATATTCCACTTATGAATCTAATGAATCTTGCTTGCATCTTATGAATCTATGAATCTTGCTTGCATCACTCAGCATTTAGCGTGGTGAACTCAGTGTAGATTTATTTCTACTGTTCAATAGGATTAAAAAAATTTAAAAAAAAATAAAGAAAGCCACCTGCAAGCGAACTGTCTCATTTTTAACGTTTTTATATTTTGTAGGGTTCCCAATCTTAACTCTTTCATTGGAGCATTCCACTGTGGTTTCTCTGCTCCAGTACTCTCTAGACTTCTGTATTTGACTGGAGAGCTCACTAAAGACACGCCGCACAGAATACTGGAGGGTTTTGCTACACACCCATGATACAGTAATTGACATAGCTGCAGTTACACGCATCTAACTCTGCTAGGGAAACGTATCTAGCATCTGCTAAGAAGCTGCAATACGAAAATATTGATATATCAGATACTGAAACATGCACTAATTTGAAACTGAATTGCAACGATTGATTGAATTCCTTTTAAGTGTCCAGTATACTACAGCAATTAATTTTACACCCCTTGCTTGTACTTGCTTTGGTGCACACAAGGGTAAATTCATTGAAGGGTAATCTCTCAGCTTCCCGGGTTATATTTAAGAACGTCCATAATCTGAAAAAATACACACTTGGTTAAGCACCTCATCTTCTGAATTGTATTTGAGAACAACTATGTTGATAGTAAAGAGAACACATCTACTACGTGCACTTTTGGACAACGTATACACACACAAACAAAAAAGTGTGCAGGATAATACTACCTGCTCAATTTGAAGGTGTCCTTTAGGAAAAAAAAATTATATATATATACGAATTTATGCTATATTCCTTAAATAATACTTCACAAACTTATAGCAAAAGGTCATGGAATGGGTTCCTTTCTGTCATAGCACTGATATTGTTAAGTCTTGTGGCGATATTTACTTCAGTGCTGCCTTGGTGCCACTGGGAGTAGAATTACATCATATTATGGTCAGAAGCAGATGCAAAGGATTTATGCAAGAATGGGGGCCACACTGCCTCCATGTGCCATCTCTCAACTCCTCCAATAGCAGCTCTGCAACTACGCGTGAACAGAATTTATCAATTTAGCTACATGGTGAAGAAATTTCACTGTTTTGACTAGGAGTAACTGCTTCTTCCATCTTGAACTTCTCATGGAGACACCAAGGTTTGGCTGAAACACTGTAAATCTGTGGATCCTTACCCCAGTCTCCCATCTGTTCATCAGTCCTCCAGCGGTCTATTGTGTAGCAGGGCTCTGGCATGTCTTGCATGAGGTGTAGATGGATGTGAGGTTGCCCATTCAGAGGCTTGTTTTGGTCACAGCTTCATTCACTTTCTTTTGGCATTTCTAGCTTTCATTCTGAATCAGAACAGGCTCAGAACAGGAAATACAAACATATGACTGAGAAATACAATTAGCTCTCTCTGTCCATGTATTCCCATGTATGGTCAGTCGAATTCATTATCTCCTGGTGTTATAATGTTTGACCATTCCTAATCTTTGTGCAGATTTCTCACTGCACTTTTTTTTTTTTTTTTTATAGTTAGGCATTTTTGTACTAATATTAAAATACGAAGTATACAGTAGGGTAATATTTGGTTGGGACCCTCTGAAATCTTTTTTTCAGTTCCTATCCTAATATCTAAACTGTGGGAGGAAAAAAAAAAAAAGAGAGAGAGAGAGAGAGAAAGTAATTTAAATCCATAAAAGTGCAGTGTAAATAAGTTAAGGAAATCAAACTACTCATGCACGTTGAGGTGTTATAAAGTAACTGTGAGCACCTAGGTGTTATTATAAACTCAAAAAATCTGCTCCATTTTTATCACTGAAAAGCAAGCAACAAATTAAATCACTTTAAGAAAAGCATTGGGAACAATACTGTAAATGTTTTAATGCCCCATAGAAACAGTTATACCTCTCCAACCTGACAGTTAGGGTTACACAAAGTCAAAGACAATATGGCCAATATACTTTTACTATTCCCTGTCTAATTCTTAATAGGGCAGAGAGAATATTCAATGCAAAGTGGGACTAAAAATTTCAAGGCAGTTTAGTTTAGGGAGAGGGGATTTGAGAAGCGAAGGTAAAATGTAGAAAGTGATGGTGTAGAAAAAGCCATTTACTATCTGCATTTTGTTTCTTATATCCCAAAGTGAAATTAATCTTATATCCAGTGAAATTAATAATAAAGAATGAGTATCGGTAAGTGACATCTGCTGCACAATGAATGTCTGGAGCGTGCTATTGGAATACTCACTGAGACAGAAGGCTTTGCAGTGTTTTTTTATAAAATGAAACAGGCATTTGTTTGCATCATATACATCTTTTCTATGAGGCTAAGCAAGAAAAAGTCTATCAGTCAGCCATATTCACCTCCAGTTTGTAAGAACCACATAAGATCACCATGGGACACATTCATCCAAAAGGCCTGTTGTGACGCAGGTCTCAGTGATGAGTGTTCCCCTTCTATAGAATTTTCACTATAAATATACAGCCATCATTCTCAACCTGTTTTTCAAGACATTTTCATGTTTTCTTCTCATTCATTTAAATGTCTGAAAAGGAAAAATGTAGGTCTATATGAATAAAAGATCCTTTTCAAAAGGTAAAAGTGAATTCAACATAAAGAGACGCTTGGAGATATTAAGTCTGCTTGTAGTCCATGCCAATCATTTTCCTTTGATAGCAAACAAGAATAAAAATAATAATAATAAAAAAAGCCCAACAAAATACATAATGATCTTAAGAAACATTGTTGAAGTCCAACTTGAGGTTGGACTCGGTGATCTTGGAGGTCTCTTCCAACCTAGATGATTCTGTGATTCTGTGTTTGAATGCCCTCCCAGTGTCAGAAGTGTCAAGCTTTTCATTGTATAAGCTTATTGAGGTTTGACAACTACAGGTTCCTTCTTGCTTTGATATTTCAGCCATTTGTTGAGCCTACTTTCAACGTGGTGTGTGTAAAGGCAACTGATATATGGATTCAGTACTTCATGCAGCAGGTGGACAATGAGTTAGAAAAGTGAAGATCTAGGTGGAGAAGTGAATGAGCAGGGTTAAATCACAGGCATGTTCTCTTGGCTTCAGATCCTAAGAGAGCTCGTCTCATAAGCAGACCTAGTTAGTATTTAAAATATCTCTCTGAGGATGAACATTCTCATGTTTCGGTTAGAGGTACCTTGACATCCATGCCATCATGCCTTGAGTGACTTAGAAACCAGGTTCTTTGCTGCAGAGCAACTCCAGTGTTCATTGTGTCATTTTCTGACTGTCACGTAAAGTGGAGGTCTAGACTTCTAAAGCAATTTTAACGATACAGTGGTTCAACCAGTTTAAAATGTCTATTCTGCGTTTTCAGTAAACTTTTAATATTTTGTGGCTTGCAGTTTTGTTTCAATAACATGAAGTAGTCCTTCTATTCACACGTTTGAAAGAATAAAAAATAAATCACAACAGTAGAGAATGGTAGAATGGAGACTCCAGAGTCTCCTTGCACTAATTTTACCTCTGTGTAGTTGCATTAATTCGGTGGAAGTAAACCTGAATTCATGCCAGTTATCTTAATTTGAAATAGTAAGACTAGAAAAAACAGGCAGCACACTTCAAATGTATACAGCTGTTTTTCAAGTGTGGAAAAAAGGAGTTATTTTTATGTCCTATATACAACTAAAATCAAAGTAGGTGCATATCTATTTTTCACACAAATTGCAGGGGCATACACTGCTGGTCAAATCTGAAGGTGAAATGTTCATTCATGTTTATTCTGAATGAACATGAAGGATCCCAGGTCGTCTTCTATTAAATAAAATTTGCAGGAGATCCCTGGCCAAATTCTCTTTCCCTGCTAAACAGCACTGCTATCCATTAGTGGTTGTATATACATACAGTGTAGATGCATATGTTCATAGATATTGTATATATGAGAAACCTACATACACAATTTTACAGTATTACCTTCTTGGATGTGTGTACAATTACTTGATGCTATTAGTGACCAGGGGAAAAACATATTCTATAAACTGTGTAATGAAGAGGTAATATTGCATAGGGAACATGAAGTCTGTTCCAGCAAAGTCAGTTGCAGCGGGACAGCTTGCATCCGTCTCCTGTTTCTCAGAGGCAGCGACAAGAGTGGCAGTAAATCTTCTGACCGGTCTCAAAAGACTTTCTTCCAATTCTTCCTGCTTCAGCCCCACTCGTTTTTCTCCACACTACCTAGACAAATTATTTTCCTTTTACATTCTCACTTCATCCAATCCAGCCCCCAACCTTCACTGGTTCAGCATCATCTCCCACCATCTCACCCTGGAACTTTCTGCTGAGCATGCGTGTGTATGTGTACAACATGCAACACATACAACAGTCTGAAATGTTCCTTTATATTACATATATTTATATTTATATATTTACATTTACATTTATGTTATCAGACCTGTAAAGTAAAACAACTTAAAAAGAAGGGGCCTCATTTAAGTGCAGTCTTTTAGAGCCAACATGCATGTTTTTGGCCATGTTTTTCTTCTTTCATGGTAGAATTCTGCGTAGCAATTGATATTTGTGTTTACTGGAGTTCACGTCTCAGGAAGCAGTTCAAAACAGAACGCAAAGGAAGCTAACGTGTCTCCAGAGAGAAGAACATGGAGAAGTTAAATAGTTAATTTTTAGTAGGCACAAATCACATTTCCATCAAGTGCAAGCAGTCAGCTGTTATTGTAGGTCACTAAGATACAATGAATTATTTTCTGCAGTTCGTGGAAAACATTAGGCAGCTGTAATAAAGTCAATGGTATTTCCTTCCTTACTGAAACATTACTTCAGCAAATCCCCCTGTTTTGTTAAAACACCATTTCATGCTTGATAAAATTTCATAGACTTCTTTTTATACTTTTTCGTTTCTTTTATTGACTTATGCAGATAGAGAAAACACTGAATGAAAAATATCAGAACTGGCTTTTCATGTTTAGATGGATGACGATTGATGTAAACTTAAAGACGCTATAAATGGAAGGGGGAAGGGAACACTTCGGTGGCCTTTATGTAACATAGATATTCAGTCCAGGAAACATACCACAACATAAATGTCTTTTTAAGACATTAAAACCCAGCTTAAACAAAAGGTAGAGTATTTCATGACATAGTTCACCGCATTGATTTTTGCTTATGTGCTTATCTGTAGCTATATGTAGTAACGTAAAAAGCTACTGGTTTTAAAGTTTGTCTTGCTTTATAAACAGCTAAATTCTGCATAAAGTATCTCTAATAAATTCCTTTAGGTCAGATAGTAATACATCCTTTGCTATTGTTTTCTTTTAAGGTCCTATGAGAATGAAGAATCTGAGTTCCTGGGGATTCTGTATTGAGAGGTGGCAAGTTTTCCTTCAGGACAATAATCAGTGGTGAATCTCTCAGAGCAGTGCAAAATGAAGAACAATAGACATTGACTGTACATATGCAAAAACTGGTCGTTCATTATCAGGGTAACACATTTACTTTCTGTGGTGAAACAGCAGCCTCAGTGTTTCAAAAATATGCACAGTCCTATGGATTGGCTCACAAGCAGTAGCAGCTGGACCTCAAGTTAGGTACTCACGCTTTAGTAAGCAACCTAACATTGCAGCAGCGGAATGAGAAAAATGTAGAAATTAGTAAGGGTTAGAGGGACATGTTTGAATGGGAGGTTACAGCATTTTCACTAGTTGGATGAGGCTACAGCTTGGGTAAAACCTGCAAAGAGTTTTGTTAATTTTGCATTAACAATTGGCAGGCTCACTCATTTCAGCATTCTTAGCACTGTATTAATAAGATGGAGTCTCATATCCCCACCACCACCACCACCTTTCAAGATGCTTTAGCTACTCCAAATATATATATAACTGAATGTGGGTATGGAAATGACAGATATCACTGAAAATTCAGGAACAGTACCCCAGCCCTGGAGAGCTAGTGATGCTATGTACAGGTTTTTAAAACTAACAGTGCTAGAGCTGATAGATGTTGGCCCTATCACAAGAGGGAATATTGATATCTCTCTAGAGAAACAGATTGTGTTCATGCCTAGGAAATAAACTAGCTAGCCTGGAACCTAGCTCTTTGCCAGCTATTTACACCATCACAACTGGCCATGGTGACTTTTGAGAGATGGTTTCCCTGACAGAGGAGCTAGTGTTTTAAGGAGTCAATTCAGGTGGCATTACACTTATCTCTAGTTTATAATGTGTAGCACTGTTGTCCCCAATTTAGCTGAACAAAGCAGCTAGTAGAAACTGTGAGGAACCCATCTCCTCATACCGCCGCCTCAGAGACTTTCTGGGTTGCTTCTAATCAGAAGCTGTGGATTGGCAATTAGTGGATAAGAAACCCAGTTTCTAGAGTATCAGAAGACTTAAGTGCCTAGTCAGCTTCAGCATGTTTGAAACTCTTACAGCAAATCTACTTGAGACCCTGCAGTGTTTTTGAATATTAGCCCTCAGCTCCTTTCCTCACCCTAGTGAAGTAAGATCTTCCATATCACGTCATACCTCTTGTCCATCTCAGCTGTATTATTTATCATCAGCTCTTTGAAGAAAAGCTTCTCTTGCTTAGGGCATTTACACAGTGTCTAGCATCCACCCTACCTAGTGAGCTCTATAGTATCCACAATTGGGTCTCCGTTTGGCAACCTCTTAGCATTGAGAATGCTGAGTACAGCCGTGGTCATCCACATAAAGAAAAACTCTAAATGGCATAGCTGCAAAGGAGACTAGCACGGTCTGAAGGGGAACAGAATGAACCAAAAAAGTTGGCTTACTCAAACTAGTAAAATGCTGGTGGCTGAACACTGATGGCTAAGAAAAAAAGGTGAAAGAAAGAGGCCACTGTAACTTGCTTTGGAAATTTCTTTTCTTCATCAGCTGCATATTTTAGAAAAGGATTGATTAATTTGGAAGAATAAGAAAATCTGCAGTTCTCCTTCTGAAATAATAGTTTGGGTTAGTTGGTTTACTTTCCACCATTTGCAGATCTGTTCAAGAAGCAGGTGTGCCAGTGCTTATAGTATACTTTGCTGTGCTAAATAGAATATGAAAAAGTTACTGTTACCATTGCCATTCCACCTAATCAGTGTTTTTAAAAATTCCTAAAATGACTGACTGACTCATCTGTGAATTCTGTAATAGTTATGCACTAGGAGCTGCAATCCATTAAGAGTAAATTGATATATATGTCACATTCAGATGTTTTCTCCTGGTCTTTGTGCTTACTGCTGAAATATTAGTTCCCTATTACCAGAGCTCTGCTCAAGCTTCTAGGAAGTGATAGCGGTGAGTGGCTCACTCTGATGTTGATGATACTTTAGGCAGAATATAGGGAAGGGGTTACTAGTCATTGCTATTTAGTTAAGACAAATGAGTGTTGGAGTTATCTGCCTTTTATTATTACTTGTCTTCCATCTGCATTCTAAAAAATGCTCAAGGTCTTTTTTTTATTTTCTTCTATAAGGTACCTATCCCATAATAAACCCCTCTTTGTGTTTATAGCTTTATCAGAAAGCAGACCTGCAAAAAGCTGTGAAATTTATAGGGGGAAAAAAACAAACAAACATGCAAACACAACTGTTTATGTCAATTCATAGTTAATATGTAATAATCACTAAATCATATGTTAAAAGTCACCTTTTTGCAGCTTATTTTAACTAGCTTTATTTGCCAGTAAGCATGCCTCCATTCTTGTACTGAGTGCATTTCTATATGAAAACTTTATCTTTCCTGCAGTTAAATTGAGCAACTCATTGTCTCGTCAAGGTTAAGATCACAAGGGATCATTAGGTCGTCCAGTCTAATCCGTATATCACAGGCCATTGCTTTTCTTTCATTCACTGCTGTACTTTATCTTGTCTTCAGCTAAAGCACATCCTCTGAGAAGGTATCCTATTGTTCCTCAGACAACAAGAGATTTCCCCATTTTGCCTTGGTGGTTTGCTCCCTGTTTGGCTACCACCCATTTATACTTTAGTTATTCTGTTTCTTCATTGTTCTAAGCAAGTCATCTTTCAATCTTCTGATAACATGAACAAATGTGGATTCTTCTTGTGTATATGATTCTCAGACAGCCTGAAATAGCTTTGTTTATGTGCTCTCATATTGCTCAATATTTTTTAAAGTATCTGACACCACAGACAGAATTCATTTCACCTAAGAGGAAGCATCTACGGTGTGCTGCTGCCGACATCTTCAAGCTGTTTTAGTATCCCTCTTATAATGGAAAATGTGTCACCTTAAATGGGTTGATTTCCATTAACTATGAAAGCAAACTACAGACTAACACATGCAGAAGTCTGCACTGTGAGTGTTCATGATCAAGTGAGACAAATTTCATCACAGAACTGTGCACAGTATCATAATGTTAACCACCCTAACACAACTGACCAAGATACGGTCAACTCTCTTGTCCTGCTCAATACTCCAAATAAATGTATACCTGATGGTATATGTATCACACTAGGTGTTCATGTGAAGTGTTATCACCAGCATGACTTGTAACTTCTGAGTGTTTCTGTTTGAATAGATATTGTAGCTTTGCAGCCCTGATTTAGTTAAAGATATGAGCAAGACAAAATATACAGGGAGAATAATTTTATTTTTATTAGGCCAGCTAAAGCAATTTTTCCATATAAAATTAACTTTGCTCTTCCCCAGTCAGAAGTTGATGTCTTTGCTCCTTATTCTTCCATATATGTCCTCTCCTTCACTGTATCAAAAGGTCTTGTTGGGGTGGATTCAGGTTGTTGTTTGATCTGGTTCCTCTGCACTATTCCCATACCCGTTGCTTTGCCTGCTAGCTTTAGCACAAGTGGTTTCATACTTACTCTCTTTCCCTGAACTGAAGAAGCATAAAAATGTCAGAAAGAATCCCTGGGGAAAATGGTTCTGTTTTGTCGATTAGTTTTGAAAGCTCTTGTTAAACTTGTTCATAAACTGCTTTATTGTGTGCTACACTGGCCAGTGGCAATGCTCAGCAGAATGCCAGCGAAGACATAAACATCCTATGAATTACACAGCTTCACCTACCCAGTTACCTTCATCAAGAAGACTTGGAATCTTGTTAAAGAAGGCAACAGTTTAGTTTAAAATCCTTACTTTTAGAGAACATAGAGCTTTATTGAAAAGCGTGAATTCAATTCCCATGTATTCCCTCTTCTAACTGAATTCCTTGCCATGTTTCCAGTTACTCCACCTGGGCCTGATGTCACAGTAGCCTGATTGCTGAGGCCTTCCTTTATGTCCTTCTTTTTAATACTGAATCATTAGCTCATTTCTACTTTGCTAGAATTTTCTCACTGTTCCAGGATTTATTAAAATACAACATTAGCATATCAAACATTTTTTCAACCAACTCTTTAATTGACTTTTGGGTGCTAGTTATCTAGCTTGCTGATTTTAAAATTACCTTCTATTATTTCTATTAATTATTATTTCTATTATCTTCTATAATATATGGCTCTAAGAAATATTGGATCATTTGAGACAATTTTACAATTGATGTTTGTAGAAAGCAAGGCCGTTTTTTTCACATGAAGACAAATTCAAATACGATTAACTTTAAGGTGGTCTCATAACTCATTTCAAGTTGTGCATCACAGCCTTTGGCATATTTCAACAATTAATATGTAAAGGGACAGGATGAGAGTCATGTGTACCACCAAAATGGGAAAATACCCATCTGAGGGCAAGGGAGTATTCACAATAATGAATTATCCTTGGTGGTAGATGAGGTAGCTGACTGAAACCAGACAGTGAGTGTTTTATCAGTTCTTTTGTGTTGGTGTGTAAGATTCACCTCCCACCCCCCCTCACCAATTACACATTCATTCATCCCTTACCAATTGTATGCATCTTCTTCCAAGTAGATTTTATCCAGCAGCTTTAGTCCTCTGATCTCTTAGACGTTTTTCTCCATACAGAACGGGCTGTTTGTCAAAGGGAATTTGACATGCAGAGTGCTTATCAGGTCATGTTCTCAAGACTTTTGCCTTTCAGTTCATTTTTGGGTGAGGAATAACAAATCCTGGAGAGACAATTTGTTTTGAGTGTTCCCTTTCTTTCTGTAGCTGTGTGATTGCCCAGAAAAATAATATGCATGAAAAGAATGCATGTTTTTGCAATAAGGTTTTCAAATAATGGTTTTTGGATGACATGAAGCATGCATCCAAACAGCGTTGGGATAAAATGTGCTGTAGCATAGCATTAAGGCTATGTGATTCTTCAGGAACTGGTGAAGAATCACTTTGCGAACCTAGGTTCATACTGGCTTTTTCCAGATGTCATTCTAGTGTCTGGGAAAGATGCTGCCCTACATCTATAGTTATACGGAGTAAAAGACCAATGCCAACTGTGCACCATGAACTTTACACCAATTTTCAAATAGATAGTAGGTGTTGGACAGCATGAAATCAGTCTCAAGGTTATGTTTTCCTTACAGATTTTTCGTTCTTTGCTTTGACTTAATCAATTTTTAGTCAGCTTGAAGTAACATACACTCTTTTTTTCATGCCTAGGGAATTTCCTACAAACCCACAATTTTTCCAGGCCCTGGGGACTTTTAGGCTACCTTAACCTCCTACCCAAAGAAAATAAAGAACATCTGAAACTTGAAACAGATGTCTGCAGGACATATCTGCATAGACAAATACAGATATCTGTGTGGCCACTTGGTGCCCCGAGCTGCCCAAGGGCAGGCCAGCTCTGATCCAGAAGCCTTGTCATCACATTTCTCTTGCTGTGAACCAGAGCTCATTTAAGGGGATCTCAGCACCATAGTGATTGTTTCAGAATCAGAGTTTTTCATGTCTGATTGACCAAGAACAACTGCCCAGTTATCTGCTCTTGCCTGAATAGGTAATGAATTCACTGCACCATGCAACTATTAGTTAAAAATTAAGTTTACACATAACTCACAGAAACACCATCCTCAAATTTGAAGTTTCCTCAATGAGGATCCATCATTCTGTGTTGTGTCTGTTTAACAGCAGATGGGTCCTTCTCCCCCGTTGGGATCCCAGGTGTTGCTTTGATATATGGAAATAAATCCATCAGTCTTATTCTAAAAGTACAGGTGCCATCACCACCCACTTCTCTAAGCATATTGCAGATATGTTCAGTGACACCTGCTCATGTATGACCTTTTAAGATGCATCTTTCTCAGATGTTGCATATCTGCAACTAGTGCTGACTTCAGGAAAAGATGACCTGAGCACCTTGCAATATCTGACCTTGGCCACAGGCAATTCTGGGAAGCAGCCTGACCACGTCTGCAATTGGTGTGGTGCACAGGAAACTTCTCCAACTGAGTTTGGCATTCATTGTGCCCTCTGTACAGTATAGGGAACCATCATGACCAGCTATACATATTGATTATTATTCAATATTGAGGTAGATTCCAGTTGCCTGTTTTTCTAAATTGAAAGGTTAAACTGTCTTTATAGTCAATAGTGCCTTATGGGGCAACTAAGAGCAGACTCCTTAGGAGATTGTCTTCGCTCATCAGCCATAAAAGGCCCACACATTTTTCCTCTCTCAAGGACTATGTTTGTCATAACCAAAGAAGATGACACTAAAGTGAATTATGTTTTATTCCGATTCTTATTTCTCCGTTACAGCTGTATTTCCTGGTGCTTTTCAGATGTACAAGATGTGCTACAGCTAGTTTTTGTCATGCATGAGCAAGTGAAGCTCAAAAACAGAAGAAACTTATTTGAGATACTCAGAGAAAATATGGATATTCAAAATATTTGAAACTCTCCGGTCATACTGGTAATTTAGTTTTAGTTTAATTCAATGTGTCCTTTTCCTAGTATTACCAGCTTCTGGACTGTTTCCTTCAAATTTCTTTATTTCCCCAATTACTTTTTTTTTTTTAATTGCAGTACAAAAACATTAAAAGAAAATGAAACAGACCTTTTCTTATGAAGAACATTTCTTTGACAGTTGCAATCTGGGGAAAAAAAAAAAAGTTTTTGGAGTGTCCATAACTTACCTCTGGTACTCTTGTTTCAGTTCACAATTTCTACTTCAGGTTCTGTGATTCTGTGATTGTCCAGAAAATTTTTCAGATTTCATATTGTCTTTGTGAAGATACGTTTCTCCATTATGCTTCTAAATTTGACAATTATTTAATTGATACATTTTGTTTATTGTTTTTGCATATAAATCAATTTCTGCAAGATTTTAGTTGCCTTGAGATTGTACAATGCTAGAATGGATTTATGCTTAGAGAAAATTGATAAGCAGCTAATTTATATGTGTTTATGTGTTCAGACAGACTCTAAGCGATACATACTTAGCTCTCATTACAGATGCCACATTTTTGCTTCTAGTGAAGAGAATGTTTTCAGTGGCAGAAAATTCTGTGTTCTGCCTTTTTCTCACCAGTTAAACTGCCTTCATGAAGCCCTTTTTGCTCCTGTACATTTGGAATAGGCTAACACTAGTTTATATCACTAGATTTGCATTTGGGATCCAAGGACTGTGGATTTGCACGTACACAGCAACAGCACAGCTAAGATTTAAATAGATTTGGATTTTAAAGTGAGACTTCAGAGATTTAATTAAATGCAATTTTAAATTAAACAAATGCTATATGACATTCCATTCTGTTCCTTTCTCCTTTATTCCCTCTTCTCAGTATCCCCCTCTCTATTTGCTAATTAATTTTTTTGAAGCTTTATTTTCTCTTTCTCCTTTTATTGCTTTAATTCTCATATTTTTCCCTTAAATATTTGCTTTCTTTCCTCCCGTTCTTGACACTTTTTCTCTTTCCCTTTATTTGCTATTTTTATTTCAATTGGAGGATCAAAAAATTTTGCCCAGGTCAGAGCAGCAGCTGAAATAAAATAAAATGAAAAATAAATAGGCCAGATTTTCAGCTAAGGTACAGGTTGTGTAGAGACCTTACCAATTCCAGCCTGCACTCACCCTGTATTTCTGGCACAATTTTCTTCCTTTTGCAGAGGCTATGCAGTGACAGTTACAGTGGTTTTGTCTATACATATATCCAAGAAGTTCAAAGACGTGTAGCCAGGAGTGGTACAGGAACTACATCTGGAAAAGATTGGTGTAAATGTGCAGTGTTAGTCACCATGCTGCTCTACATTGATACACACTGCTGTCAAAGTACTTCCACTGGTGCATGCTAGAGGAACAGAAGTAGCAAGCTAGATCCACCACTGACAAACTAAGCTTCCCACTACTTCTGTCAATAGATGCTTGAGTTCTTGGAATCCCTTCTCTGCAGCAGTTCAGAGTGAGGCTAGCTCAAAGTGAAGTGAAAACCATACACCTATTTCAGCTTGCAGCTTGCATGTGGCTATAGCAACATATTTCCTTTTTTTTTTTTTTTTTTGGTCTCTGCCTTATGACAAACCTCTTGATTACTCATGCTGTGGCTATTCATGAGCCATATGTTGCATGGCATGTGTATGGACACATAACACGTGGATCTCACATTTTTAAACAGTATCTGAAGTGATGACTTTCATTGTATTCAGTTGTATAAATCGTCACTTGCTGCTGTACTGTGCATTATTACGAAGGGAAGAGATGGGTGAACAGCATGAAATAGCATTAAACAAGCTAATACTGCACTGAAGTGAGATCACAAGGGAAAAATACATTATTCCATGTATATCCCAGCTGAGATTTCAAAGTTTGGGGGATATTGTATATCTAGGTGATGAAATAGAAAGATCTCTTTCTGTTCCACTGTAGGCATGGGCATTTCAGCTACAGTAATGGTTTATTTCTGAAGTTTTCAGCCTTTTTCTTACTGGAACTTCATCGATTCCTCAGAACACTTCCCTCTTCTAATATTCTGGGAAGAGAGCAGCACATGGTACTTCTCCTAAGATTTGAGATTCATTATAAAATACTATACAGTTCTGCATTTCTGCCTCTTTTAAATGTCGGGTAGCCTCTGTGCACACTTTGCTTTCCATGTATCTTCAACAAGTTCCATCTGGACAAAGTCAAGGCAAAAGTTTTCATATAACATTGCTGTATCTCACTAGAAAAAATCTGGGTTTATGATGTCTTGCATCTGTATATGTTTCACTAGTAATACAATGATTAGACAACACATGCAGAGGTGATATTTTGGTATGACTTTTCATTACAGGTGTAACTCTACAAGAGTAGCATAGTACCGTTTTATTTGTACCTGAACAGTGTACAAGAACCAAGATTAAAAAAGGAACTGGTAGAAAGGAAACAGTAAAGGGAGACAGGTATGTGTGTGACAAAGTAGAACTAAATATGCACACCCTTTTCCTCTCATTTTTTTTCAAACCAGTATTTTAATAAAATATTAGGAAACTTAATCAGAGAGTCCTTACAACAAGTGTAGGTCCTTGGGTGGGTCCTTTACTGATAGGGATTCATCCTGACCTGCAAGTTCTCCACAATTCCCTTGAAAAACTCCATGCATCAAAAGCAGTACTTTGCATCAAGCACAGCCTCTTCTCCTCATCCTCTGTGACTTGTCTTTCCTAAAAAGCCTGCACCCATCCATTGCAGCCCTCTATGTTTGTGAGCTGTCCTACCTTGTCTCCATAATCCAAATGAGATCCTAACTGCAACTACACACAGACTTTGAGTTCCTCCTATTTCTTTCCCACACTGTAAGTGTTTGTGTGCAGGCACTTGGGGTGTTCACCATTCATGCTGCCTTCAGAAGAAAGTGTGAGAGCCTTTATCATGCTATCTCCTGGCCACTCCTCACCAATACCCATGCCTCCACTTCTCTTCGAGCTCTGGTCACCTTGCCCCATGAACTCAGCTGATGACAGCAGTGAGTTCACAGCAAGAGTGAGCAGCTTTTGTGCAGGCACTGCTCTTTCTCTAGTGTGACATCAGTGTATGCAACAATGAGAAGACAGAAGTGTCCTGCTTGAGCCAATACTATGATAATGGATAAAGATGTTTCCCAGATCATGAAAGATCCCAACCTTGTGGGGAAAAAAAAAAAAAAAAAAAAAGGTTGACTACAAAAATTATCAGTGGTCATTAAGACTGAGTATGCTCTACATGATCTTTTTTTCTTTTTTTTAATTGCTCTGATTTGTTGTACAAGGGGGTGCGTGATTGTGTGTGTGTTTGCTGTTACTTCTTTGTCTTTCTTCAAAGTAAAAGACAAAGGGCAAGAAGTATATTGAGACTAGTGTCTGGCCTCACAGTGAACTAACCAGTACATCTAAGTTTGCAGTTCACCTTGGCCAAGTCTACATTAGACACCTTTATCTGACCAAAAAAAAAAAAAAAAAAATTGTTTGGGAGGAATGGTGTTTTTAATGAGATTTTTTTCCTTAGCATAGATACAACTGAAAGTGCTTTTGTCAGTGTTACTGATTTCACCTGGGAAACTTCTGTAACCAGGTCAGTCAAAACACTACACCTCCATAAAAAGGCTTTGCTGTTATGCTCCGAACAGCAGAAGTAGCAGTGACATTTTCTCTAATATAAATTTGTTGTAGACTACTTCTCCTGTAGAAAAGGTAAGCCAACAGAGCCATTATTACTTGTTTCCAACACGTTTGAGGCATAGCAGTAAACCCATGTACTGAGCTACATTCTGGTGACAAAATCTAGTTTTTCTTGTTGAAGTAGTCTCAAGACAGTCTCAGGAGATAAACAGTAAATAAGTAAAATATGCTGATTGGTAGTGAGTTCAAGTGTTTTTGCATCCTCCTATTTAAAGCATGGATAATACTCCAGATATGTCTTGCCTGTTATATGTCGTTCTCTGCATGGGCACCAGCCACAGTAGGATGAATTATTTTTGATGACGATGATGATGATGCTTTTCTAATAACATGTTGAAGTATTGAGCAGACCTTTTGTAAAAGAGCAAGATTAGAACATCAGCTGCCAATGAAAGTGAACTAATGTAGCATGAACACCTCTGTTCAATAATATTGATATATTTACAGCTTTTAATACTGAACACTTGAGAACACTTGAGAAGGGTCAGGGTTTGCAAGGAGCTGAGGGCAAAGAGAAAGAGTGGCAAACAGAAGCTTGTTGAGAACAAAGTTAATCAGAATTGATACAATTTTAGGGATGCGTGGCTTAAAAAAACATGCTCCTTTTTTTTTTTTTTCTTAAATAGCCTCACTGTTTTGTTCAGTTGATATAAGTAGTTCGTGCTTTTATTTATGAAGTACAATGCACAAGTGTAACATTAAGCTAACAAATCTGTCTGGGGGGAAATCTGCATTGTCATTACTCATCTGAGTTGGGCCAAAGAAATGTCTTTAACTGTTCTTTTCACTTCTGATATTAGGTTTTGTTTTTGAATACAATGTGTTTGTTAGCTGGGGGAAGTCCAACAAACTGAAGACAATTTTGAAAGTACCATGCAAGAGCCAACTAGAGCTGAAGCAGTTTTCTATCTAATAATTGAAAATGAGGCAAATGGAAACTCTGTGTAGCAATCTTCATAACATTCTGTGAAACAAAGGAGCTAAGCCTTGCTTTTACACTCCTGTGGGTCACAATTAAATCCACTCCTATCAACAAAATAACAAATGCAAAGCCTGTATATGTAAAGAAGAATCGTGCCTAAGAGAAAGCATTTAGGCTTGAAAAGCTTTATTGGGATTTTATAGATTGCATTTAGTACAAAATATTGACCCTTGGGCACATATTTTGGCATAGTGTGGGAAGGTAAAGGAAATTTGTTGAAATTCCATGATGTCCAGAAAATCCATAGCCGGAGACTGATTCAGCACAGCTGGGGATTATGCAAGTTCTCAATCCAGTAACATACAACAGAAACCACCATATCACAGCAGAGCAACTAAGGAGAAATGATAGGACACTTTTACACTATTTTAAAAAAAATAAAATAAAAAAGAGAGAGAGAGAGAAAGAGAGAGAGAAGAAAATATATTGAGAATTACTTAACTGCAGAAAAAAAAAATAAAGAAAAAAAAAGTAAGGAGGAGGCAAAGAAGGAAGAGAAGAAAACACTGAAGAAGTGGTAATGGACGAAAAATGACCAGATTAGATGAGAAAATGTCGGTCAGAAAAATACTTCCAAACCTATCTAAAGCCAGTAAAATAAAAATAAAAAATAAAATAAAATTAAATTAAATTAAATAATAAAATAAAATAAAATAAAATAAAATAAAATAAAATAAAATAAAATAAAATAAAATAAAATAAAATAAAATAAAATAAAATAAAATAAAATAAAATAAAAAAAAAAGACAGATATGTGGGACTGATTTATGATGGTATAAATACAAGGCTCCAACTCAACATTTATAGGAAGCTGATCAATAACTGTTGAGAAGAGACAGTTTTAGGTATGTTAAGGGGAGAAAACCTGCAAAATATGAAATGATAACACTAAAGATAGGGGGAAAAGGGCAAATAATGTATATCTGAATATTTAAAATGAAATTATTAAGGAAGACTTGAACTTTTGACTATGGCAGGAAAATTGATGAAAGGGAACTGGCATGGAAATAAATGAAACCCTGAAATGGAAGTTATACAAATTCATTGGAATTAG
The DNA here is from genome assembly GCF_040182565.1 of Anser cygnoides. Classification (NCBI taxonomy): domain Eukaryota; kingdom Metazoa; phylum Chordata; class Aves; order Anseriformes; family Anatidae; genus Anser; species Anser cygnoides. Next base: position 25,494,929 of record NC_089874.1, on the reverse strand, counting down.
GAAATGTTCTTGGAAGCTAGAGTATTTTTTATCACAGTGTATATTTCCAAAACTTGAAAAGATAAACCAGGAAGCAATCTATCAATAAACTTAACAACAAGCGTATGAGAGAACCTTGGAAACAATTGTAAAAGATATGGTATTGCATCAGATTGGAAGAATATTTTATTGCATTAGGCAGAAGCTTCACAATTCCACAGAATTCCAAAGACAGCTTCCTGCTATGAGTGGGTGCTCTGAACAAACATGCAAAAAGCATTTGACAGAGCCCAAAACGATACCAATACTGAATGAAAAAGGCATAAGCTGAAATAAATGACATGCTAAGATAAGAACCCATCAGGCAACAGGGCAAGAAGAAACAGGCCTGAAGAAACGGTACCAAGAGCAACTGGAAGTAGGATTGAAGCCTTACACAATGGCTGGGACACAATGCCATATCGTCATGATATAATGATGACTCGTTTGACATACTCGTTTGAAATATCTTCTAGTAAGATTAATTTAGATTATTTCAGTGATGCGTGCTTGGTTTTAAAGCGTCAGGTGAAGGTTCAGAAAAAACAGGTGACTCACATTTTTGTCAAGTCCAGAAATCAGTTTGTCTGTGTTCCTTGGAAAGTAAAATGTCTAAACCAATACATATCCATGTGCTCATAGCAATGGCTGAAGTTCTGTAACCCAGCTGATGAAACAAAATATATCCTCGATCTGACTGGCCTTGAATAACTTGCACACAGTAAAAGGATATCAAGTATTTCTCTGCTGTTGATGAGAAAGACATGTTTTCTGGTCTTGTTCTTTCTGGATGTGAGAACTGGATATTTTCCCATGCATTTCTGTCGTGTGTTATTCTAAACGGACAGTGGGGCAGAATAACACACATTTTACTTAGATATTACCCCCAAATAAATAAAAGAAATTTCCACTCTGATGGCCACTGAAGGCACTTTCCCCTTACTGTTTTCTTGTCTTTTTGATATTATTTTTTTTTTCTGTTAGGTGTCTCTGTGTTGGTGTGGAGAACTTCCACACAGCTGTGGTCAGTAGTGATACCTGCTTACGAAGTTGGGAAGCTAATTGTATTTTTAGCCTATTGACAGTCGTTCTGAACACATACTGCTGCTGAAGAAAGAATTGGGGATCGAAGCTTTGGTGCTCTTTCACCTGTACTACAGACCTACCCCAAATATGTGCCAATATATCTGGGGAGCAGAGAAACAAGTCTTGCATTTAATGACTGAGTGTCCCACACTTGCAGCACTGTCCTACTGCAAGGAGATGGTCTGTCTAGAGCAAAGGGTGTTTACTGAAAAACATTGATTACAAAGTACATACCCCTGTACAAACTATGCATTTCCCTTCCCTTTCTTCCTCTCTGTCCTAAGGGATGCTGCCTGTATTCTCACACTTTTTTGTCTTACTGTACCTACAAAGAGAAAGTAACACTTACATTGTTCTCATGCAAAATTTGGCTAATTCACCCAGAAGTGTCTGAGATGGTGTGTTCAGGAATCACCCAGAGCCAGGGAATTTGCCCAAAGCTGTGCTTGCATTCCTCACAGTCAGCACCAAGCAACAAAATCTTCCACCCAACCGAGTTGTGACTTCCAGTTTATTCCTGCAGAAATCAATTAAGCATTCAGATCCTCTCACAAGACGTTAGCAGAGCTGTAAACATAAAATGCAACAACTTAACACGAAGCTCTGCAGAGGTGGGTTACCACAACTTGTAACTTCTGTGGACTGGGGTCGAAAGGTTTTGATTTTGGCATTGCGCAAGAATTTAAGAAACAAGAAATAAAGGGCTTTTGCAAATACTGGCAATTGTGTACACTGCTGGGATTTTAGTTATGTACGGGAAATACATAGATTCTCAAATATGTAATGAAGAATGGAGGACTTGTGATTGTACAGAGACCACTGTTCCCAGTCATAGAGCAGTTTATGCCATCTGGTATAAAATATACACTAATCAGAGCATCTTATGTTCAGTGCTGACACCAAACAGTGATTCCTTTAACAGACTTGCCATGTTCTTTCACCATGGCAATTTAAAAGCTTCCTCATAAATATTTATCATCCTTCCAATCTGAATCTCTGAAATAACTGCTGCAAACAAATTTATTGGCCTTGCCTACCAAGGCCTCTGTGTTTGGACTGTTTTGCTTCTTCTTATGTCACCCCATCACTCCATATGGTGCATCGAAGATGCCAGCCTTTGTTTCCCATTTGTATATGCCTCTCTCAAATCTGTGTTCCGTGTTTTCTTTCCTGGTGATTCCTATGTGTAATCTTCATAATCTTTGTTCCTCAGCTAGGTTACCGGACCTTTATCTGTCTGCACTTTAATTTAGCAAGAACTGTTTTCAGAATAATTTTTATATCTGCAATAAACTGATAGATTGAACACAGCAAGCATGAGGAACAGTTTAAAAGTCTTTTCGCTTTTAGTTTTAGAAAAACTTTCTCAGAATAGACATTGTCACGATGCATTCAGTTGCTATATGGAAAGTTGTACTCTTTTTTTTCTCCTTTATTCTACACAGGCAGTCTTTAGGATAGGGCACTTTGTTTGTTGGTTCTATCGTATCTAGGAAAACAAATGATTATTTGTTTTAATAAATAGCTCTGATATATAACGTAATACTCAACTGTAATGACCCTAGAAAAATGCAAGCTCAGTCATTTACATGGAAGTCATAGAAAGAATAGTAATTTAAAGCTTTCAGTTCCAAATGTGGTTTCACATACTTCCTGTATTACAATTTGTTCTGGAAGAGCCCTTAGCACCACACAGCATCAGAACTTTACTTGAAATCAATGCGTCAAATCTATCTTTGGCCAAATTTTGTGAGTGGAGTTGGGCCAGGAGAGAATTTGGCTCTGTATCTATAGTGCTAGCCTGCCTGGAACAAAAGTTAGACACCATAACAATTTCTGTTAAAGGTCTTGGACTTGTCTTAGACATGTTCAAAAACATCAAGTGGCAGCTTTTCCTCTAAAATAACAAATAATTGAAGTAACCATTAACATTTCTTCCTTCTAAATATAGGCACAGTGTAAGGATTTTGTGGATTTCTTGGCAGTTGATTCTGTTGACTTCTATAAATAATGACTTTAAAAAACATTACACTAGCTATCACAATGAGTTTATAATAATCGCTCTCTTAAACTAACACTTCTTTGGGATGTGTATATTACCAGTTTACTTACTCCCTGTGCTATTTGTTGCCAATTGTTCAAAATTTTGCAGCATATTTGATTATTTCTGCATGTGATCATATTTGAAAACATGCACTCTCTCTATCTTTGTCCATGTCTACATTTCCTGTGTGGGACTTTGCACCTTTTCTGGGCCATTTTTATTCATGTTTGGTTTTTTTGTTTGTTTCTTTGTTTCTTTGTTTGTTTTGTTTTGTTTTTAATAGCAAATTGAACTTGAAGCGCACAATTGGACTGTGAGCTGAACAATAGAAGCCATGATATAACCTGTTGCTGTTTTTGGCTTCCAGTGTCAGCACAATTAGAGAGGATGAGGAAGTGTATGATCAAAATGGGATCACATGTATCAGTATTTTAAACAGCCATTCACAGGTCTCAAACACTGAGATGTTAAGCATGTCCATTCTGCTGCTGTGGATGATCTTCAGGGTCATTTGTGCCCACAGTCACCACTAGTGATAGCCAATACCTTCTACTGTTACAAAAGTACCATGACTTTGGTTTCTTGGTGCCATGCAGTAGGATGTAAACCCAAATTATTTACAAGTAAAAAAAAAAAAAATTAAATCTCTCAGCTTTGCATAACTTTGTACCACTCCTCTCATGCAAGTACCTCAAGGAATATCACATTGGTCCTCTACAAGTCACCACCACCTTAGAAAGAAACAAAACTTTTCAAACCAGAGAACGGACGTCTGGCACAGGAAACCATAGACTAATCAATGAAAGGAGCAAGTTGCCACCACGGTGTGGAGTAGATGGGATGTTACATGCACTTCTGCACTGAACTGTGCTGATATTTATAGATGGGAGAGAGACATTCAGCTCAGCTCCTGGTGCTGCAGGGAAGCATGGACACACACCAACATCCCTGTTTGCCAAAACTTTCCTGTTTCTGCCTGGTGTTACCTGTTCCATTTACAAGCCTGTTTCTCCTCATTTTGGTACTCATCCCCTTTTTTTTCCTCATTATTCCTGGTACAAGGGCCAGCTGCAGCCCCATATTTGCTCAGCTGGTCCCAGTGTTTCACTGCGCTTCCAACACTCCTGTCTCATAGTCTCAGTCTTATCATATTCTTCATAGGCTGCTCCCCCAACCCACACGCCTCATTTCTTCTGTTCTTTTCACCAAGGGTGTTGTTCCCTGTACTGTGTGGGCAGTACATTAGGAGGCTGCTTGCCTTGGTGCCTGGCTACAGCAACAAAAGCTTGTCTTTGGATAATGTCTTCAAATATGGCCTAATCAGCACCCAGGCAGAAGACCCTTCTGACCATTATTGTAGGCATGACTGTAAGCATGATCAGATGAGAAAAGTTATTTCAAGATTTAAAGAGCCAAATACCAGATTATTCAAATTCTTACAGTTTGGTGCAATTTGCTAAATTTCTCCTAGACTCATAAAAATGATGTCCCTCACACACATCCCTGGTGAAAAAAAATATGGTACTGAGACATATATATGAAAACACTTATAATAACTTACACTGCAAAAATAATGTATTCAGGGTGATCTATTTCTTGTAAAAGTCTGAAATGTTTCTGCTGCAACATAAAGACTAACCAGACCAAGGCAGAGGATATAGAATCATACAACCATTTAGGTTGGATATGGTTAATTTAATTCCAGAAATCATATTTTAATAAAATTATAGACCACAAGTAACAGCCTTGTAAAGTGTCAGAAAACTTCAGCTCTGTGTGATGTTGTTAGCTTTATCTATATGGCTGAGAGATCTCACTGTAGTTCTGTTCCCGTTAAATATCAGCTAGATCACATTCCCTATGTGGTGTCAGTAGAAATGAAAATATTACCTCAGAAATATGACATTTCAATGGCAATTAGTTGGTTGTAGAGATGATTACTTTTCATCTTTGGCAATTTTTAACTCACCATTATTAAGTTACAGCTGAATTGAAAATTATGTAAGCTCCTAATAAAGGATTTGAGGTTTATGGTGTGGCTTATAACAATATATAATACTTTTACTGTTATACCTAAACCAGGTGTACGACATACCATTCAGCTCTGCAACATATTTATAATAGTCATTAATCATTTGCTAGTCTTTATAATTCCTTTATGAATATTCCCTTTTATGCAATATGTGAACAAACTGAATCTGGATCATGAGAAAGTTTACATTGCCTCTCTGTCATGGGTTATGTTTGAAGAATTGGGTGTGACAGGCAATTTTTAAGATCTTTTAAAGAGAATTTTGTGGTTGTTTTCTCCACCTCTTTCTGCTGCTCACTACATTTATCTTCTTCTTTTCATTATACGTTTTACTTCCCATCCATTTCATTCCTGTCTCCATAACTTCATCCTACGCAATTCTAAATGATGCTAGACAGAAGGACCATAAAGAAGTGCAGAAAGATTTTTGTAAATAGACAACTGAGTTTCTTTTTAGACTTGTAATTCTTGAGCCATTCTCTACAAGTTGATCTTGCAGAACCTTAAGAGTTCCCATCCCAGATAGAGGTTGTTATGTAACTTTTTTTCTATATAAACTAGAGGACAACTGTTTGTTTTACTTAAATTAAAAAAGGGATTTGGTTGTGTTCTCTGCCAATGACATTCACCCTAGGGACAGGCAGATGGATGGAACTGAACCAGTGCCATCCCTGCCCCCTTTGCATTTGCTGCACCCTCTCTGTTCTCCTCCTAGACCTGTGTCTGCCCACATCACTTTCCCTAATCTGCCTTCAATCAGATCGGGTACAGCAAAATGGGCCAGAAATGGCAGCCTGACTTCCACCTGCTAGTTTCTCATCAGAAAGCTCTCACACAATGAAAAACATCAGAACACTCTCAGAACAGGTCCCTGATTCCCTGTAGAAGAAAAAGCCAAATTATATTCTCAGATCTCTGCATTCAGAGTAACGCAGGAGGGTCTCATTCAAGATTTCTACCAAGATGGCCCAGGTTCTAATTATTTGTTGTAATTATTGTCCGAGAATCTCAGTCACTTGCTGGTGGAAAGATCATTTCCTCTCCAAAAACAGTTCCTTCTGCAATGATCTGCTCAGCTGCAGAGGACGATCTGCCAGCTGAAGTTCAGATTTTATTCATATGTGACACTGAGTAATTCTGAGCCCAGTTAAGTGATTGAACCAGTGGTTTAAGATTACTAATAAACAAGTAATAGGACATGAGTCACTTAGCATTGAGATAGGGACTAGAGAGAAAAAAAACACTGGGCAATAACATGTAAATATAATTCCAAACCACAAAGTGGGGAGATGGCACCTTTCTACCCTCCCACAAAATCCAACATCTGTTTTTCAGACTCTGCCCTCTGAAACTGCTGGGTCTGATTCCCTGAGTTGTTTATTCTAGCAGATAAATAGAAAGAATACAAGTTTGTAATTAAAATTTAATTTATATTCAAATGCATATCTGCTATTTGTGTACAGGTTTTCAACCAAAAAGCCGAAATGTGCATTTACTGCCACCATATGCAGTCCTAGTCACTGGATTCTTCTTAAATCACGGAGCAAAAAATTAAGTGGTTATTGTTGGATTCTCTGCAGTACAATGTGTCCAAAACTGCACTGAGATGATGTCAGAAAATGCTACATTTTTTCCCAATTATGAAATGAATTATGGGGAGCTAGCTCACTACAGCCAATATTGTTAAAACAGCTATTTTGGCTGAGATGCTGTTGTCCAGCCAGAAAACACAGGTGCTTTGTTTTTAAGTATTTTTTTTCAAATGTTTCAAGGTTACATTGACCATCTCTTTCTCACTCTCTTCAGAATTTAAACAGTAAAAGTCCCATATGTTGAGAAATCTCTGAAGAATTCAAACTTCTGCTATTTCTCTTTTAAAAACAGATTAAAAGGAAATCTACAATGCTCAAACAACTGATAATATCCATGAGGACATGGGCGAATTTCCATCTGTTTAGAAAAATAGAACAGTGTTATTTAATCATTTTTGATTATTCCACTCTTTTTAGTGAGAAATTCGGGTCTATTTCACTCCGTTTTATTCACAAGCTCCTTAGGTGGGTGATACCAGTTTGTCAAAGCCTCCTTAGCTCTGTTCAGGCCACTGTCAAAGAGAAGGAGAGCAGAAGTTAGAGTTTTGACAGAGATGAACTCAATACTTACTCAAATGGTTTCAGGTCTGCAAACTCAACCAGGTTCCTAAAGTATCCTGTGCAGCCTTATTAAGTAAATTCAACTCAACAGAATTTCTTGTTATTTTTATTTTACATTATAAAAAAATCCTCAATTCACTTTCTGATAGCTTCAAATCATCCTTAAATGGCACGACTGACTTAGGCTGAGCAATTTGGGGAGTTTGGTTATCTCATCCAGTTATGTCATCCTGAATCATGTATTAGTAGAGTATTCAGGGAATAGAATTATTTTGTCTTCAACAGAGTCAAGTGCCCCCTGGTATCTCGCTAGGTAAGGAACACTGGGCCAAGTCCTCTGCTATTATTAAATCAGCACTGACCAGAATTTATTCTATGTCTCTGACCTGTCCCTGCTTATCATTAGCAATCACACCAACTATCAGAAGAAGAATGCAGGCAGAGATTTTCTTCTCTCTATTAGCAGATGGTGACAGCGGTAGATGTAGGCTACAGTCTGAGATAACATTCTCCTGCCTCACAGGGAACAAGAGACTAACACCTGCAGGGACAATAAAGGAAAAACAACTTCCAATTTCAGTGCTCTTCTGTCTTTTCTTTAATCCCTATTTAAAACATAAAGATTTCCAAAAAGTGCTCTATGACCCACAAGTGCTCCTCCAAAGAAAATGATGTCCTTGTTGCTGAATAATGCACAGCATTGAATTCCACTGCACCTGGCAAAAAGACTGTTCTGATCAATTAGGAGATACTGAACAGAAATGAGGCTGATTTTTGGTTGTCTTCTGCAGCCTTGCTTTAAAACAAATAAATAAATAAATAAATAAATTTAGTGAATTGTCTGGGTTTTCTTTCATAGCGTTGTTTTGCTTTGTTTTGTTTTGTTTCCCTTGATTCCAAGTTGTCTTTATATTTCCATAAAATTGTACTGTTAATAAAAATAACATTTAAAACTTCAGGTCATCCTCTCTCCATCTACCCATCCACCCAAACCTTACTGATTCCCATTTAATTCCTTGCAAGCAGCAACCCCCCCACTGTACTTACCACAGCTCATCCATCCCATTACAGTCACAAGTGAAGTCCAGCATCAGCCACGTAACCAACAAATATATGAAGGGAGGGGAACAACTTCTAATCTGAATTTTGCGCTAACAGTGAAATCCCAATCTTAGTAACATCTATGAGAGGTGGGGTCTAAAGCTGTGAATTTGCATAGTAAATGAATATATCAGATCTCAGTTTGTAGATAAATGCAGGACATTTTTCACATTTGCTCCAAACATGTAAACATGTTAAAAAAAAAAAAAAAATATTAAATCTCCTTTTAAAATAAGGACTTGGGTATCTGAATCCTACCCCCTGTATTTTTCCTGTTCTGAACATACCATATCTTGTTCTAACTGACTAATAATGCAGTCAGCGATGGAATGAATGAATATTGGAGAGCTTTCAGATCCCACCCTGAAAATATGATGGCTGAAATAGATAGTCACTGGCAATGTTCCTCAAGGGGGCATTCTAATACATTATTTATACTCTTCACACAGGGTAAGAAATCCACTAGGGTATCAGTTCAAATATTCAAAGATCTTGTTTAAATGCAGAGTAATTTTTTGTTTACAAACAAAGTAAATTAGTGGGGAAAGAAAAAAAAAAAAGAATAAACTGAAATTTTTAAATCCTTCAATAAAATACTTCTAAATACATACAACCCGTACAATCAAAGCCTTAATACAGAAATTGTATTACTAGAAATTCATTCTCTTCAGACTTTGACAAAAAGAAAAACTGTGTGTCTTACTGGAATATAGATGTATCTCTAATGAGACTGAGTTGATTACAGATAAGGAAACAAACTGATACTTAAGGCATTATCTCTGGAGTTATACGGAAGAATAATTCTAAGGTACAGAAGATTACAGTGTTTATTTAAATTTGGTAGAATTTTCATGTCTAAAAAGAGATTAAAAATAAATTCAGAATGAGAGCATACCATAGAAAATAAGGGATGAAATTAAATCCAAGACAATCAGGAAAACTTCAGATTATATAGGATCACAGAAAATTATTAGCTGTACAAACTGGTGCTAATGGTTGTTCTTAAACAAATAAACAAACCAATGTTTGATGATGCATGTTTACAAGCTAAAATAAGAGTAGTTCTTTTTGAAGTAATTCTAAATACTGAAGATATATATGAGATATTTGCTTAAGTGAATATCCAGTGCCATTAATAAATGCAGACTCTGAACTACGGGTAAATAATCTGACAGTTTTGAAATGGTCCTCTTGAGCTTTTTTCATCTCAACCAAGTAGAATTAAATAACAGTTCTGTGAAGTCGTGAAACAGATGTAAATATAATCGTTATAGGCAAAAATAAGGCACAACCCCTAACTGTTGGCTCTTTAGATCCTGAAGAGGCATTTTAATGAGTCAGCTAAAAGTTTGTCTTCTACATTTTGGAGTGGATACAGCATCTCATGGTGACTAGTTTCTCACAAGAGCTTCTTTCATAGGATCGGACTTCTATATAAACAGCATATTCATGTGTATCTATAAAGGGGATAACACTGAACCCTTTAGTCCATATAGAAGAACATGCCAAGAATATCACTTCCTCATTATCTTATTTTATATAACCATCTTTTACATATGCATAGAAATTAACTACAGGAAGTCAGCAATACACTTACAGCTGTAACCAAAAAGTGAACGTAGGATAAAAAGTGAATGGAGGCTAACAATCCTTGAGAAAGTAGACCAAACATTTCCCACAGAACTGGCTGGTTACAAATGAATTAGGCCGGACTGGACATTTTAGTAGTCTCCAGTACTTAAAGACATGAATTTCATCTGATCTTGAAGTAGTTTCTTGAAGGTATCTGGTTTTAAATTATTTTCTCAAAAATGATGAACAATTACTAAACTAAGTTGTCTTTACAGGAATGTAGTAAAAATAACAGGAACTGAGGAGGCAAAATATATAGAGAGGTATCACCCACTTCTTAGAGGGATGAGCTCTCTCTTTCCATTTTATGGGACTGATTCCATTTTGCAAGAGATCTGTGCCTGTCTGATTTATATTATCCCAATGAAGCTTGTACTCATTTCAGAGCCTCATCATTGATTATCCTAAATGGAGAAATAGCATAAAACAGTTGAGGAGTCTTCTTGGGTGTTTGCACTAGACAGTGTGAATTACAGTGATAGGTTGCGTGCAAGAGAGAACTTCACCCTCTCTGATGCAGTAACAGTCTTCCAGGTGTGAAATATCAATGATGACTTCATATCGCATGAGTTGGAGATGCCAATGGGATGAGGTTCAACATGGATAAGTGCTGGGTACTGCACTTTGGCCACAACAACCCCATGCAATGCTATAGGCCTGGGGCAGAGTGGCTCAAAAGCTGTGCAGTGGAAAAGGGGGTGTTGGCCAATGAACATAAGCCAGCAGTGTGCCCAGGTGGTCAAGAAGGCCAACAGCATCCTGGTTTGTACCAGGAACAGTGCAGCCAGCAGGACCAGGGAGCTGATTGTCCCCCTGTACTCAGCTCTGGTGAGGCCACACCTCGAGTCCTGTTTTCAGCTTTGGGCTCCTCACTACAAGAAGGACATCGAGGCCCTGGAGCATGTCCAGAGAAGGGCTACGAAGCTGGTGAAGGACCTGGAACACAAGTCCTGTGAGGAGTGGCTGAGAGAACTGGGGTTGTTAGTCTGGAGAAAAGGAGGCTCGGGGGAGACCTCATTGCTCTCTACAACTGCCTGAAAGGAAGATGTGGGGAGCTGGGGGTCGGCCTCTTCTCACAGGTATTTAGCGATATGACTAGAGGGAATGGCCTCAAGTTGCATCAGGGGAAGTTCAGTTTGAAAATTAGGAGACATTTCTTCTCAGAAAGAGCAGTCAGGCATTGGGATGGGTTGCCCAGGGAGGTGGTGGAGTCACCGTCCCTGGGGGTGTTCAAGGAAAGGTTGGATGTGGTGCTTAGGGACGTGGTTTAGTGGGTGACATTCGTGATAGGGGGATGGTTGGATCAGATGATCTTGGAGGCATTTTACAACCCTAATGATTCTATGATTTGATGCTTTTGCTTTATGTTTCTTTAACAAATTACCTTAGAGCGAAAATTTTCAGCAAAAGTAAAGTAGAATTTGTAAGACAGAAACCAAGTTCAGAAGCAGGCTTTTTAAGTTGAAACATGAGTCAGAACTGACCTAGTAACAAGACCCAAAGCTGTCATAGCCCCATCTACAGAGTAACGCATTTACAGCTATCAAGGCACTCTGGCTGCCGAGATGAAAAAGTGACACTGCTCTACTTGCAAAAGGCAGAAATAACAATGAGTTACTTCTCATCTCTATCTTGTATATCTCTGTCTAGCATACCTCAGCATTTGCAGTTCTTATAGAATGAAACAAATAAGTTTATCTCCTTGCCTGCACTTAGGAAATTGTTATGAAGACTGAAATAATGAAAAGAGAGCTTAAAAGAAATAAAGTCTGGGGAAAACAGAGCTGGCTTTAGTCAGGATTTTTTTTAGCTTGCCCCTGAATTTGTCACCACATATGTGGTTAAAGAACATGAGCAGAGCAAACTGTCACTTCCCTCCTACCCACGTGTTGATGTCCTTTGCCTAGAAAGGGAAGGCTGGTGCTTTTCTGTGTCTTGCCCTAAAACAGCTTTAGTGCACAATTACATCATACACTCATACACTCAAAATGAAGAATGCAGAAGAACTCTAAGATCCTCTGCTAGACATAGCCATAGTACTATTGGAGAAGCTTATTCCTTTTTTTTTTTTTTTGGAATGTGCCAGGGCATACAATTTAGGCTAAAGTTCATTTTATTTAATATTAACCCAACTAAAAACTCATCCAAACTAGTTATCAAGCATGATTGTTCCCACATGCTTGAGACATCATACTGAAGAGAGGAATTTCCTTGTGAAGGTGGTCACTTTTCTCCAGGGAGTCAAATGGTGCTTTGAATGCTCTCTTAAAACAGGCACATCACTTTAGATAGCCAAAATCAGATTAAATAAAACCTACCCACGATGCTTGAGACACAGACCAGTGAATCCAATAGAAACATTGAGGAAAACCAATAAAGTCAGCAGCACTGCTTAAATTTAAGCATCTGGCATAAGTTTCCATGGTTAATTTTAAAGGCAAGGCTGTTCAGCATCTTGCAGAACCATTCCTTGTTTTACACCTAAATCATATGTAAAAATGTAAGTACATGAATATTTATGTGCTGAAGAGAGATCAGGTCATAAAGACTTACGAGAATAAGTGCTGGAGCCCAGCTGTCAGAAACTCCTGCCGAGCAAACCATCTGTCTATAATCACATGTCTATCAGTTTTCTGTCTGTAATTGCATGTATCTGTCAGTGCCCCCCTCATCCTGAATGCAGACTTCAAAACATTCAGGTTTTTTCCTGAAAAAAAGTTATCTTTTTCACCTTCCTCATTCTCTTCTTTTCCCCTCCTCATGTAACTGTCTACCTACCTTGATTACACTGGTTATGCACATAAACGGAGAATCTGCATTTATTCTAAGGAAAGAGTCTTTTGAAGATGACAAGACAACATTTATTGGTAGTGTGACATTTTTATGAACCAAATTGGACTTTCCTTCTGCTTACAAGGAAACTACTGAATGTCAGGTTCTAAGTGATTCTCTAGTATTCTGTTATCATTTTAATACTGCTTTATGGGTTCTCGGATTTACTTAAGTAAAATTGGGAAGGTACTAAATTAGTGCAACATAAAGGTGATCTAGGACATCTACAGTTGGTAGTAATTCATGTAATATACACCATTCCACTGCTGATGGGGGGGGAGGGGGAGGGGGGTGGTTACCTTATATAATTAGTATTAAGAGAAAACATGAAATGTAATCAAGTAAAATCCAACATATGCTGATTTATTGTAACTTAAAATATGCAATATGGAAGCAGGATCTTCCAAAGCCTTTTTCTTTTCGATCTAGTGATCTCTACCTTCCTCAATGAGAGCAGGCTGCATGCCTCTCCAGTACATCATTAATACAGCTGCCAGGGCCACAGAAAAAGCTGAGCTTGCACTATCTAGCATGTTTTCTCATTTTCTTGCCCAGTAGTAAGAAAGTGAGCTCAGTACTCACTTTCAGATCTCCCATGAGACTCATGCTGGCTTGCCCAACATCTCCTGGCTCTTAAAAGAAACTGAATTAAGCTCAGTTTCCTAATGATTTGTACTGAATTCATGCAGAGAAATCCCAGTATCTGCCACTTTAATTGGTTGCACCTTCCAAGAAACACAAAAAATGCCCTTCCTTCCTCTGATATAGATCTATGGCCTTGACAAGCTTTTTTAGTGACCTCCATAAGCCCATGAATGAAATAGCTAAAAATATTATTCTGTCTTTCTCAAGTAATATCTTCAACTTGGGCTTTTCCTCCTTGTTAGGGTAATGTGTCAACACTTCTAAGAGACATATGCTGAGAAGCCCAAGAATTGTGAAATATGAAAAAAAAAAATTGAAGATAAATCTAGTTCATGGGTGGAATAGCATTTAGCAGTGAAGCATAAGAAGGCAGATGAAAACTATAGTTATAGAATATTTTGTTTACAATGAAAAGCTGGTGGAAGTAGAGATCGGAGTTTTGAAATGTGGTAGTATGCTGAAAAATAGTTCTGTTAAAATGTTATATAGGGTTCATTCACTCTTGGAGCTGCACAACTCTACAGTCCTCCATGGGAAATCTCGGGCATGAGTTTTTGTTTTGTGCAATTAGAAAAGATTCCTGTCTTTCTACTCATTTATTCTAGAGAGAGAAGGAGGAGAGAAGATATTGTTTCATTCTTTACTTGGAGCTAGTCTTCAACAATTTGAACAGGGAAGTGAGTGCACTTGTTCCAAGTGATTTGCACGTTTACCCCACTTAAGTATTAAAAATAACGTTTTTAGAGCTAAGCATTGAAATACCAATCTGTGTGTTGAAAATCTTACAACCTCATGTAGGAGGGACAATGTAGACTTTACAGCTGAGTAAAAATTTTGTTGTTTTGTGATGAAGCTACAAAACCTGTCCCTGATTCTCTTTAAAAAAGAAAAAGAAAAAAAAAAAAAAAAAAAAGGAAATGTCGATGAAAACACTTTATATGAGTTCCTGCAGCAGGAGCTTTTGGTTCCTGGAGCACACCTTCACCCTTGTAATGATAAAAATGTTAGGAATTAGAAAATGATAGACATGAATAAAATCTCAATTCTAAAAACTTTTGTTTGTCTGTTTGTTTTTTCCAAGAAGGCAATGGATGATGTCCTGAAGATCCTACGTATTAAACGTCTCAGAGAGCGGAATTGTGATGTAATTAACAACTTAGATAAAGAAGTCATTCATTTGTGTGTAAATGCATTCACAAATTGCCAAAAGATATGCTTGCTATCACTCCCCAGAGAACAGGGGATATTAATAAACCTATTCATGAATTTTCCATGTTGACTGTCTGAAAAATCATCTGTCAAAGTACCAAAATGGTCACATTGACCCCAGAGTATTACTTTAGCTTTGGGTTGCATCAAAGGTTTTTAGTCAGAAATATAGTAAGTGGAAGTTGCTCATTTGAGTACATTGGTCTGGGTTGGTAGGACTCATCCTATCTTCATTCTACCACTTAAAAGCTAAGTGTCTAGTCTAAGCTCATCCTCAACACTTTCTCTACAGTGAGTGGAGGGAAACAAGCTTTTTGAATTGACTATAGATGCATGGCTGAGGCTAGACATAGCTCTGAAATGACTGAAGTTAGATATGATAAATTTAATCAGCTTATGCATGAGTTTCTTTTTCATGAGAGTTTTTTTTATTACTGCTACTCAGTGAGAAGAGGATCGCTTCATGTTTAGCAGTTTTATCTTATGAAGATTAGCCATTTTCACCCCATTCCTCCTACCCAGAAGAAAAACAGACAAAACCCTCAAAAGTGCCTGAGTAGCAGTATGAATAAAGAAGTATTCAGAATGTAAGGGGCTGTGCACAAATACTCCTTGCAGTATTCACTAGGCTCTGCTAATGTCTATGTGTACATAAACTGACTACACTAGTCAGTAGACTTTTCCATATTATGTTGTTAAAGTCCCTCAAGCCTCAAAGGTTGGGCTATCTCTGAGAAGCAAAAACATAGCTAAATTTCCATGCCTGTTTTTCAAGTTGTAATGCAGAGAAGATTGCCAGTGAATGTGTGGTAGCTGTGGTTTTTGTGATGTGGACACCTGCCCACTAGACCCTGAGCTGACACCCATCTTTCATTTTGCTGTTGTGTACTCCTTAGATAGCTATCACTTTCAGTCAATGTTGCACTGTCCTATATACAAGTCTGTAACCTGGACCAGGAAGTCTTCACAGTCCTTTACATGTTCTCAGAGTGATAACTTCTTCCAGTCCATGGACAACACAAAGTGTTGTTCTGGGCGCTAAATGGATCTTAGGAAACTGAAAAACTGTATGTGCTTATTTGCAAAAGCATGTGTCTTAATTTAATTGTATTACTATTGCTTTGGCATTAAACCAAATTCTTAGTCTTTGTCTAGCCAGCAATCTGTATTTTTGTTACAAATAGATGGAAAATGCAAACCACATGAAATGAGATTCTGACAATCTTTATCTCTATTTTCAGATTAAACAGAGTAAATGTGCTTTGTCACTTACAAATTACATTGCAGTTCAGTTTAGGTTAGTGGAGAAACCATTATTTTCTGAAAGAGTGAAGGAAGATGACTAACACCCCACAAGCATGATATTTTTATTAATTGGACACTTTCTTCAAACAGTTTGTTTTTCTGAACCCTGGTGGTCCCAGATCTCCTTTGCATGTCCCCTTATTCCTTGCCCTCTCCATCCATGGAAAAACCTCAGAGTTTTTAAATGAGCTGCTTCAAATACTTCATGCTCAAACAGCTGGGTGGAAAAAAAATGAGCCACTCTGAAGTGCTCTGAGAGCTGTGCTGCTCTAGGAGCAGCTGATTTAATATCTGCAGTTGCCACTAACAAACTGAAAACCGGCCTCCTTTGTAACTTCATTTTACTGTATGTTAAACCTCAACTGCAAATATGTGCATTTTAAATAATGTAAGTGCAATCTGATATGGCTGAGCAGCAGCATTTTATTGCCACTTTATCAGCCACAGTTCCTTTGAAGAGATTCTGGTAACCAAGAATATTTGCCATGTGAAAATGGCTATAATTGTTCACTTATTTAATCAAATACCAAAACAATGCATGTAATTGTATTGCCAGCGATATATTATTAACAAAACATTTTGTTGCTATGCAGTTCTTCCTGCCTTATTGATGGTTCTTTTCTATCTCAGATTAGCAGGAAGCCACACAAGCATACCTTATGCGTAGGGATCAACAAATTTAAAACCATAAATCGCCTAATTGCTTTATTAGAAATAGTGAATCTACTAGACAGACACATCTTCCTTACTATTATGTATTCCTTATTGACAGTCTTTTTCAGGGTGGCCTCTCAGGCATCATATTATACTGCAGGTAGGTCATCATGGGCTTTTGCAAAAGGTTCCAGACAGGAATGGATATTGTGTTTTCACTTCCCCCCATGATTTGACCGTCATACTGAGGGGTTTCTATTGTAAACATTACAAGGGTAAAAGTGCATGTTTCTCTCAAATCTGGAACTATTGAGATAATTAAAAGAAAAATCCAGCCACACGGAGTATGGTCAGAAATCCCAAAGCCCAGTTTGAGCAGTCTCACCTCCAGCACAGCTGTCCAGTCTTATTCTCATAGAATCATAGAATTATAGAATATCCTGAGTTGGAAGGGACCCATAAGGATCATCAAGTTCAACTCCTGCCTCCACACAGGTCTACCCAAAAATTCAGACCATGTGACTAAGTGCACAGTCCAAACACTTCTTAAACTCCGACAGGCTTGGTGCAGTGACTATGTCCCTGGGGATCCTGTTCCAGTGTGCGACCACCTTCTCATTGAAGAACCTCTTCCTGATATCCAGCCTGAACCTCCCCTGCCTCAGCTTGACACCATTCCCGTGGGTCCTATCACTGGTGACTAAAGAGAATAGATTGGCGCCTGCTCCTCCACTCCCCCTCGTGAGGAAGCTGTAGACCATGATGAGGTCTCCCCTCAGCCTCCTCTTTTCCAGGCTGAACAGGCCAAGTGACCTCAGCCTCTCCTCATACGTCTTCTCCTCTAGGCCCTTCGCCATCTTCATAGCCCTCCTCTAGACACTCTCCAATGTCCTTTTTGTACTGTGGTGCCCAGAACTGCACACAGTACTCGAGATGAGGCCACACCAGTGCATAGCAGAGTGGGACAATCACTTCCCTCGACTGACTAGCAAACCCCAGGATACGGTTGGCCCTCCTGGCTGCCAGGGCACATATTCGCCACATTTTCAAATAACATTCCCTAGCACTTCAGGGAACGGAGAAGTAGCCCATAACCATATAAATGAAACATTTATTTTTCGTTACTCCTGTCACTGGAAAGTGACAACAATAATTGAGGGATTTACAGAGAAGGACCTTGTCCTGAGTAGACAGCAGACTGGAGTAGGTGTTCGTGTATGCTGGAGACTACATGCTAACAAGGCACATGAACATGGACTCGCCAGAAGAGGGAGAGTTGATTTTGTGGTCATTACCTTTCCGTTGTTACAGTTAACAGACAATTTCATCTCGTTTGTGGTAGTTTGTCATGAGAACATGTAGGCTGGCATGGGGAAGGCCTCTGCTCAGGCTAAGTTTTAGGGAAGGTTTAGGAATGAAGAACTGCTGGTACCCCATGGATTTTGAGAAGGAAGGTTGAATTCTATTCTAGATAAAACCAGGACAAAAGGACTGACAGAGATCTGACAAACTTTCTGACAACAAAGTAGGAAATCACTAGCATGGAGTGTGCTGGGAAGTGTGGAATTCCTCTTGGTGAAGGAAATAGCAGGTTAGACAACATCTTGCAGTGATGACACAAGTCTATCTGATACTGTTTTGAGGAATTTTTCTTTTTATAATTTCTTTTTATAATTAATTTATTTTTATAATTAATTAATAAATACTTTCCCAACAATAAAGAAAGCTGAATGTGAGGCTGTTTCCAGTCTGGATCCACCTCCGTCCTGTCTATGTAAGAAAAGAAGTTAGTGAAAGGGTGGGGTTTTTTGTACTTAATTCAAAGATATATCTTATTCTACAACAGTCAAGTGTTGATTGTAAGAAATCAAATATAAGGAAATAAGATTATTTTGGAGATTCATAAATGCATGTGATCCAAGAGACTGCCCACTCTTAAGCACAAATTTGAACTGTGTACAAATGTTTGGTTATATCCACTTCTGACTCTGTTATGACCTGCTTTCATATTACTTTGGAAGAGGCATACATTAGAAAGTAGGCAGAATATTTTTCTGACTTCTCTGTGGTATGGCTTTGTTTTTGGTCTGCCTAGAGAAGGACATACACATCATGAGTGTCTAGAACTCTGTACAGTGTTGGGAAAATGGGAAGAACCAGTTCACTGTTCAGATTTATTCTGAAAGTTCATTCTGTGTGCTCAGTTGGGCATGTTTATTACTGCCTAATATCTGCCTGTGATTTCAAGTCATTGCTTCTGAGTGATGCTCATCACTGAATTTTGAAGCCTGTACAAAGACAACAAAGTAGACTGTCAATTCTTATTATGATTCATGTCACTCTAACTGAATAATTCAGTGAAACATAGCATAATCACATGAGGCAAGACATATGTCAGCAGAATGACATTTGTGAAAAACACAGGACAGACCCAGCTTTACCCTATTTTGGAGCAGAGGGCTGGGGAAGCTTCCCTACTTCCCTTAGTTTCCTGGTCCTCTTTCCCCAAGATAGAAAGCAAATTTGATTCATCACTCTCACCTGAGAGATGAGTTTAACAAGAGCCTGCAAATTTGCTTTTAGTTGTCTTTACCATTTTCTTGAGGCAGGCATGCGGCACACCTTTTCTTAAAGCTAACTTTGAACAGTGATAAAAGCAAAGAGGTCTCAGCAGCTTTCTTCCCTGTTTGTCTTTCCTTCCTGCCCACGGGTCACTCAGGGAAGATGTCAAAGGTGACAGCTTATACCAGTTGCTACTGGAATTTTGCAATTAAATATTTATAACATAGGTGATCATCTCTTTCATTTCCAAAATAGAAAATTACCATTCTGTTCCAAATTTCAGGACTCGAAAACTGGTGGGAGAATACTGCTGCCTGATTATTTTTGAATTGTGCAAGGGAACATATTTATATTTTAAAACATTTGTTTTATTATGAGCTGATGGCCTCTGTCTATGGTAGACATCCATCACAACTAAACATGAGGGTTGAGTATTTGTTTCCTAAGAGAAAATATGACTAAAGTGCAGGGTTTACTGATAAGAAATATATTGAGTCATTTGGAGTTATTTTCAATCTTTCATCTACCTCCCCCTTAGATGTATTTTTGATTTTTAAAAGGAAAAAATAGTTGGTATGTTAACACTAACAGGAAGTACTTAGGAAAACAGAGACTACAAGGGAGAAATTTGTAACTGAGAAAAAGTAGAGAAGTAAGGGTATTTGAAGTAATATAAAAGGCACAGTACCAAAGTCAGTCAAATAATACCATGAAGCCTCATGCATTTTTTATCTTCAACAGAATAAAAGAGAAAGGTGGGTAGATTTTTTCTTCCGTATCTTCACTGATTGAAACACACTCAAAATACAGAGCTGTTTTGGATACAGAAAAAAAATAAATGTTAAATTATTAAATGTTTAAATTAAATGTTAAAAGTATCAAATGGGCATAAAATTGTAATGAGAATTTTTAAAATGTAAAGACAAAGCTCAAGTGACATATGGGGTGTAATTTCCACTAATGTTCAGTGGCTGACAGGTACCTACCTAGTATCTGTGCCTTCAGAAACATTCCATTAGTCCAATTTTTAATAGCGCAAAGGGCAAAGGCAAAAGTCCACTGGGACAGTGTGTTTGCACATTTATCTGCACAGTGTTCCCTGTTCATGGACACAACTATTTTCAATTTAAACTTCTTATGGGACTCTAGGTGAACTTGTAATTTAACTGCTCAGAATCTAGAAGCTTCCAACTAGACCTTTTGGTGACCTCTGCTTTCAAAATTTTATTCCCTAATTGAGGAAATTAATTAGACTACATTCAGTTTTGGAATTTAACAGCTTTTAAAAGCTACAAAAAGAAACTTGATTTCTTCACTTTAACCAGCCTTCAGAAGCATTTATGTTTTAACATGTAGTTTTAGGGAGAGATAGTAGCTCCATGTTTGGTCAGATTTTCATGTATGTAAGACTGTAGAGTTTAGTTTTGTGAAAGATGAATTCACTGTTTAAACTCTAGTCTATTAAGTTATAATATATTTTATAGCCTACCAGTTGAAAATTATAGCTGAAAAGAAATCCACATATTTCAAATATGGATCTCAGCTAATTTCAAGCCTTACAATATTAGAAAAGCAACTTGGGTGCTTCCTGCTGAGGTGCTGGGCTTTGTGGCAATAGATTAATCTCAACATCAATATAACAAGGAAAAGCAGAAAATAAAGTTTCAGTGCACAGCACTGCATAATTGTATGCAGTGGGAAAAGGAAAGAAGGGGTTGATTTATGAGGGAAAATTCCTGAATAAATAGAACAGGAAGGATGGACTTCATGTAAACCAAATGTAATCAGACTGCTGACACTAAAAGTAAAGAAGGTCAAATGGATTTTTTTTTAAGTTTAGATTGAAGGAAAGCTGGCAGGTGAGGAAGATCTTGGGATGCTGCATCCTCTAGATGTGAAGATATAAAACCCTGTATCCTTGAATAAAAGCTAGAACACAAGTTGATACAACGGAAGAAGGAAACAGTGAAGAACAAGTCTTGTTTAATCAGAGGATATAAAAACAGACAAGCAGGCTAACAAGAAATGTATGTTTGACATAAATGCTACAAGTCTAAAAATAACATAATTAACTGGAATAGCAAGTGATATGTGAGGATATTGAAATAACAGGTAATAGCCAGAAATGGGTGAAAATGATAAGATAGTGAAATATTGAGGGTGTAAGATAAGGTCTACCCCACCAGTCATCCAGCCCAGAGAGTGACAGTGGCTGTGACATGCCTTGTTAAAATGAAATTAAAATTGTAATCTAAAAGGGTACAATGTTTACATGTGTCATGGAGATTCTTTACTGGCCTCATATTGTAAGCTCAAGGTGAATGAATAATATCAATCCAAAGAGACTTTTAAACAGTCACATAAAAAACTCCACCCACACCCCAAAATGGTCCTATTTAAACAGACTATTAGAGATTTAAAGAGAGTAGTTGGTCCTTCAAAAAGTGTTCAGGTAAGAAAAATCTTCAAGTATGTAAGTTTCAACAAGTTAACTGCAAAGCTATAATAAGGCAGGCCAGATAATATTCTGAGGAATAACTTGAAGGTATAAGAACTACTAATATAAACTTTCTCAAACATATCAGAAAGAGGAAGCCTGTCAGATTTTGCCAATAGGTGATCACAATTTAAAAGAAATGCTTGAGAAAGATTCATTGAGAAAGAGTCATTGCAAAGTTGCTAAATGAGTTATTGCATCGATATTCATCACAAAGATCTGTAAAGAGACTACACACAGCCTTTCTTTAGAAGTGAGTGAAGAGTCTGAGGCACTGTATCAAACTGATGTGTCAGCAGAGGAGGTTTCAAAGAAGTCTATCCAATAAACAGGAAAAAGACACCAGAAGCAGATGTTCTAAAGGAACTCAGATTTGAAGCTGCCAAGCTATGAGGCTTGCTATCTAGCTATGTCGTCATTCAACCAATACCAAAGGAACTAAAGTTGATCAATACTTTAATTTCTTAAGGGGGGTTACTAAATATTTGAACAACTGTTACTTCTATACCAGAAAAATTGTAAAAAGCTATAAAAATATTGAATTAAAATATACTAGAAGAGATTAGAAAAGGTATTAACATACATTTTGCAGGAAACATCATGCTACTCCAGGCTTTTGAAGATTTTTGTGTAACTCCATTTTAGGGAAGCACTGATGATTTGTACAGCCTCAATTTCCAAAAAGTTTTTGACAATATACCTCAATAGAAATTATTATAAATAACACTGGGAGGTCATTCCATTGATAAAAATGTAGTTAACAACCAAGGGACAAAGGTATGAGTAAGTAATTGGTTCTCACTACTTACAGAGTCTCTAGGCAGCTTGTGCTATGAAGAAGAAAAAAAGACAGCTCTCATTATATCAGTTAGTAAAGTAACTATGCACTAAAAACGTTACTAAAAAAGAGAAATCTTAGTTAATTTTGGATAGTTCCCTGAAGATATTGTTTCCATGCCTAACATTGCCCAAAGAGAAAGAGAGAGGGGGGGGGGAGAGAGAGAGAGAGAGTGCATGTTGGGAAAGAAAGCAAAAATAAAGCAGAAAACAACATTATGCTACTATATTATCATTTTGTGCCAAAACTGAGTATTGTTTGCAGTTCTGGAAAGCCTTTCCTAAAAGCGTGTGAAAGAGCAGCTAGAAGAGGCACAGGGATACATAACTAATGATCAGAGGTACAGAGGATTTCTGTACATGGAAGAATTGAACAGGTAAATATTTCTAGACCCAGAAAAGAACAATTTATGGAAGACAGAGTAGAAATTCAGAGGGTTGTAAAAGGAGAGGATGACTAGAAGTAATTGCTCACTATTTTATACCTCTCTCAAGAATAAGAAAACACCATATAAAATTATCAGACTAAAGGTTTAAAACAAACATCACACAGTTGATTGTCCAAGGACCCTCTAAGTAACAAAACTCTAAATGGTTTCAAAAAAGATTTAAAGAAAATCTATAATGAAAAGACATTATGTGGCTCAGGAATTCCCCAAAACAGATTTCCAAAAGCAGTACTGCTGTGGATATTTTCCCATATTCGCTCATTTTTCTAATATTTCCCACATTTACCTTGGGCCATAGGATTAGTGAGAACCAAAGTCCATATGTTTTGCCTTCAGGTTCTCCACACACCAGACCTGAGGTGTATATCCTTCATTGCCTCATATCTTTTGGGTTCTTGCTAGTGTCATTCTACAAAATCTATAAATTTGCAATATATTATCTTGAGTGGAAAATGAAAAAATGTCTCCAAAGTTACTGGCTACATTTCCAAAAAGGATATTGAGGCTTCCATTGTAAACTTGGGTTATACATTCTTTGGAGCAGTAACCACTTTCTGTTGCTATATGTTTCTTCTAGGTAGGGCACTTAATCCTGAGAAACAAGAAGGCACCGCATAATTTCTCAGGGTTCAGAGACATGTCTCTGTTCCTCCTGCTCCCAGATAACTGTGCAGTTATGAGTGTAGATCTCCAGGTGTTGGATCAGAGCTGTCTGTCTTCTTGTGTCATGGCCATCCTGCACAGCAACTCCAGATGTTGCCACCAATGCAGAAATGTGTAGAGACAAACCTAAAATAAGACGCTGTTCAGCATTAGCTTTTGTAAATCTAACATGAGCTTTTCCTCTTTTAACCAATCTAAACTTCCTCCAAGGGAGTATATTGTTCTGTTTTACTTTTGGCCTTCTTTGGGCTGACCTCCCCTAATTAAGCCAACCTATTGGAGAGCCAGCATCTTACGGCCTCCTAAGACATGCACAGCCAGAAAGTCATGTGTCTTTTCTGCTTGATCTGACCTCAAAATGAGAAGAAAAGGATTAAAAACAAGCAAATGCCTCTCTTAAGAGAGAAGGGAGAAAATCCAGCTGCTGGCAGGCAGACAGCAGCAGCCGAGCAGGAGCACGCTCCCCCTTGCCTTCGTCCTGGGCCCCTGCGTGAGCGCTCAGGGTGGTCCCCAGGGAGCTTGCAGGGACACCTCAGTCCACCAGACACACAGCAAAAGCTTTGTGATGCCAGGTGAATAACTGTTATGAGACTTAATGGTCATTTTTTAATCACCATCTGTGTCAAGGAATAGCAGGGAGAGACAGTTTAAATAATTAAATTGAGCCATGCAGCACTGAGAGAAGCTTAAATTACAGGACACCAAGTCTTGTATTAGAACTTTACTGAAGTGCATTAAAGAGAGTGTATTTCTAGCCACCTCTATACCAAGAAAAATCCAAATATAGACACAGTTATGTTGACTTAAATATGTCTTCTTTGATTTACTTATTCAAGCTGAGGAAGTGATATTAAATTCCTGAGTCAAAGCACCATTTTTACTGGAAGATTTTGCCAGCATGATTGTATGGATGTAGCCATGTTGGAGAGCGGATCCAGCCTTTTTATTTATTTATCTATTTATTTTGAACTGTTAAATAGGCCTTTGGTATTGTACTTTCAATCACATCTTTCAGAAAAGACAGACACAGAAAAACAACCAAACAAAAAGCAAAACCAACCAAACAAAAAAGAACTCATTTCATGTAGATGCACCTGCTTCAGTGACTGATGAATTTCTTCCATCATTTTACCTCTACACATATTTTTATTGCAACAATGAATAATTCTTACAGAACAAAGTAAATTCTGGACTTGACAACGTATTTAAGAATATAAAGCCACTTAGAAGTTTACCTACTGATTATCCCACATACATATTTCAGTATTCCTTGAAATATGACAAGAAAAGATACAATATAGCTTTGCTTGAAATAAGACATCCAGTGTTTCAGACTGTTTCAAAACTATATTCCTTCTCCAGCAACAACGTGCTGTTGTGCCAACTCCTAAATAACCATAAATTTCTTTTTTATAAACCTTAATGAATACTTGGCCAAGATGCTGTAACTATTGGCTTCTACCTTTGAGCAGAAATGGAAAAAAAAGAAAAAAGCGCACACTGACTAAAATGGAAAAAAGATCACAGCAAAACCAATGTTGCATTTTGCATGTACTGTGAAGGAAACCTTGTTTTCGTGGTGTTGCAGTTTTCAGTGTTTTTAATCTTAAAGTGGCTGATCAATTTAAGGTAAGTGGCAGGCATTTGGCCTAGTTCCCAGGCTCTGCTTTCCTCCCAGAAAAGAAAGGATTCAGTCAGACACACAGACAAGGGGCATCATCGGTGGCTCTCACATTCCAAGCATTTTAACACAGATTAGGTTGGAATGGTTTTACTGTTTACTGAAATCTCCTAGGTGTTGCATTTTATCCCCCTCTGGCTGTGGTTATCCAGGTTGAGCTTCTCAGGTCAGGACCTCCATAAGAAAAATGGCTTGGAGAGCCTTGAAGGGAAATGCACAGCACAGGTCAAGACTCCTTATTAAAATGCAATTTCAGCAGCTTATTGGAAAATGTAAGTCCCCAGACAACAGGTAATTTAGCAGTGAACATTTTTCCTAAAGCTTGCAGCAAGGCAAGAGCTGTTTTACATGCATTCCAGAGGAAAAAGCGAAGATAATCTTCTTAACAAGGACAAAACCTCAGCACTTTTTGTGTCTGGATATAACCAGCAGATAATTAAGTGTTATTTTTAGCCTTTTTTTTTCCTTTTAGGTGCAATAAAGTATAGATTACAATGTCCAACAACTAATTCAAATTTGGCTTTACTATGTAATTGTAAAAATTTAATAGGTCTTTTTAAGAGACTATCTTCAAACAATAGCTTTTTATAAATATAAGCTGTATGTTTTAATATGCTTACCCATTTTGCAGACACTCGTGATGGATTTTCGGAGATACTAGGACAATAAATTAGCTCAGGCTTCCTGGAACTGAACACTCACACAAGTGAGAGTTCACGCTATTTGTTTTCAATGGAGTTATCAAATGTGCGAGTGTGCACACTACTGCCATCAGAGCAGTGAGTGTGAGGCTACGAGAGTGTTGGTTGTTTTCTTAATGATAGCTTCATAGTTTAAATAAGCCTTCCTCACCTCTCACCTCCCTCCCCATATTTTTTTCTGGTTAGTTATGCCTTTGAAATTAAATTGATCACCAGGTTGAAATGCCCAAAAGCAAACTGGTGGTTTGGAATATTTAAGCAGGATCAGAGCATAAAAAAATTGGGGGTGCACTTTTTGTTAACAAATTAAGACATTTTTTCAAATATACGTACTGCAGGCAATTTATAGAGAAGTTTCCCTTGAAAATGTCAGTCTTTCCACAGCTTGGCTTTTAATGACCCCTAATAACACATTTGAAGGCACTCTGTTCCTTGAATGATACATGGAAGAATAATGTTCCAGATGTATACATGAGCATGCATATGCACGTCAGTGATTTGACTGAACTGAGCTGACCCTGCCCGCTGCCTCTGGAGTCCTGGCCTCACAGAAGCACTCTGGGAGGTATCAACACATTGCATCCAGGTGCCAGCGCCTTTCTGGAAATCATCATTACATGGTCAAAGACTACGTCATTAATGCCATTTCTCCTCAGTTCACTCTTTAAAAAGCAATCAGTAAATTCAACAGGGAAAGCTGCTCATTTAATCAAGCAAGTTAAACGACAAGTGGATACACTTGTAGTCTTAACTAAGAGCTGGCGAAGTGGTGCTGCAGTGAGACTTTGTGAAGGCTCGGAAGGCATCATAAGGCAGGGTATTGCTGGGGGGTGAGGAGCTGTGCCTGGTCCATGTGCACCGAGAGGCAGGGAAGGAGTTAACTGCGGCCCCGAGGAGGGGCAGGAAGCAGACCAGCTGTATGCAATTGCAGCTGCTGCTATAAAAAGGCTTTGCCTTAGAGGATAGGGAGTCACACCAGAAGGGAAGGAAATTTTTCTTGTGAGCTTAGTTCAGTTTTGTAAGGGAAGGAAGTGGGTTCCTGATGGCTGGGTCTGGGGTCTCTGAAATTTGGAGGATCTTGCAAGTATCTGGCTGGTAAAGAGGATGTGACCCTCGTCGATGGCTCTTACTTGCTGCTACAGTTGTCCAGCCAGTATGCGTCTTAAACCTTCTTCAGAAAACTGTTTCTGTAAAGCTGCATGTGTGCATTTAGCAGGAAATTGTGGAATGAATGTTGTAAAAGATAATGTTGTATCTTATACTGATTTCTTTCTGTCTACCTCTCTGCAGAAGCCTGGCACTGGCTCTTCTGCAAGGGGAGCTCATTTTCTTATGGCACTGCTCTCATGAGGTCTGTGAAAGAGAACAAGGTGTAGGTAGGTCAGGAAGGGGTGTAAGATGCTGACTGGGTACATCTGTAGCAACAGCTCTCTCAGAACAAAGCTACCCTTGATAGAAGGGTTCAGCTGTAAAGGGAAGGAAGCATCTTCCTGACAGTCCTTGAGGAAATGACTTAACTCTTGAGGGGAAGAGAGCAGAAGGAAAAATCTGCTTTATACAGCCCAATAAATATTCTTGCACATACAGATATGGTTAAAAAACAGGTTTTACACTTGGCAATGATTTATTCCATGGGTTGCTGTTATCTTCCCCCTCACAACCTTTATATAAATTCTTCTATGATGGATAATCTCAGCTAAACGTGTCCTACTAGTACAAATACATTTCCTTGGGGTTTAAAAAAAAAAAAAAGGAATCTATTAAGATGTTATCAGAAACTAGATGAAAGGATTTCACCTATGTTTTTAAGGTGAAGGCATGCACGCAGGTTGAGCAAAAAGAATAGCAATAGATAAATAAAAGTCATTTCTAACCACAGCTTCTACAGCTGCCAGAAGTCTCCAGGTATAGCACATGGCACACAACACCCTTGGCCATTCTTGGCCTCTGGCTTTCTTCCGCTGCCTCTACAGAGTGGCTGGCTGTCTCCTGCTTTCCTTTGGCTAGTCTGTGGAAAACAGAGAGAGTTTTATTAACCAAGATTGCACTGCTCGGGAATGGCTCATAGCTTGCCAAGCTAATCATAGCAAAGTGTTGCAAGATTAGATTTGTCCTGGCTGGCTAAACCAGACTCCTATGAGACAGAAGGCAAAAAGAAATAGAAAATGAGTACGGTAAATAAGATTTCCTAGACAGGAACTAGGGAAAATTGTGCTGCAGAATACAAAAGAAGTAGCAAGGCTGATTATCATGAGTATTTGAGATCCTGTGACACAGGTAAATGAGAATATAATGGAGTTCAAAATGGATGAGCAATGGTATTTGCCTTTCACATTGCTTGGGTTGTAGGTGGTTGTCAGACACAACTTTCCCAGAGAGGTTTAAGGAAGTCTGAGCTTTCTCTTCCACCACGTATGACTGATCAGCAAGTAATTGTACCTGCTGTGTCTCATGAAATGGCAGTGGCTGAACCTGCTCAGACCAAGCCACATATTTTGGTAAACCTGGCTGGCTTTACAGAGTGCAGGGGAAGTCTCATTTTACAGGCATCATGAGTCCACGTGTCATAGTGACCATTGTTTAAAGAGATGGAAGTCAGCAGCTGACTGGCAATTTCGGTTCCTTCTTTCTTCTAGCCCAGAACTTCAGATAAGGACCATTCAAAAGAGGTTGTGGAAGGAGACTCCTCTGTTGGTTTGCTTAGGGTTTGTCTACACAAAGCTCTTGCTATGCCTGAGTGATTCTCTGTGATGACCCTTGTAGGGTACAAGCAGATAACTAAGATGCTATGGTTTAGCAAGACATCGTTAATTAGTGAGACTGCTATACATTCAACATCAGTAGTCCTCATCTATCCTATAAAGTAAAATATGACTTATATTCTCTTAATTCTATTGTGTGCAGTCATATAGTTTAATTCTGGGCATGCAAAGAAATGTTCTTATTAAACTTATTCCTGCCCAAATTGTAAGAGTATCAGGAAAAATAATTTTGCCCTCAATGCACATCCTACTTTCATCAAAATTAACATGAAAGTGTGGACACCCTTGAGAATCTTTGCCTGTATCAAGATATATTACGGTATATATGCTCTTAATAACTGAGGTAGGAGGAGGCCTAAACTCTTGAAATGGTTTATTTATGTTTGTTTGTTTGTTTGTTTACACAAGCAGGCTATCCTGAGGCATGCAGCTGTCTTTGTAGACTGCATCTGAAGTTATAGGCTTGGTGAATGATATCAACAAAACAAACATTAGGTCAGACAGATGCTTTAGTGGTTTGGTTGACAGAATTGCAAAAGAATAGTAGCCAAAAGACTTCAATTTACTCCCCAGTTAGGTCATTTATTATTATTTATTTCTTACAAGAACATCATGATTAAAGAGACTCATCATTCAGATTATACAGTTCAGTCATTCATTTGAAGAAAGCCAAAAAATGGGATTGTTGATTGCTAATAACTGAGCTAATCTCCCAAGCTGTTGGCATGACAGACAGTATTCTTTCGACTTCAGCCAAAATTTTCAACAGTGAAATCCTATGAAAGTTCTCTTTCTTCAGAGAGCTTGGTAAGAGCAAAGCTCTCTGGACATCTGGGTCTCAGTCATTAAAGCAGAAGGTCGCTCACATCTTTACCAAGTTCCTATATTATTTCAAATTAGTGTGCAGCATCCCCCTCTAAGGTAAACTGGAATATAATAAACTGTGTTTGAAATCTATACCCATGTACTTGTTTAATAACCTAAAAAAATATTTTAACAATTGCATTCACTCTCACAAAGTCTCTGTGATTGGTCACAAATAATTATATCCATATTTAAACTTACATTTTTGGAACATAGGTGCCTCTTACAGGCAGTTTTCCATTAACTTCGTTTTAAGGCTATAAAGCCTGACATTTCTCATGCTCCAGGTCACAATGCACACTTTCATAGGAATCTATAAAATGTATGAGTAAGGTAGCTCTTAGAAACATATGTTGCTTTTCTGTGTATATAATGGTAAATTTTGAAAAAGGAGAAACTTTTAGTTTTTTCTAGCAGGAAAAACTCCTTTCTACTAGAAGGAGACTGGGGGAAAATAACAGTAAGTTCTTCAAATGCTCAGATGCTACAAAATAAACAAAATAGGCCAGGATATTTGTTGGATGACTTCCCCGCCAAAAACCTAAGAGAGTAACTGTTGACTTCAGATATTAGCTCTGCTCCGCTATAACCATACCACATATTGCATCAACTTTTCCAGACAAAATTTAGAAGCCAAATTTTAAGACTCATGTCATTAGCTTATCCATTTAATAAAGAATTCCCAAAAAGAAAATTTTAATCTAGGAAAAAAAAAAAAAAAAGGAATAACAAGGAATTTCCTTAGAGAATTCACAAAATCTTCTGTAGATCCTGTCTTTGTTTGTAGATTCTATTCTCTTCTTTATTTTTTTTTCTTTTTTCTTTATTTTTTTTTCTTTTTACTGTTTTCAGGCCTCTAGTTTAATATATAACTGATAGAAAGAAAGAGTAAGAGGAGGGAGAGAAAGAAAAGGAGTGAAAGAAAGAAAAAGGAAAAGGAAAAAAGAAAAAGTAAGAAAAAAGAGAGAAGAAAAAAGAAAAGAAAGAAGGAAGAAAGGAAGAGAGAGAGAAGTACTGTGGCTTGTAATTATTAAGACAGCTGATCCCACTGTTTCAACAGTTTCATTTAGTGGGTTCAGTTCATCCTCTATCTCGTTCAGTTAACATTAGCTAGGAAATTCACAAAGAAGTAACTACTGAGTGCCAAAAAATGACCTTGCTGAAGTTATTTTACAGACCAGTTTGGTAATATTTCCCTGCTATTTGTAGAGCAAACAGAATAGTATCTCTATGTTCACAGTTATTGAAAGAGGACAGCTAGCTTATGTGTTCCCACATTTACCTCCAATAAATTACAGATGCAGCTGCTGGCATCTGGGTATCTGATTCAATAATAGGTGTCTGAATCTGGAAGTTAGTTTCTGCTTGTTTTTTTGTTCTTTTTTTTCTTTTTTTCCATTTTGGCCCTTCACTTATAACAGCAATAATCAGAAACCATTGACAAGTCTTTCCATTTTTTTTTGTGAGTCAGTTATTTTGTTAAGAAAGAAAGTTCTTCATAGTTTTTCCTACCGCAACGTATTGCAGATTTGTACAATGTACTTAACAGTCTGCTGGTGAACAAACTGATTTGTCAGTGAAAATTTCAGCATTGTCATGTGCTTTTTTTCTTGAAAGTTACAACCTATGGAATTTTTGAAAATGGATCATCTGTTGTGTGGTGTTGAGGTTTATCTAGCTGGCAACCCCTGGTCAGACTTTTTTGAAAACAATTGGAGAAAAAAAAAAGTTATGGGTAGCATAGATGAACAAAATCTTTTGTCCATGAATACAAGCATAAAGCTTTAGGACAGCATGTTAGTTTAAGGATTCCATTATATTATTCATAAGAGCGTGGTTTAGTCTTCTAGACTTGTATTATTATATTCTGCCTAAATCTCCCTGTCACATCAATTAAATACGCCATTCTTTTCTACTTCTCACGCTGAAACGTTTATGTAGTGTTGTTGGTATAACTGTCATTGTTGTGTACAGGTGATTGACTTTGCCTGGTGGATGTAGTGATACTTGTCTGCAGCAAGCTTATAAAGCATTCAAGAGTCCTAAGGAATGAAATACTATGTGCATGCCAAATGCAAAACCTAACAATAGATTTTCATATATATGTTTGTATTTTCAGTCATTTTGGCATTCTGATGTTTTGAAAGGAGAAAATAGGTTCTACATGTGACATAAGGTATGTTTAAAACAAGGTACACAGATGGAGCACATATCCAAAAGCAGTAATTGATTCTGCATCTCTTGATCTTTCTAAGTAGATACATCTAAATAGACGTTTTGCCCATAGAGCAAATTGCACGATAGTAAAACAAAAGGCATTACATTCAGCACAGCCTGAATGACATTTAATAGACTGTCATGTAGGTAGTGAGACTAAAAAAATGTGGCTTGTGCTGTCAGAGGTCAAACTAAATTGCTGTGCCTCATTCAGTCCCTGAAATCTGTAAAATATATTAAAGCCCAGCAGTGCACTAAGGGAAACAGAAAATGGTCAGAAGATAGGACAGTGACCCAATCTGAGCTTGGCTAAAAAGTCAGTATGTTGCAACTTCATTTTTACAATATGTCATGGCATTAAGGGTCAAGATATCTATTTACCTCTTCTTCTAAAGATGCAGCATTTCTTCCATAGTGTTCTCAGCAGTAACCACCAAAATATGTTTTTCCTTCAGCACCAGAGCTTGCAGTCTCACTTTCCAGTATTTTCCTATCTTACTTGCAGACCCAGAATTTGTCAGCAGATATAAATTAAACAAATTGAGAAGTCAGGCAAAATATTTTATACAAATATCAGAGCAGAACATTCTAGAATAGTACTATTGGAAAAGTATGTTGAACAATAGTCTGAGCACATTTCATCCTGGAAGAAATTCTAGAGCAACCTAAAACATTTAGGTGATGTTACTCACTGTGGTGGGTAAGAAAGTGTAGCCTTAAGAAATCAAGTTGTGAAAAAGCTGAAATTTAAACAATATAAGCAGTATACTCTTAAGAGTAGAAGTTATGTCTGGAATCTTAAATGCTGCTGCATCACTGTTGTTGTATTATTACGCATGTTAAAAAATTATCTAAGAAAGGTTTTGGAGCAACAAGACTACGCAGCCTCATCACAGTTCTATGGAAACAGCAAAGTGCAAGTAAATATAATATAACCTGACAGGATGTGGATAGGTTATACATTTGCAGATAAAGACAACCCGAAAGATGTAATTTACATGGATTTCAAAAAGTTTTGATAAGAAATTAATAAGGAAGTCGAAAAATCATGCATCACTGGGCAAACAACTTGCATGGATTAAAAATTTGTTAAATGATAAAATCAAAGTAATAACAGGTGCTCTTCAAAGTGATAAAAAAATAATAGTAAGATATGCCAGGTGTGGCTATGGGCAAAGGTGTTATTTGAAGCACTTAGAACTCACGCCATGGAAGAGGAAGTAAATTTTAGGTTGGAGAAAGTGATATATTCAAAGACAAACACCAACTGGAAGAATAAGAGATGTTCGCTATTTCAAAAGTGTATTGGCTTTCCAAAGGGTTTGATAAAATATAAAGAAGGAAATAAAATAGGTTTGGTTTTCCAAGCCTGCTTGTTTGTTTTTGTTAAAACAAGATAGGCACAGAGGCACGGAAAAGCAGTATGGAGAGTGAGAAATTTCAGCTGCAATTTCTCATTCAGTTCTTGTACCATGGCTGATTTTTTGGATCAACATATGATGTCAACAAACCATCCTGTGTCTGCTCATAAACTTTGATTCTTTGTGAAAAATGACATTGAATTACATTACAGTGTATTTCTATTTAATGTCAGCAACTAATGTTAGCAATTTTCCTTCGGGTGTGGAGAGATTTTAAAAACAGTACTGCCTTACCTACTTTTGCAAGTGAAATGTGTCCATTATACAAGACAGAAGAAAAAAATATATATATGTATATACGCTCAGTTCTGGTAAGGTGTCCTTTGTGTGTCAAGTTACCTTTGCAGTCCTATAGTACAGAGTGAAAATATGGATAACATGGAGGCCAAATGGTCTCTGTTACACACAGAGCTTGTAAAGATTAATATGATTTTAATCCTAAAGAAAACAAAAAGTTGAAAGGCAGCTGACCACAATATTGACAATTCTCAGGGATTTCTTGACTTGCCAGCCCATCTGCTGTCCCCAGCTGTGCAACAGTAGATCAAAAAATAAAAATGACAAACGCAAAGGCAGTGAATTTCTGACAAAGAAAAGGAAATATTTCCTTCAGCAGTGTGAAGTCAGACTAGAATTTAACACTGCAGGGGTTGTTGGAAAATGGCTGCAGTTGGATTTTAAGAAAGGCTTGTTCATTAGTTGTTTGTTCATTAACATTCGTAGCTATACAAGCCAACCCTGTGATAAGAGTGCTCAAACTTCCTGCCTCAGGGAATAGGAAATCAGGACTAAATCTCCCTGAATACATAGTTTTTGACAATGACAAACAATGCCTAGTTGGGAAGATGCTTAATTTAGTGCTTGCTGTCAAATCTAATGCTTTTCTGCCTTTAGTCCTGCCCTTGAGGCCAGCCCGCCTGTGTGAATCATTGCTGCACCAGCCCTCAGGGTTCCCCAGACTGGACTGGCTGTTACCCTGACCTGGGCCATGGACACCATCAGCTTGAAGTTCAGTTCTCAGAGTAATATCAAAGAGATGGGAATGTCTCTCTGAAAGGATGTAACAGAGTATGCAGGTGGGAGAGGAAGATCTAATAACCATCAAACAGTGCAATGTCTGCTTAATTTACTATCAGCTGTTTTAATATTCAAAGTCTCCTAAAACTATTATCATATAATTTTCTCCCTTCTCTCTCTTTCAGTTGTCCAGTCTGGATGGTTCTTCCACGTCATAACTGTAGTCCTCTTTCCCATTGCAAAAAACATCTCCAAAACACATCATCTCCTCTCTCCAGCTTCTAAAACTTTTGCCTGTGCCTACGATACACACATCCAATACCTTTTTTCATTGATTGTCAGCTGCTTTCTTTCAGTATTTTGTTTTCTCTTCAAATCTTCATTCTCCATACAAACTCTCTTCAGGATATTTTTTTATAGTCTAAAAGATCATTGCCAAAGGACTTCTTCCCACTTTCTCTGTTCAGCATGTCTCATCCCTGGACATGCATCTAGTTTCATTTTCCTCTGATGTTCAGTATCAGTAATAAATGTATACCTGCCTGCTGTGGGAAATTACAACTGAGACCTAGTCGTCTAATGCTAACATCAAGTTTGACAGTTCTTACATTCCATCATCTCATAATGACTCAGAGGAAGGCATGTCACTTGGTTTGCCTAGGTAGGAAAACGTCCAAGTGTCTTTCTTCCTTTTCATCAGTTCTTTATCTGTAGATTCACATTTCCTATTATGAAATTAATTACTTTTGTCTTGAAACTGTGACTACTGATAGGTAGTAACTCAAGGAGTGTTGCTGCCATGAATATTTACCCATTATAGTCTTCTGCCTCCTCTTTATTTTCAGCTTTTAAATCATGTTAAAGCAGATAAAAGACTTTTTTTTTTTTCATGGAAACGATACTGAGTGTTGAGCACAGAGCAAAACATTCATGTGTTAACCCTTTGTTTTGGAGATGCCCATGCAAAGAACTCCAACACCCACCAACAGAAAAAAATCAGTTTGTGCCTCTGAAAAACAGCTGAGAAGAAGTAAGTGAAAGTGGATCACTGAGTGACTGGGCAGCCCCCGCCACTTGCAAGTCTCTAAGGGGTTCAAGGCTAGATGAGTCAGAGCACACTGATATCTGTTCAGAGCATTCTTCTGTAATAACCAAACTGCCTCACAATTGTTCTGCAGAAAAAAAAATTACTTGTTTGTTCCTCATACATTTAAACTTTTCATAGCAGGATCTCTGTTGTGCAGCACTGTGCTAGCTTATGGCACTACATAAATGATTATGTCCCCTGATAATATCCAGAGATGGAAAAAGAACAGAGATTTAATGGGGACCGAGCTGGCAGAGTGCAGTAGCTCATGCCCAGATAGAAGTTGTCTCTAGGGTCTGTATTCATTAAATGCCTTTGAGCTTGCATGAAACTACAAGTTGGAGGAAGTGAATTTGTGGCAGAGTTAGATGTAAACAATGTCAGTATTGTTGATAGTTTATGTGTTCCATATGATTCCACATGTCTGCAAGTCCATAATATCACAGTTTCACCAGTTGTTCACTGTGAAAATACTACATTGCACGCAAGTTCCCCCTGCAACTAAGTAAAGATACAGCAAATAGCAGCAGAGAAAAAAAAAAGGCAAAAAAAAACACCTTTTCTTACTCCTACTCACTAGATGTTCTTTATTTGTTGAATGAATTTACTATAATGTGAAGTTCACAGAAATTTCTATGCATTGCTCAGGGACACATTGTGAAATTTGGGTGATTAGGTCAGATACAACCTTACAGATAAAATCCAGCTGTTGAACACAATTTTACTGGGTCATCATGGAGCTGTTTGTAGCAGCAGCAGCGTTCTGCGGGCTGCTCCACGACTTCACGGGAGAGAAAAAGTGACCACTGTATTCTCAACTGAAGCAACAAAGTGCAGTAAGACATAGCACTGACATGTATCAGCAAGGTGATTGTTAACTGACAGAAGCTCTGTCTCTAATACAGCCCACAGCAGGCTTTTCTGTAGGAGCAGCCCCTTGCACTACGTATGTCCATACAGGTTTCTCATATGTGTTCAGAGTCAGCAGCAAAGCCTCAAGATGGTATTGGCCATCCCAAGGAATGGGTTTATTTTTGCAGGTTCTGCAGTCTTAGGTTAAGAAGCAGTCAGCGTGAATACTTACTCACCACAGCCAGAATAGATCCAGAATGAATGGTCTCTCAGTTCCCCATGAAAACGGTGGCAGAAGTAGAAGGATCTGGTTAGCAGGTCCCAACCTGAGCATTGCTCTGTGTACCGACAGCAAGACTCGGGATTTGGTCATGTGCACATTCAGCATCTGGTACAGAGCCAAAAGCAAGCTTTGCCATGTAAAAGGCAGAATTGGTTAGGTTTCTGACATCTTAAAATTTGACCAATTTTGAACTAATCTACGTAGTCCCCACAAAAAGCATTTTCTTGACTCCAAGACTATACCACTGCCCGAACCCGTAACCTATTTGAAAGCCATGTAGATATGGAAACTTTTCAAACAAAATGAATGGTATTTTCACATGGTAGAAAATATTAAGCATCCTAAAGATAAGGGAAACTCAAGCTGTCCCATGCTGCTATTCATAAAACAGTTGTTCAAAAAACAACAAAGCAGAGATCTTTAGGTCATAAAGTTAGATTTCTCCTTCAGAGGCATTGTGTATCCTATATATATATATATATATATATAAAAAAGATACACAATATATATATAATATATATATTATATAATATATAATATATATAACACAATAATATATATATATTATTTCTTATTTTTTCAGAGCTTCTGTAATCCAGGAATAAACAATCAATTATTACAGCCCTGCTATATGTTATGATAGACATATTCTTGCATGGCTCTGTGCTGCAGTGGCAAATACAGGTTGAAGATGGTGAGTAAAAAGGTAGGTACTCATACTGTTTGAAGCTCAGGGATAAAACTCGTTTAAGTCAAGAACACGTTGCTCTCATACAGTTAATAGCAAGCAAATCAGGCAATGCAGAGGGAATTTGCAGTGAAAAGGATCCCTTTCAGTTTATATTTCATGGTTCTCTTTAAGGAGGGGTCCCCTCTCTTCTTTTATTTTTAAATCAATGTCTTTTACAGCAGTCATTGTGCTCCCAGTCCCCCCCACTGAAATGACAGGATGGGCTGCAGTTTATCCCAGTGGGAGAGCAGCAGCCGGGAAGCTGAGTGGTGGGATATCTTTGTAAGGGCTTGGCAAGTCCGACCGGGACAAAAGTTCTCCAGCAGGTTCGAAAGATGGATTCGGCCACTATGGGGCCAAAACAAACTAATAAACATTGGCCAAATTGTTCTCTGGGTGTAAGCTATCTTTACTACGATAGAAGCCAGGCTGAATCTGGTACCTGATGGCTGGAAGTTCTGTCTCAAAATAATTGTGACCGGGTTTTCTGAGGTAGCCACAGCTCCTGCCCACTCCTCTGAGAGAGGGAATCACTCAGCGCTCCTGAAAACCCAGCCAGTGGTTAACTTTACGTTTTCCCACAGTATAAGATGCCTTTTAAAATGCTTTCTAAGGCACTTTTTTGATCCCTGTAAGATTTCTTAAATCTGGAAAGAGTTTCTGGTGGGAAAAAAAATGCAAGCTTGATCATTTAGCTGCTGGGTTAACTGGAAAAAATGAACAGAAAAACAAAACGATATGTTATTACTGAAGTCTCTAACCCTCTTTCTGTACACATATCAAGTACTTTTATGAGAAAAAGAATGTGACACCCCAAACTTCAACTTTCCTCAAAAAAAAGCCTATTTTCTGGCTAATATGGCCAGAGGAAACAAAAAAAAAAAAAAATTTGCATGCCCTGGGCCAAATATGCACCTGTGCACTGTTGTGGTGCCTATGCAATTCCCTCCTTGATATGACTAGGTTTTCAGTTGTGATTACATTTTTCAAGGAAAATAAATTTATTTCTGAATTCAGAGACCGTGTTTGCATCTTTTAGTTTTCAAGATAGTTTTTTATGTTCTATTGAAGACACCATGAAAAAAAGACTTCTTTAAGCTAAAGAAATATTTCAGTCCCTGTACAGCTGTTACTGACAAATGAGTCACAGAAGCTGTAGAGGGATGCTGGGTTATTCATTCACTGCATCTAAATGAATTGAAATGCTTTACCACTAAAACATTCATCATATTTAATACATACCATACTGTACACTTACTAATAACTAGCAGAGCACTTTTTTGCTTTTTAAAATTTCTTTTGCCACCACACCTTAAAAATGCTAAACTTTCCTTGTCCTACTAATCCAGTTCTTTCCTCGGGCAAGAAAAGGGTTTCTCTTAGTTCTCCAATATCTCCTCTTTATTTCTTTGTGAACTGAAGTAATCACTGACCTAACAGGAATAAATATGATTCCAAGAACAGTGCTCATCAGAAAACTACTAGTCCGGAGCCAGAAGAGGGAGCCTAGAGAGCAAAATACTGTTCTTATTTGTTTGCCACCAACTTCAAGGATGCTTTTTTTTTTCTTCCTTTCTTTCTTTCCTCTTTTTTTCTTTTCTTTTCTTTTTTTTTTTTTTTTTAATAATTGTTCCACAATAGATCTGCATAAGGGCATAGAAATTAGAATAATAAGAATTGTCCTCCTCAAGTTTCACTGTTATGCAAAATATCATCAAAGAGCAGGATACATTGACCTTTGATCGTCAGACTTTGGAGAAGACACATACATGCCATAGTGCAAACCTCGGCTTTTTTTTTTTATTCTTATTTTTTGTGAATCTCAGCCATTCCATTCATTATACTCCCACTTTCTTTTGCATATGTTAGGAGGGAATAGATGGTATTTCTGGTCACAATCTTCATTTTCCCCAGTCTCACCTCCAAACCCTCATTATAGTAAGCTTTTGGTGCGTTTTTTTTCTCTCCTTCATTGTACTTTTCCTTATTTTGACCACTTTAAAAAATGGGAAAGGGTCCTCCCTGATGCTATCTGTTTGCTCATTTGTCCTGGTCCTGTTTTATTTGGATCATGGGAGCACTCTTGTAAGATGCACAGTTGTTCTACAGTCCCCAGCCATGAAGAGGAATTCTTTCAGCATCTCTGGATTCCATCAGAGCCACACAGGATGCCCTAAAGCTGTATTTGAGGCTTCAGAGCCACAGACTCAGTATTATTTTGTGTGCTGGGAGCCAATGTTCCCTCATAAGAAACAAGCATCTTTAGACAGACTCGATGTGAAGTTCACTAAAATCAGTTTTCCCTGTGGTTGGGACCATTAGGTCATCAATATCAATCAAACGTGAAGTAAAGGGAAAGAAGCAGCTGATGAAATCCACCCTGAATCCCTGATTCACAGCAATGAGAAGTACTTTTGTAAGTCCTGATAGGAACCAAAACCAAAGCGTTTCTTTTCATTCATTTATTTCCATGGACAACGGCTGAAGGTTGCCCGTAGAGGCTGTGGAGTCTCCATCCTCAGAGATATTCAAAAGCCTCC
Organism: Anser cygnoides; assembly: GCF_040182565.1. Lineage (NCBI taxonomy): Eukaryota > Metazoa > Chordata > Aves > Anseriformes > Anatidae > Anser > Anser cygnoides. The sequence continues at coordinate 25,455,055 of NC_089874.1, read as the reverse complement.
TGGACATGGCTCTGGGCAAGTGGCTCTGCGTGGCCCTACTTGAATGGGGGCTGGCCACGAGCTATAAAGGTACCTTCAAACCTCAACCACTCTGTGATTCTATGGATATAATAAGAACCAACTTCAGTTTTTAGATGTAATTTAGATTTAATTGAAACCAAAAGGTAATGAAAGTTTTTCTCTATTTATTTTGGTTTATGTTTTTTTACTATCTTGAAAAAAATGCTTTCAGCCTTGTTTTGATTTTTGTTTACTTTTAGTTTCTCTGTTTCTTAGTATTCTTAGATATCAGATCTCAGTATGGCACAAGAAAGATTCTCTGACAATATAACTTACTATCTGTCACGACATATGATACCAACTGCAACAGGCATTCAGGTGAGAGACTCACCTTATGATTTAACCAAAAAAAAAAAATGCATTTACGAAGCTTTGTGTTTCAAATTACTGCAAAATTTTGTGCTACCATCAGATTTTGCAAGACTGTGTCCCATCACCAACTGTTACTCTGTATGTTTTGCTGAAAAAAGTCTGACTGAAGGAATTGCTTTCAGAAAAGTTTGGTTTCTACACTACTGACAAAAGACATGACCTGGGGCCCTGTTGTTTAAAGGCCTGTTGTTTACCTGAGTTTGGTAAAGCATCTTCCAATCAAAGTTATCAACAAAAATTAAATGATGCTAAACCTAACCGACATACATTATTATAATTCACACTTCCTGTAGAAATAGGTACAAATAAAAAGTGGTTCCTTTCTTGTAATAGATGGAGCCAACGTTTGAGTTGTACTCATTCCAACTCTTCTTGCAGTCAGTGGCTCTGCCCAAAATGTAGTCAGTATAGAATTTTGCCCATAGAGTGCTGGTATTCAACTACCTTTTTTTGGCACGCTTTGAGGTGAAGTATTTTTTCCTGTTTTCTAACATTAATCTCCCACCACTGGATAAAACGAACAAACTCAAAAAGAACGGAGAGTCCTGGGATTCATTTCAAAAGTTAGTTAGTGGAACTGGGAGCTAAAAGCAAGCCTTTGATAAGAAACAAACTATGCTGATTTAAAAGAACATTTAATATAATAGTATATTTCCTGTAATTCATAATCCCTACTTCCTCGAGTCTGAAGTATTCCTTTACCTTTTATAATTCTCATTCTTCCTTCTGGGGTTTGTGAAAGAAGATACCTTGTATCATTATTTCTCTTTAATTAAAATCAGAAACAGTCCAGAATGAAGAGATGCCTGGCAGGGTAAGGGAACAACACACGACGGAAGACTTCAGGCACAGGATCCCCGAGGCTACTCTGAATAACCTAATTTCAGGCATTTAAAATAACATATTTCAGTATATGCTTGGGTTTTAGAGTTATGACCAGATACATATTTTTTTTAAAGTTGTGTATTGTCAGCTCTGAAAGATTTTCAAATCTTTTTCTCTGTTTCAGCTACTTCTGCGCACTTCCAAAGCCTACTTCAATTAATTAGTACAGCCATACTTTTCTGAGGTGACAAGAAGGGTCTAGCTTTTGGCTTTCAACAGCCCTGTTTACCTCATCTCAGTCTGGTTATCTGGTCCATTTTTTCCTCATACCTTTGCCATGGATCCAGCTTTAACAGTGACAGGCTTTTAGCTACTGTGGCACAGATCTTCAGTGATTCTATTTCCAAGTGGAAGACAGTAAGTTGCTCAACTTCCATAAACTCATACAAACTCTGTCTCGTTTAAGAACAACCTATATTATTCTTTCTGCTAAAGGACTGAACAACTAAGAAAAAAAAAATCCAAACTCCAGTGCATGGGAAGATAAATATACTTCGTGTCAGTAATTTTTGTTGACCTTTTAGTACCACAGCAAGCATTCAAAATAACCACTTTGTAGTTTCATTTTAAGTTCATACATTGGTTGTTACCTTGCCCCAAAAGGCAGTTGTGTGCCTAATCTGATGTGTGTGGCACTGACAGCTTACTTTGCTGAGTCAAATCTCTTGTTGTGTAGCTGATAGGCGATAACTACAGTTACTGGTTTCATTCCCATGTTTTTTGTTCTGTGCTGAATCATTAGGTTAAAGAGTTGATATGCCAGTGTGTGGTGAGTCTGTAACAGCAATCCTAAATTTCCATTTTTCTAATTTGATGTTGGTGGCTGGTTTTTTGGTTTTTCAGTGTGGGTGAGGTTTTTTGTTGTGTTTTTGTGCATGTGTTTTTTTTCGTTTTGTTTTGTTTTTCTGGATGATGAACACTAAATATTTCATTGATGGATAATAAGTTAAATAAGTAATATTTATCCTCAGATCTCTTTCTTTTGGTGCATGAATAAGTCCACAACCCATTATGGAGATATAAAACATGACTTTGGAAGCAAGAGCCTCAAGTTAGACATCTAAATAATAGACTCGTGGTTTTTTTTAAATCTTTAGAGTCCTGAAAAGCCTCTGAGTTCCCAGCAGCTCCCCTGGAAGGTCTTGCAATCTGCTGGATGGACTTTTGAAAACCAGGCCTCCCATTTGCATGCTTTTCTCCCTTGAACCTTAAATACTTTTTTTTAGAGGAGCTGTCACATCCCATACAAAAAGCTGTCGCTTTTGATGCATCCTGATGTCTGCAGATTTCTGCTGTTTCTTCCCTTATTATGTTAGTTCCTACTTAAAACCAAACCAAACAAATAAAATAAATAAAAAAAAACCAACTAAAACAATTTAGATATCATAACTATAAATGCAAATAACCCTACTAATTGACTGTTGTTTCATTCCTAAAGATTACTGAGCCTCTGTTGGTGGTTCAAGAGTTATCAACATTTTTTTACCTTCAGTGCATGGGAGTTCAGCTCCTCCTTGCAATGTGGGTCTCCCCAGAGCACAATTTTGTGGCAGGCTGAACCCAAACTCTTTAAGAATGAACTCTTTTACTCTAGCACATCAATGCTGGGCCCTGTGTAAAGTGAAAGAGTCTTTGACATGCTCAAGTAGCCTTTCCCTTTCTCTCTCCATGCCTCAGAAGGAGGTTTTACTTGTCATTATACTGCAGTTTCTGATAGCTGGGGATAATTTGTGTTTGGGGGATGAGAACACAACTCACATTCTGAAAAGCATGTGTATATGCTGGAGAAATGTTAAAACTGGAGCAAGAAGCAAGCACTAAGAAAATAAGGAAGAAGGGTAAGGCAATAAAATACTTTTATTCAACAAGCCTACCATACAGCAAAATGGCAAAATGAGGGGGTGAAGGATGCAGCTGAATGCCTGCAGCCTCGCTGCCTCCTCTGCCAATGCCAGAACTTGGGAAAGCCATGGGCAGGCAGCTTTGCTCTCAGGGTCCTGCCCTCAGCCCTTCTGCTCCCGCTCTGTGGCTGGAGCAGCTGACACCTAACTCAATGTGGCAAAATTCAGTTTTCCTTCCACCTTGTACCAGTCTCTATTTTCCTATCCATACATTTTATGCAGTGGCTGTACTGAGTTTAGTGGCTTTGTGGGGCTTTGCAGTGTCTTTATAGAGTACATAGCTATGAAAGTTCATTGCTTGACCCTCAAAACTCACTACTTCTCTACCTAGAACCCCAAATCTAATAGTTTTCAGGTGTTCTCTGTTTTTTCCCAGTCCAGGGATCTATCTCAAATTTTTATTAACAGCATAGGGGGAACATTTACTGCTTCCTCTATATATAGCCAAGAGAAGCCAAGAGAAGAGATCAGGGGATGCAATCTTTGATGATGTAAAGCACAGTAAGAAAAATCCAATTAGAAAAGCATCCGTCATCTGATCCCAACTATTTACACTGTTTTTAGAAGAGCAAAGAAAAAGATTCGTATTTTCCAAAGGAGAATGAACCTTGACAGAAGCAATATTTTCTGTGGTGCCACATGACATTTTTTTCCTTCAGGAATGGGTATAACAGAAAAGGCAGTCTTACGCAGCATGCCTGTATTTTAGCCGCTCCACTTTCATGCAATAAAAAAAAAAAGTGAGAATTGCAAGAAGGTTCTTATCTTGCAATAAAATCCTTTAGATAATTAGTCTCTGATAAACAGTGTTTCAAGTGTGGGGAATTGCCCTAACTATAAGATAAGTATAAGAACACCTTCAGTTTTTAACTGCAACAATCTGGCTTTCTCTGAATGGCAGGTGTTATGGCAAAGCTGTTACTCACAACCGTTAAGAGCTTTCAAGGGCCGTGGAAACAATATGTAAACTTATACTTGGAAAGAAACCAGTCTAACTTCTGCCTTCTGATAGACTTATGAGAAGCCTATTGTTCTTGGTAGATTTTTTAAATTACTATCTTAATGACTTCTGTGCTACATTACATAGAACATTTCTGGAAATATCTTGTACTCAGACTGCAGCCCCAAACAGAAACCCGAATTACTGAATTCAGTGCACTTCAGTTTCGGCAGTAGGAGTGGGAGTTTTCAGGACTCTGATTATAAATCTGGACATTTAAATTCCTTGCAAGCTACATTTTGATGCATTAGGCTTTCCTGGAATCTGGCCATATATAAGAATAAACTGAAATATTCAGTCATAGAGTTAACATGGAGAAGTTCGTTTCTGAACTGTGCCAAAGGGTAGATCTATTAGGTGTTTCCAGTTGTGACATAAAAGCAGATCAGGGAAGTTTAATCAGTGAAGTAGACAGAAAGATTTCAATAAGAGCTGCTCTTACACCAGTAATAGAAAGGCTAGATGAAGAGGTCTATGCACATGTATTTCTTCTATTGCTTTCTGCTCTTGTTTGTGGTTTGTTTTTTTTTCCCTAAATATTTATAAAATAAGTGCAGTAAATTTTGACATGGGCAAGATTTTAGAAAATCAAAAAAAAAGAAGAAAAAAAAAAAGGTATGTTTGCCTGGAATTTGAAATTTCAGAAGTATGTCTAAGCCAATCTGCAGTGAAACACTACAGCAAGTCCCCGGGTCCAAGTCCAAGTCTATCTGTCCTGGTGGGAACAAGCCGCAGGTCCTGTCCAGCCCAGGAATCTGGGTTTACGTTCTGTGGGAAGCGTGGCAGAGAGATCAGGCGAAGGAGGGGGAAGAGGGAGCGGTACACACCCTGGTCTTGCCCCGACATGGAGCACGGCAGCACTCCCAGGTCTCTCAACTTAGAAGGAACCCCAGCATTCAGCACAATCTTGTTCGTAATTTTGTCATTTATTAAATTTGATTTCAATATATTTATGTTATCGCAAAATACACAGATATGCAGTTCAACCCTCAGGTGATTTTTTTGCTTCTTAATGTCATCTCTTTTTCATACTTGGTGAGGTTTTGTCAGTGATGTTAGATCTTGTTCAGAGCAAAATATTTGAGCTGTGTGTGTACACGCATGTGCGCCTCTGTACACCCACGCTTGAAAGGTGATGCAATTTCTTATTAAAGTTTGGGATACTCTTAGCTAGGAAATGATAAGAAAGGATTTTACTTCGATATCATAAATTATGACAGTGCTCCTCTTGTAGGACCCTTCACCCTCTTCTTCCTGTGAAGCAGGAATAATGGACTCACAGTAGCAATGGTGAGGCTGGTGCATGCACCATTTCTTATTAGCTCAATCTAGTCTTGTGTATTGACAGGAGAGGCAAGGCTAGGAACTCAAACTTAAGATTTTTAATGCCTAGTTCTAGTCATCAGACAGCTTCCTTTATTTTGAAAAAGTTATAAAAGAGCAGGGAACCAATAGTACATTGCTTAAACTCTTCTCCAATGCATACATTATTAAACACTACCACAAACAGTGCTACAAAGATCTTCGCTCTGATCCAGTGCAGCTGTTCCTATGTTTTTTAAAAGTTGGGTTTTGCCATTATCTGGTACCTGAAATGCCATGTTTATCTCTTCTGCTTGGTATAGAAATTTAAAATGTGACATCCTGACATCAATGTTCGCTTTTAATAACTACTGCACGTTGCTTGCACCAGGCATGAAAAGAAAATATTAATTTTCTAAACCAGCTTAAGGAGTGTATCTCTTGACGAAGGCCAGACTGCATTCTCAGAACTGACCATCCTATAATAGTGGTCGTGCTAGTAGGGAATATTGGCAGTCATCCATTGTACATAATGTAGTGCATAATTATATTTGATAGAAACTTTCTGGTATGTGTGGATAATAAACAGTTCATGTATTTATGAATCTGGAATGTTCCTAAAATGAGTTAGTGCATGCTCAACGTTAGTTTCCCAAGTCTTTTTCATACTGTAGTATTACATTACACTTACTAAACAGATTAAAATGTATTGCAGCCTTAAGGGATACATTATTCCTGTGGACAAGCAAGGGCATTTATGCAAGTAACATCGATTGATTTTAATAGAAGTTAGTTATGCATGTAAATCCATGTGCAATGAGATCACATTGTACTCTACAGAATACTGGCAGAGGTGCTTTCATCCTGAAAACACAGCAACCCACTTCTTGCAGAGTCTTTCTCTTGAAAGAGTGGACAGCAAAATTTTATAGCTGCTGTTGTTTACATGACTTTAGCATGCATTGCATTTTATGCCTGCCATAGAAATAATGAGGTGAAATAATGAGGTCTGCACAAACATGTGGTATAATAAAATCTACAAAGTAATGGTTTGGATTCTCTAGTGCTGTATTTCTAAGCCTATGTCATGGGCAATAGTAAAGTGTTTGCCAGAAGCCACCAGCCCCTGCCCAATGACTCTAGAGAGAGATGAAAAATCTACAGCAGCCTCCATTCCACTCAAAATGGCAGCTATTCCCTCAACATTAAATAGTTATCTCCTCATGGAGATAAGACTCATGTAGTTGACTTTGTAGGCAGTGTAATACATACCACGACCTTATCTAATAAAGTTTCTAATTTAAAGTGCATGGGTATTTTAGATGGCATGGTGGTTGGGTATATGGACATCACTGACCAGCATTAGCAACACTGTGCTTGTTTATGGCAGTTTACACACGAATGCCATCAGTGGATCACACATAGAGGTAAATTACACAGGCTGGATTAATTTATTGTCATTCCAACTAAATGCTTGCTCTTAATTTTTCCCTTCTTTCTTATCCCAGCCTTCTAATCCATGGAGTTGTGTAAGGCAGATAGATTTCCTCTTTCCAAATTGTTGCTGTGTATTTACAAGCTAACTGTGATGACCCAGAGGTGGGTGTACTCATGTGACACACAGTGATCAGCATTAAACACTTGCTGTTAAATGCTAAAAAGCAATTAGCTACAGGCTTTCCATGTGCCCAGGCTCTTCCAGAATATATGAAGTTACTGCATTATCTGAAAAGTTCTGCCTTCTGTGACAGCTGTTGTTGATGCTTATAAAGTATCGTAGTCTGTACTCAGGAATGGTGTGTAATCATAAATGTATACTGCTAGATGGGAGATGATCCCAGAAAGACCTAGTCCATCCCAGTGCTCTGGAGCAGCATTAGATCATTCCCAGAAGATGTTTGCCTCTTGAAGTTGCCTGACCCGTGTGCTAGAATTCTTGTTCTTAACTCAATGCTTATCTTCAGAAAATGTATTCTGATTTCTAACATAGACCTGTAAATCAAGCCATTCAGTTCTTGATACAGATCAAGAAGCAGCACAGATCTGATGGAGCTGGATAGACTCAGATAAATCAGTCACTGACACAGCACCAACTCTCAGTTATTTCTACGTGATAAAACGCAGCTTCCTAACGGGGGCTGCTGGATTGCAGCTGCTCTGTGTGTCCCCATCAGCTGATTGATATGACATGATGCTTCATTGGGGCTTTAGGGCAGCAGTTTCTTACCAGGTCCCAGAAGTTTTATACTACTCATTTCTTCTGCAGTCAAGTGTTACATTATTTCAGTTTAATTCTTACTACATTTATTTTTTACTGACTGACACCAGAGGTTGTATGTGGCCCTGTTCCCATTCAATTTATTGGCTAAATGTTCATTAACTTATAGTGATATCATACCGGGCATGTTCCTCTCTTACACACTAATTTTTCTAGAACACTATGACAAATGTTGCTTCTTTTTATTAAGCAGGAATCAATATGCAATTTGTCTCTGCAATGTGACTGTACAGATGGCACACTAAGGTTCCCGGTGAACTGGTGATTTTCAGATCAAATTTACGGAATTCCCAAGTGAAACACATAAAAGGTTTACTGGCCACCCACCGAATAAGTGCCGTGTGGGCTTGGGGATAAGCTGGGCTCTTTCTGCATCACTGGAGGAAACATGCAATTGGAACATGTTTAAGAACTTGGTCCCTGCATTATCTGCATTCAAAGTCTGCTCCCTTTCTTTGTAACACTAACAGAATAAAAATGTATAAAATCTTTCATTAGTCACTGTTACCAACAGATAAGCTGTGTTTACTAGGGGCCAGATCAGCTGGGTAAAGTCATTTTTTCTGCGGCCAACTTTTCTGATCAGAGCTACCCTTTAAAATAAGTCATATTGTGAGTCATCTTTTAAGAGCTGAATGGCACAAGAAGTTCATGATTTTGGTGTGCAAATCAAACAGGGTTTTCTTTGGAAGCTTCTATGGACAACATCAGTTTTCACAGCTAAAGAGCTGGCTCTGTTTCTCTCCCATACCGAATGGCAAGCAGAGATTAAGAATAAGCATTCTAGAAAACATATGAAGAAAAAAAGATCTAACCATGCACCAAACATATATGCATAGGTATACACCTACTTATCTGAAGAAGATGTAAAAGCCAGTGAAACAAAGAGAACAGAAAGGAATAGGGAACTCTTACCCATGCCAAATATTACTCTAAAGAAGTGTAGAAGAGCGTAACGCCAGCAAGTGTTGACTGCAACTTTGGGAAAGCACATGGAAGAAGCACTGTGTCCCTCAGTCACTGGCTCTTGCCAGCTACTGGGTGGCCGATACTTCTGCCCCTTCAAGCCCCCTTCCAAAATCTTAATCTTGGGGCCAAGACAGCCAGCCCTGGGATCAGCCCTCAGAGCTGGAAGGAGAGGACTGGCAGCATGGGACCACAGATGGGAGATGGCAGCAGCTCCTGCAGTGTCCCACCTCGAGCCGCTTGCCACGGGGTCCTGGGATGAGCTGGCAGTGCCCGCCTCAGCAGCCCCCGCTGGCTTGCTTCCCTGCTCTCACTCCTGCTAGGGACCTGATCGCCCACCAGCTTCCACCGCAGCACAGCCCGGCTGCCAGTGCCTCAGCACCAAATCTGCCACCGTAGAGCTGGCATGCCATGGGTGATCCCTGCCCTAGATCATAGGATCAGGGCTCCAGAAACCTCCTTCTTCTTGCTCTGTTGTTTTTTTGTTTGTCTGTTTGTTTTTGATTTGGTTTGGGTTGTGTTGGTTTTTGTTGTTTGTTTGTTCGTTTGTTTTTTGCCTGCTGATCTGCAGTGTGATTTTGCAATTTTGGGGAAATCTTTCCACTTCTCCCTCCTTCCGTTTCCCTGGTCCAGACTGCAAGCTATATGGTACCAAGACTGCTTTGCAGTGTGATGCTGCACAGGGGGGAAGTGCAAAAGAGGGTGCAAAGCTAAAGCTTTAAGGGAACAATGGAAACACAGTGAGCTGTTTTCTGGGGAAAAAATAATATATAAAGTATACATTTTGCCCTTGATCTTCCATTGCATAATAATCCCAAAAGTCAGCTTTCTGAAGAAAGATGATGAAGTTCTCTAGCTCCTAAAGAGCTGGCCAAGAAAATCTGCCTGGTGGATGCATTCAGGTACTTCCTTGGAAGATGCAGACACAGTGAGAGCAAGCCCGCTGTATTTGGAGGCATGCTTTTCACATGGCACGTTTCTTGGCCACTCCTGCGACTGGTAATTACTAAAGCATACACAAACAAATATGGGGAAATATGTGTATGCTTACATGCCTAACATCATGTTATGGTTCTTTGTACTGAGAAACAATAGCCCCACAGAATAGTTTATTACTGTAATAACGGAAAGATACAATTTGTAAAACATAAAATTATCTGCTATAAACAAAGGCTCTGATTGAAAGAAAAATAAACTAAAAAATCATACAGTAATTGGCTTAGATACCTTAATCACTGCCAATTATACAGTGGTTGCATACATTTTACATGGATTAGATAGTATTTTCTCTCACCTGAATTAGTTAAAACTTTATGATAATATTAATTCATTACTGTTGATTAATTATTTTCTGTAAATATGATTTACATTTCCTCTGTGTTCTTTTTCAACTATCTAAGAAGGTACATATGGAAAATACTTTAATATTTAGTATTGGAATGAATTCTTGGTGTTCAATTTTATCACATTTCTTATTATGCCTATGCAGCATTAAAAGTAGCCTAGAAGTATTTAGTATACATTTATAGTCCCTTTTCACACACAAATAGCACAGCTAATGGTAGGTGAAAACCATTATTCCCCAAGTTGAGTATGAGATGTGATATCTGAAATATGTTTTCAGGAATAATTATCTATGCAGTGTAAGTACTAGTTGTTTTGTTTATAAAACCTCTTTCAGCTTGCTAAAGGGAACTTCTAAAAAGCCTTAATTTATGCTACTATTTTCAAACAAATTCTGGCTTTTTCTAAATATTTGTATTCTGAAGAGCCGACTTATGTCTCTCCTGCAGTAGTTGGGCTCTCATCTGTTTAGGTGTTTTCTTGAGGATAAATGCCTAAAAAAAATGTTAAAAATCATGTCAACCCAGACTGACTATGCAAGCGAACAAACAAAACCTGTTGATAACACCATAACCAAAGCAAACTATTTTCCAAAAGCTTTTTGAAAATATGTGCTTTGAACGGCAAGTTTCATGCTGGCTTGTAGAGAACACTTCTTGAAAGATCAAACTGTGAATCCCCAGCAGAACCTCAGCTGTTCCCGAAACACAGATAAAATACACAAAGCACAACAATGCAGTGTGTCTCATCCTTTTTGAAAGTCTTAGTGCATTCATCACACTTCTTGGTATTGCCTACTACCAGCTTCTTTTAATCAACTGCTTTATAGTCATTCTGGTAATTGCTCGTTACCCATTTCCATACCACTGGCTTATTCACTATTTCCAGCAAAACTTTACATACCTTGTTTTTATGCTTATGATTTATATACAGCATATAACACAATTTCATCTTTGTTTTTATGTGGTTTAATTGCAATTTATTTCCAATTCAAATAATACATTAGAATTTTCCTGGTTTAAGTGTAGTTTAGTGTGAGTTGTTTCTCTTTTTCAGTGTTATTCAAAAATATTAGAACTAAAAAGACTGGAATTGAAAAACAGTGAATAACATATTTTCACAAGTAAAACTGATGGATGTAGAGAGAGATTTTAGATATACATTTCACTATACTTTCTCTTTAGATATACATTCCCAATTTTTGTTATTTTTTCTAGTAAAAATAAAATAAAAAGAAAACTTTAGAATTAGGTAAGCTTAGAATTAGCAGCAAAGGTTATTCTGACTTCATTTCCTAACAATATTTAATGAACTTCTTAAAGCATTAGATTCTCAAAATATATGTAAATTGCTAAAAATGAAGATGTTTTAAATTATAAAGGAAATAAGGGATTTATTAATTTCTCTATGGAAAAGCCTCCGTTGTTGATAAAATACAAAATATATA